>NC_038242.2:572884-914233 GCF_000004515.6 Glycine max
CTCGTAAACTCCGGAGGTTGCGCTCATCTACTTGTATTTCTCTCTCAAAATTGTAAAATATTCTTTTTAGTTTTCTAAGTGAATTCAAGATACTCAAATCTACTTTTATTTTTATTTCTTTAGTCCACCAAAACGAACTTGAGGAATTAAAAAAAATTCTTCGAATTTAAGATATTAAAATGAACAATTTTTACAATTTCATTATATAATATACATAAATTTTGGCATGGCAGGGGCGTGCAGGTTCCCTTTGTGGCAGGTTAGGTATATCCGTAATTCATCATTAATGGAGAAAAAAATTGAAAAACAGGTGCACATATGCACTGATGAACCTCGCCCGGTTGATAACTTCCCCGTGCATACCTCACTACCTCAGATGTAAATAGTAATACATCCCTCTTTTGGTAAGTTTTCATCCTTAAAAATATCATGATATTTAATTTTAACTATTATAAAAAATAATTTTAATTTTTATATTTAATAAAATGATGCATTTTTAATCTTTCATTAAAATCTAAAAAACATGTATAATATAGGTTAAAATTACATTATTTTATTAAATGTAAAATATAAAATTTAAATAATGTTTTTTGTAAAGAGTAAAATGAAAATTTGAGATGGTTTTAAAAATTAAAAATATAACTATAGCTAAATCTTCTGGTTAATGAAGTTCTTATATAGTGATCCAAAGTTATTTTTAATTATTGATAAAAAAATTATTAAAATTTAATTTGCAAATAAATATAAAAGTGATATAAATTGACAAAAACTCTTAAAAACAATTTTATTGGAAAATAACAATTATAATTTATATATAAATAGCGAGGGAATTTAGATGTTGAAAATAAAATGACGTGGTTCTTTCAATAAACGTTTGACCATTGATAGAACATCTATAATTTTATATATATTATGGATAATTTTTTCAGGAGTTTTAAGTATGAAATAACAAAGTTTTCTTTTAATGATCTTTTAATAATTTTGTATTTACCAAAATGTGAAACCATGGTCCATGGCACACTAGGATGGACATATGGCTAATAAATGTGTCTTTGATAGGAGAAAGACCTATAAAATAGAAAACTCTTGCATTCAAGTAAAAATACAAGTTAAAAAAATAAGTACATTCTTAATAAGAATATAAGACTAATAAAAGTGTCTTTAATAGGAGGAAGTTTCGCAAAACAGAAAACTCTTACATTCAAGTAAGAATATAAGTTAAAAAAACAAGTACATTCTTAACAGGCGAGAGAAAAAAAAAGTTAAAACTTATTGTTAATAGATAATGTGAGGTTATAAATAATTAAATATTTTCTGATGAAATATTTAAATATATTTAAATATTATTTAAGTTTAATATCCCTTTCCATCTTATTCTTCCTTATTTAATAAAATAAGTATTTATAGCATGTCAAGAGTGGAATATGTGTTCTCTTTTACGTATGTTGTCGTTTTATTCTTCTTTATTTAATAAAAACAATTATCTATTGTTTCCAATAGTATTTGTCAAAAATAGAGTCTTCGATTCATTCTCCCTTACGTGAATGTGTTAACGTTTAAGGAGACAATGCTATGAATATGTTCTTAATATATCAACAAAAGACAATGCTATAAATTAATACGCTGTAGCAAGGTTGTAATAATTAATAATTATTGTTCAGTAATTTTTTAAAAAATTATTGTGATTTAAAAAAAATATTTGCAATTAAAATTATTATTAATTAAAAAAATGTAATCTAATTAATTTATTGTTTTTTTATTAGTGGGAAGGTAAACAAAACAGAAAGAAAAAACTTAGCTACCCCTAGGATAAAGAACACTTAAGGCATTAGCAAAAACATCATTTAGAAGAAGGCTTGGGCAAATCTGCCACAACTTCAAAGTAAATGAAGCTCCAATCTTGGCAAGTCAGTCAACAACTTTGTTTCCTTCTCTTAAGGTATGGTTGAAGGACACATTCCAATGGACAGCAACTAAGCCTCGAATGCTACGAACCACACATCCTCCTTATCATATGAAGAGCAAGAGTGGAGTGGGATTCTATCGTTAATTGTCAATCATTCATTAGAAAACAAGAAAATAAAAAATAGAGACTGTTTATTTGATTTTTAATTCCAAAATTTATTATATTATTATATCGGAAAACATTAGATGACTGAATAGCCGGATAATTAAACCAAGTAGGGTCGAGTAGCCAATCAAACCATAATATGATCGAATATTCATAACAAGGCCCACGGATACTCGGAAGATAGAGGATTTGAGAAGCACAAGCCGAACAAGATACCAAGGAGAAAATAAGGAAGCATTTGAATTATACAGGGGTCTTTTTTTTTTTTAAAAAAAAATTTATTATTTTAAAAATAAAAAAATTTAATGTCATTTTTATTCCATTATAATTCGCAATTATTTCACTTTCGTACATTAAATTTTAAAGTTTCATATGTTTTGAAGATATATTATTTTAGTATTTTTTCAATTTTTTTGTTAAAAATATTAATGTTCTGCTAATTTTTAATTTTTAAAATGATTTAATGTTATTTTTCATTCATTATCTTTTGTAATTTTTTCATTTTAATATATTATGCTTTAAAAATTTTCTTATTGTCCTTTAAGTTTTCCAAATATACCATTCAGAGCGAACTAAAATATTAACTAAGGAAGCATAATTTATTTTTTAGTTAATATAGACATTTAAGTGCATAATTTGTTTTTAATTAATTAATATTTATGTTCTGTTTTGACATTAGAATTGAGATAATCTTTCCTCACCCTAAACTTTTTGTTATTCAGAAAAGGAACTTAATTCACATGTGTAAAGTAACCATAAATTGTTACATTATTAAGAATATTATTTTTTGTGAATTTTTTTAAACTTATCTGGAGTATATTCTAAATACTGACTGACAGAGTAAATTTTTTAATATCTGTGTATCAAAATTAAACTTTTTATTATTCGACCAGACTTGATTTGCGTACAATACAAAAAAACCTATTACGTGTGGATAGAAACTTTTACTTTTTAAAGAAAGTTCTTTTAATTGATGCGTCAAATAAAGACAGAGAATTTAATAATAAATTATTATTGATGTGATAAATTAATAAAATATTTTTTTTCCTTGACAAAGTTTGAGAACTTTTATATTTATCATAAATAATTTAAAAGTTATATTATAATAATTTGTAATCAAATAATAATATAAAATTATTTTTATTTAATATCGTAAATGAACAAACATCAAACTCTTGCCTGACTCATATTAATATGACTTAATTACACTTTCTAATTAATAGATATTTCAATTGTGTAGATTTGGTTATCCAAATTTTGATTGTACAAATTTGGTTCTCGATCTAACTGTTATAGTTGCCCAATTTCAATATTAAATCATTAATAAATATTAATGATATAATTAATATTAAAACTGTTATCGAGAAATATACTCATAAATTAATATCAACATGGAAGGCACATTAAAAATTTAAACTAATTTATATTTTAATTAATATTTATGATATTGAAAAAATGTATACTATTTAAATATATTAATTTCTTACTTCATATTTATCAATATTAGTTTCAATATTCTTATTATATATGTATTACTTTATTATTTGTACTATGTAATATTAATTTATTATTATTAGTATATATTTATTAAGGTCAATTTTCATGTTATTAATATCTAGTAAATGTATACTAAATTATATTTATTAATTTATACTTATTGATATTATTTTAATAAATGTATATGCAAAAGATAAAATACTATCAAACGTTTTTGTAAGTTTTCTAATTTTATTAATATTTTTTTGTCTTTATAGATATGTTATAAAATATTTACAATAATTTTTATTTTATTTATCAAATGTGTGATAATTTTGATGTTAATATTTTAAAATATAATAGAAAAAATAATCATATCCCGTGATGGTCTTTGATATTCACGGATTTGGTTGAATTCGATCGGGTTTAAAAATCCTTAACATGATAGATCGCATTGGATTTGTGTAAATTTTAAAACATACATGACTCAACTCAATTCCCTATAAACAGGTTGTGTTAATTGGATATAAATATTATGAATATTTAAAAAATATTGTCTATTTTGTAGTTTTGTTTTTGCATATAGCTTTGTAAGTATATAATAACTAAATGTATTAAGAAAAAAAGATTAAATTGTAATAAATATTTGACTAATAAAATTAATTATTTGAATGTTAATATGATTTTTTTATTTTGGAAGGAAATAAAGTATTGCATTAAAATGATAAAACATAAACAAAATAAGACAAAGATGAAAATAACTTAAAAAAAGAAAAAAAACCCATAGATAATTTATATGTGAATTAAAAATTATTATATTTTATATTTAATAATTAATTTAATTATATGATTTGAATTGGATCAAATTAAAAAATAAAAACTTATTATCCAACTCATAAAAGACTAAATTGAGTCATGATTAACCTACACTCATAAATATCTCTCATTGTTTCCCGAATTTCTTTAATTGTTGATATCACTTATAAAAATGAAAAAGAAATTACTTAAGAGTTAACCATTGGTTTTAAAGTCCCACACTTCCAACAACAATATTTTTTTCCCCACTAAAAAACAACATTATTTTAAAATTAACAAACTAATATCAATAAATACTACAATAATTGAGTAAATTAATAAATATTACTACTAATGAATTAGTAATATGCTGCTACTAATAAGTTATCAAAATAGAAGTTCATATTTTCAATAAAAAAGGAAGTTTGTATTTTTGTAAAAGAAAAGACTAGTGATTGTAATGAGTGAATGGTAACATATTAAAGTGCCAATATAAAAAAAATCAGATATAATAAATACTGCTTATATTTTTAATTATAATCAAATATGTTTCTAATGTAAATAATTACAATGTTCTTAAAATAAATAATATATTTCGAATTATATTCAAATAAAAAATAGTTTTGTATATTTGTAGAATGTCTAAATATTTATTTTTTGAAAATGCTTGTTTAAATGATTTCGTACAAAGTTGTTGATTCTGATTCCTGAATGTGAGGCAGTCAAATATATACGCCTACTTCTTTCGTTCAGCAGTCAACAGATGTTTTTGTTTTTTAGAACAGCAGTCAACAGATAGTTCATAGTAGTAATAAAGTAATAATATCGAAGGCAAAATAACAAAGCGGATACTAACGTATGATGACGCGGGTCGATCTAGGCCGTCCACTGCAATCACATGTAAACATTAAACTCCTTGTACAAACCTATTGGCTCTCAAAATTGAAATGTGGCGAAATTTTGGGCAGTTTGTTTAAATTATATATATATATATATATATATATATATATATATATATTATTTTCTTTAACGTTTTTATTCAAGAAACATATTTTTTTTCTGTTTTTTTTTAAAATATTTGTCTAAAAAGTATTTTCTTTAAAGACCATGTTTGCCAAGTTATTTTAACTCATTACTAACTTTTATATACTTAAAATGCTTATAAAATCTATTTATTAACCTTTTAAATAAAACAAAGATTAATTATTTATTTATCTTTCCACTCATTTTTCCTACACACTTTGTATAGTTCACCATTTATTTTAACTATTGTAATATTTATAATATTTAATTTATTATTTAATATTTTATTTTATGAATTTGACAAAGATAAATGTTAAATTTATTTATAAATTTTTGAATAATTTTTATTAGATAATTAATTTTAATTATTACAATGTCTACTTAAGTATGTTATTTTATAAATTTTTGAATAGTTTTAATTATCATAATAAAAATATAATGTCTACTTTTATGTTTTTTAATTTTATTTTAAACTTGATTAAAAAAAACTGAAGATATAATATAAGATTAGTAGTAAAAACATAATATGAAAAAATAATAATTGAAACTAAAATACAATGAAAATAATTTATTTATAAATAAAAATTACAAAAGTTTAAAGTAATTAAAAAAATAAAATTAAAAAAATACAAAATATTTTTTTCATAAAATAAAACTTAAATTTACATAATAATATCATATAAATATGTTTATTTTATTATTTTACATTTTTCTAATTACTTTTTACCATATTTTTATCAAATACTTTTTTCATCTTTTCTCAAACACTTAAAGTTTAATAAAGTAACTTAAAAATTTTCAATTAGTAATTTTTAACTAACTTTTCAACCACAGTGATTTTTATCGAATATAGTCAAATATTTTTTTTTAAAAAAAATTTAACAAACTGAGTCGTTATTATTATACTTTAATCATCTCACTGGCATTACAGATTGCACGATATATACTGCCTCTCGAAAGAGAAGGGTGAAGGAGGAGGTCCCACAGTGCAGAAGCCACGCGGCAACTCGACGCCGATAATTGCAATTATGAAGCAGAATCGTCCTAAACTCCAAAAATATAGTAACTACCAGGAGTACATTTATTTAAATTTAATAAATAGAAAAAATGGATAAATATTTAATATTTATTTATCTGGTGATGGCAGCGTGATGAACACGGAAATTTGAATAATATTAAGGGCCAGGGCCAGAGAGCAAGGGCCCAAGAAGCCCAATACGTTTGTTTTGCCTTCCCCGTCTTCCTAGTTGCTTCCCTCGCTGATACCCTCTATAAATTGGCTCTTACGTTCATGCAAATCTCGCCCAGTAGCACCTTCGTAGGACCCTTATCTCTCTCTCTCTCCCGAATTATTGTTCGTTCGACCCTTTTACTTAGTATTCCCTGTTTCCGGTATTCGCTCCCTTTTTTTCTGCATTCTGGTTTTACTTAGATCTCTGTCCCGCACCAGATCTGGTGCAGGGTGAGAGGGTTGGGTTCATTAATTTTGTATCAATCTTCCTTCTGAGCGGTAGGCGTGGGGATACCAGAGTCTTTTCGGGAAGCAAGAGAGGGTTCTCTCCGTTTTCAATAGATCTCTCACTGTCTTCTTTTGAGGGGGAAGCCGGGGCCTCGGCCTCGGCGGCTTTCAAAGCCCCCACCTTCACAGCCCTATCAACAAAAAACCCTAACCCTATTTTTTTCTTCATTTTCTAATTCTTTTTTGATCGTCGCCGCCGCCACTAGAGATGCCTGCCCTGGCTTGTTGCGTGGATGCTGCAGCACCTCCCGGCTATGCATTTGCCGGTGACATCTCTTTTCCGGCGCCGGTCGCCCTTACTGGCGTACCTCCGGCCACGACAGACGACAGCAACAACAACCGTTGGTCGCCGTCCCTCTCCGCTGCGCTCTACAACGTCGACGGCTGGGGCGGCCCCTACTTTGCCGTCAACACCGCCGGGAACATCTCCGTGCGCCCACACGGTTCCGACACGCTGTCGCACCAGGAGATCGATTTGCTGAAGATTGTGAAGAAGGCCTCCGATCCCAAATCTCTTGGGGGTCTCAGCCTCCAGCTTCCTCTCATTGCCCGCTTCCCTGACGTTCTGAAGAACCGGTTGGAGTCCCTCCAGTCGGCGTTCGATTATGCAATCCAATCTGGAGGGTACGAGTCTCATTACCAAGGAGTTTACCCCGTCAAATGCAACCAGGACCGGTTCGTGGTGGAGGATATCGTGAAATTCGGTTCACCCTTCCGGTTCGGTCTGGAGGCCGGGTCTAAGCCGGAACTCCTTCTGGCCATGAGCTGTCTTTGCAAAGGCAACCCCGACGCGCTTTTGATTTGCAACGGCTTCAAGGACGCGGAGTACATTTCTCTTGCCCTGGTTGCCAACAAACTTGCCCTCAACACCGTGATTGTTGTGGAGCAGGAGGAGGAGGTTGATTTGATCGTTGAATTGAGCAAGAAGCTCTGTATTAAGCCCGTGATTGGGCTTCGTGCGAAGCTTCGGACCAAGCATTCCGGCCATTTCGGTGGGACTTCAGGAGAGAAGGGGAAGTTTGGGCTGACCACCGCTCAGATTCTTAGGGTTGTGAAGAACCTGGACCTCGCGGGCATGCTGGATTGCCTGCAACTGCTGCATTTTCATATTGGTTCTCAGATTCCCTCAACAGCGTTGCTTGCTGATGGTGTGGGAGAGGCTGCGCAGATCTACTGCGAGTTGGTTCGGCTCGGGGCGAACATGCGAGTCATCGATATTGGAGGTGGACTGGGCATAGATTACGACGGTTCCAAATCGTGTGACTCTGATATTTCCGTTGAGTACAGTCTCGAGGATTATGCAGTCGCGGTTGTTCACGCGGTTCAGTGTGTGTGCGACCGAAGGTCCGTGAAACACCCAGTTATCTGCAGCGAGAGTGGGAGAGCCATCGTGTCTCATCATTCGGTCTTGATTTTCGAGGCGGTTGGCACCAGCAGCACCACCGGGGGAGGAGCTTCCCCTGCATTGTCCGCTCAATATCTGGCGGAGGAGCTGTCGGAGGATTACCGCAATCTGTCGGAGCTGGCTTTTAGAGGGGAATATGAAACGTGTCTGGTGTACACGGAGGAGATGAAGGAGCGATGCGTGGAACAGTTCAAGCAGGGGACGGTGTGTATGGAACAGCTGGCAGCGGTGGAAGGATTGTGCGAGTTGGCGAGGAAGGCGGTTGGGGCGGGGGAATCGGTTCGGAGATATCACGTGAACCTGTCTGTTTTCACGTCCGTTCCAGACGCGTGGGGAATTGAACAGGTGTTTCCCATTATCCCAATTCACCGTTTGGACGAAAAGCCTTCGGTGAGGGGTATTCTCTCGGACTTGACTTGTGACAGCGACGGGAAGATTGACAAGTTCATCAACGGAGAGTCCAGCCTGCCGCTTCATGAGATGGAAGGAGGAAGAACTTACTATCTGGGAATGTTTTTGGGTGGGGCTTACGAGGAGGCGCTCGGTGGAGTCCACAACTTGTTCGGCGGCCCCAGCGTGGTCAGGGTGTCGCAGAGCGATGGCCCTCACAGCTTTGCGGTCACGCGTGCCGTGCCGGGGCCATCCTGTGGAGATGTTCTTCGAGTGATGCAGCACCAGCCCGAGCTCATGTTCGAGACACTCAAGCACCGCGCGCAGGAGTATGTCAGCCACGACAACGCAGCAGCGCTTCTGGCTGCTGGCCTTGCTCGCACCTTTGACAGAATGCCTTATCTGCTGTCTCTGTCTTCCTTTGTGGCTGACGATGTTGCCGCTGCTGTTCCTGCTGCTCAAGATCTGGGGGAGCAGTGGTCTTATTAATGGATGTGCTTCAATTCAAATAGTCTCGCACTAGTCATCATTCCCTTTGTTTCTGTTGCTTGCTTGGTTGTTCTTCTTCTTCTTGTTGATCGTCGTGGTCGTTGAGGTCTTCAATTTTTTTTTTATTATTATTCCGTTTTCGCTGTTTTTAGTTTAGTCCTGGATGCAATGCAGGATAAAGACAGGGTCAGTCAGTTATTGTTCTCTGCATTTTGTTCCCAAATGAAATGTCTATGACTTTCGTCGTCAAGTTCTAGGGTAACAAATTTTATTGTTGCCTTGCTTGTTATTATTATACTTAGAATAAAAATGTTCTCGCATGGACAAGTTCTTTTATTTTGTTTCGCTCCTTTTCCTTTTTGCTTTGTAGGTATTGTTTTGTGGCTTGAGTTTGAATTGGCTTCATCGTGTGTGCTGAGGCTGTGTGGTGAGGGGAGGAGATAGCGTAACAGAAGAAAAAGCTAGAGATTCTGATTGTGGTACCATTATTGTTGGTGGGGGCCTTTTTCTTAAGATTTTTGGCGTTGTATGTCGTAACAGAACCTCAACGGATGTTTAAAATGTGGTTGGTAAAATATGATGCTTCTGGGTAGTAGTCTTATTCATAGACTTAGTAGTTATAGAAAAAGGTTGAATTGAATTTACTTGTTACTTCGATGGTTGAACATTAGGATGGCGTGCTGCATTTGTTGAATTCTTTGCGTGTGGGGTTGATTGGAGGATGTTCGGCGTAGGCAAGTAGTGTCCGTTGCGCAATGTGTGAGACACACGAGTCCTGTTTATTTATTTAATATTTATACGACGTTCACAAATCACATGTTACTGCTACATATGTTTCCGTAGCAAATTCTATTTACTAAATTAATAATAAAAGGTTCTGATCGCTGCCACAATCCGAAAACAAGTTTCCAAACTAAGATTTCATATCTTTCTCTTGCCCGTTGAAATTTCACTTCATTAACAACTTACTTCACCCAGTTAGGACTCGCTCTTCGGGTTCATTTTCCATTTTTTTTTATTTCATCTTAAATACAATAACAGCACGTTTTTTCTCATTAGAGTTACCCACGGGTCTGATTCACTTGAAGATTTTTATTTTTTTATATACCATTTCATACTTTCGCGTTAAGGTTTTCATTTCACCTTTTGTTTATTGAGTAGTGAGACAAAAATGTATCTTTATGTGAATTTGGTAATTGGCGTGTGGTCATCGATGAAAAAAAAAATTGGGATTGGCCATTTGGACCCATAGAAGATTAGAGATGGTCTAATTTTGAGAATACTCATAGTTTAAAGGAGTTGTTGTATGCTGTAGATTCTAATGTTTTATTTTGCTAATCCAAAAAAGAAAGTAGTATGCACCATAACTTAAGATTGGACCGGTTACATGGGAGCAAAAGTGTTTAAATCAAAACGTTGGACATGTATTTTGTACCAATTAATTGTGGCTTGTTGAGGTTGAATCAGGTTGAGTGATGTAATTTCTTAAAATTGTATTTTATCTGTAGCTAAATGCCTTTGAGGGAGGGTAATGTTAATGTGCATATTTACTTTATTCCAGCTTTAAGGCAAACAGTATTTTGAGAGATCTAATGCATGGTTCCTTTTAGAATGTTGGTTAACAGGCTTTACTTTGCCTATGGGATGCTTTGTGCTCAAACCATCGAATAGTAAATATTGCTGTCTACTGCAGTGGCATTTGCAAGACCTTTCTTCCTTCAGGAAGCCAAACTATTGGACATGCATTGCGCATGCTGTGACAACAACATCTGAGCGTGCTGGCCTTTCTGCATCAAAAGTTTCAAATGGCAACTTAAGGAAGGATGATCTCAATGAGAACCCCATAATGAAAAATAAAACACTTGTTTCTAATGAAAACAGTAATTGCAATCTTTATTAAAGTAAAATTTCAATTTCCTATAACCTTGTATTGTAAATTAAGCAATTGTCTTTTATTTTTCTTCTTCAAATTATATATCCTTTGGTGTCAATTTCAAGTAAACATTTGATTAAGGCATGCTCTTAACATGCAAGGTGGTTATTCAAATGGGTAGCCAGTTAGTTAGTGAGATCAAATTTGTTTCATGCATGCTCTATTTATGGTTTGGGTACAGATTTTGTAAGCTTTAATTCATTTACCTGAATACTCATAGTTTTTGTTGAGAAATAATTTTTGTTCTTATTTAATTATGATTAAAGGATTTTAATGGTTTATAATTTGGGTATTTTAACCAAGTGCAGATTTTTACATTGCAGCTTAGACCACTTTGATAAAATTATCCTGCTTGACTACTCGAGATACTACCAAGGTGACATACAACAACAAAAATTAGTAATAGATATTATAGAAACAAAGCTTGGTAATGAAGTTATAAGCATCATCGAGACAGACTGTGAGGTGGACTTTACTCCTCGCTTGGATTACAAGAAACTCAAAAAGCCTATATTATTGCAAGCAAAACACTAGAAAAATGTTTTCATACCTGTTCTTATCTGGGAAATCTGACTTGAATTTTGGTTCTTTTTGTATATTATCTAAGCCATTTTCCTTGAGGATGTAGCCAATAATTAATTATACTATATTGCGCAGTAATTTAATTTAGTTCTACAGGAAAGATAATTGAACACAAAGGCACATTAGTAGTCTTCAGTTATGCAGTTATGCCTGTTCTTTTATCAGTTTTTTCTGAACAAGAATTAAATATGCTACGTTCACCAATCTTGACCAGGCTTTGTACACAAATCACATGTCACTGTTACACATATTTCTGTAGATATCTCCTGCCCTATCATCGTCTTATACAATGTTCACAAATCACAAGTTACTGTTACATATGCTCCTGCAGCAGATTTTATTATAAAAATTAAACAAAGGGTTTAAATATATAGAATAATTTAAAAATGAAAATAAATAAAAACCCAATTACTTAAATCCTTTCACCACCTTTAGCTTTCACTTGCTCTGACACGTATATTCCCATGTGATGTCCAATTCAATTTTTGTGGTCGTGTATGATGTGCATTTGCTCGAGCCAAATGCTCTAGGTGATTCAAATTGTTCATTCACAAATAAAAGGTGGTCTTGCTAGGGATAACAATGATACTCGATCAGTTCAAATTGATTGAATCTTTATTGAATAAAAAATTGGCACACAGCAAAGCAATAACAGAATACCAAAAGGATAAGAGAAGGATAATTCAATCACTGGATGTGCGTGAATTTTGTTATGAACAAGCATAGTAGTTGGTTATGCTCTTTTAGTACGAAGGCCACTATACTTTGTTGCTTGATTGGTTAATTGGTATGCTTTGCTGCATATATTTGGAACATTTTCAAAGTTTTGTGGTGGATATTTTTTTTAAAAAAAATTATGAAAAAGAAATTAAGAAAAAAGAATGGATTGCGTTACTCTAAAAAATTAAAACCAATTTTTATAATATATTAAAATCAATTTATACATTTACCTTTTATAGAAGTTCTATTATTTAAGTTTGTTCAAAAATTAAAGTGTATAAATTGATTTTAATTTTTGAAAAATCTTTTTTTTATCTTATAAGTATTTATAGAAAAAATTATTCATATAAACATTTAAGGATTTAGGGATGCGATGTAAACACTACACCTTTTGCGTTCCTCGTCTACAATTTAAGGTATTCCATTTTTTCTTTTATATTTTTTATGATATTTTTAAAGGCTTTTTATTTTTTATGATATTAACTTATTAAGGTTCCACAATTTTCATACTTGTTGTGCTTTAGTTTTGTCCACATGTATTTAAAAGGTATAACTTAATAATACACATTAAATTTATAATTTTTAAGAAAAGAAACACTTGGATTCAACCCCTAACCAAGTTTCGAACCAAGAAAATTAATTCTATAACCGATTTGTAAAAATATTTTAGAATTCTATTATAGAACTAAAGATTCTAATGAGGAACAAATCTACGCCAAAGACTATGAAATAATTGTCTCATTAGTTAAACTTTTTTACTTAAATATATTAAATAATTAGGATTGTCCACGTAAATTATTTTTTAAGAAAAAATGCAAAAATTATTAGAGATAAAAAAATAAATTAATACTAATTTTATTCACTTTATAATTTTAAATTGATAGAAACATGAGTGTTTTGATTTTTTTTTTATGATAAGATTGTGCATTTGTAAAAGTTTATAATATTTTTTTCTCTATAAAATATCATTGATTATTTTTTACTACCACTAGAAAAGTTTTCTTGATCCGTCGCTGATCCTAATTATGATTATTAAAAAAAAGAGTTTTGTGCACGTGTTTTATGCTGTTTATTTTATCCGGTGTCCACGGTTTGACATATGATAGGATCGACTTCAATTTTAAAATACACCTACTTCAACACTCTTGTGGCATGTACAACTTAGAACTCTAAAAAATATAAATAAAAATGTACAACTGAGTGGGGGAGACACATAACAAAACAAGAAAGAAGCTCCATAGTAAGTGCTAGATTGGAGTTTATTTTCAATTTGTTGGAAATATTTTAAGATTTATTATAAGATTAATAACAGTAGAATACACAATATAAAAAAAAATATTTTACACTAAAATATAATTAAAATAATTTATCATTTTATAAATATTCTCAAAATATATTTTTATTAATAAAATAAATTAATTTTTATATAATATATTATATTAATATTTTATTTTAATAAATAATTTTACTAAACACTTGTAATTGAATAATAAACTAAATGTTACTTTGCAGCTATTGCATTTGTAATTTCATTCGGATTGAATAATATCACTTTTGAAACATATGGTAAAGGTGTTGTTGACAAGATCACCAGTGCAACAGTGGATAATTTGAAGTTGAGCTGGGTTATTCATAGGTGTACAAGTTTATTAAATCTTAATACATCATTTTGAGTTGTATTTGTCGAAGAGACAAGTCAATAGTATAACTCATGAACTTGTTAGAGTTGCACCATTCTTATCTAGTCTTTACACTTCTCATCATGAGATATCTTATATTGAAAGTTTGGTGATGAATGAAAATGACTTAAATGTGTTTCAGTAAAAAAGAAGTTAAAGATTTTAGAGGAATAATAAGCTAATGGCATTGGCATTGAATTCTCGTCGAATAACAGTGAATCGAATAGATATATAGGAATTATGTTGAATGAATTGAACAAGTACCCGCATTGGCAGCATGCCCAGCATCATACGCCAATCCATATTCCACCAAAAAAGGAATGCACCACTCCATAGGGGTGGGTATCTTTACGATTAGATAATTGCATGCGATCGACAACTTTACGGAAAGCATTGAGTTGACAAAAATACAAAAATAAAGTTAAACGGAAAGCATCTGTTATGCTATTTATGACGGTGAATTCATCATGCTCCCTGGATATTCTGTATAGTGAATGTTCATTATTAATGTTTTCACTTTGTGACGTTAATTAGTATCGTGCACTTAATAATTAGAGCTAGAGTTCCCAAGTACTGCTGTTTGTTGAGGATTGGGGAGGAACATATCATCGCTTTAAAAAGTGAGGGATTCATCAATTTTGGCTGAAAGACTGGAGTATCATATTCCACTTTCTGAAGTTTCAACTGATTAGCCATTAATTATGTATCCGTAAAAAAAAATAGCCATTAATTATGTAATGTTGTATGTACAGCGTTCATTATTGTAAAGGGAAATTACGTAATAGTCAATGGAATATTTGCTAGGCATTTTATATGTCTATCTTGTTCTGCTTTAGTGCCAAGAAAATAATGATGAGAAATGCAAATAAGGATAATATTGACAACGTTTAGGAAAGTTTGGGTTAGGTATACGAGTATCCTTCATTTTACATCCTAAATATTAATTAGGAGTTTAGGTATAAAAGTATGTTTGCTTGTTTCATTGGATCAAAATTCTAAGGTGCGTGTATTTCATACTATCTAAGACACATTGTGTAAAATGAATTTAGGCACTCCTTTAATCCTTTTCTTGAAACAATGATACATATCGATCAGCTCATATGTAGTTTTCAATAGTTTATACGAGATCTTAGGATTAAATCTCGTCATCGTTATATAGTCTTATAGAAGTATAGTACGTAATAATAATAATACATATCACAAGCCTTCCACGCATAGATGTAAGAATATTAAGATAACATTTCACTTTACTTTTTTAGGATTTAAGAATTATTTTACAATTAATTAAAGTTAAGAGTAATAAGAATTTAAATTTAAAGTTGTTTGTGTTTAAAGAGTAACAAGAGTAATTAATTATTTATCATAAATCTAAAATATAATATATATTTTAAAAATGATTATTTATTATAAATTTTAATTATATACAATAAGAATTTATCTTGTATATTCCACATGTTAAAATACTAGCCATTCATACATTTTTTCCTATGCAATTTTTTTACAAAATACTTCTTTTTTTTTTTAAAAAAATATATTTTATTCTTTGGTATTTTGGAATACAATTCTCAAGGGAGAAGGTAGCAGACTAATAGTAGACCCGATTCTACTGTTGATCTTGCGTGCGTACTTGTTAAGCAGTACTAGCACGACGCTACCCAAGAACATATACCATGTAGATATAGTCATCTAAACTTTTAACCAAAACACGAAGCACATGGTTATCTTATCTCATGACGATGACCTTCAAGAACAATAATAAATATCGTTTTTTTTTTTCTAGTTTCCTAGTTCTGCAAGCTCTCCCCTACTTCCAAGTTTCCACCCACTACTATTCCACACATTGAATTTCGTCTTATTTGATCGAATAGCCCGAGTTCCAAAGCTTGAAATTTGGAGGTTTGCTCATCTACTATATATATATTGAACTCTTTTGACAAGGGAGAGAGGAGGAAAGAAAAATGGTATGCTCTACATATATACTACTTAGTATCATGTTGAACATGTTATTCCTAAATTATTTATTTCAACTTTATTAGCTGTAACACGTTTTCTTTATATATCGTCATATTTTATCATTCTATAGTCTATTAGTTAATAGTATTTAATAAGCATGCTTTTACCCGTTTTAACATAGACAATGAAATAGTACCGTGATGAATATTTTTTTGGTATACTGGCAGTTTTTTGACGGATACGGGTATCAAGGGACATCATCATTTGAGCAGACATTTCGATGTTACTCTGCTTCATTTATTGAAAAGGTCAACATAGCTTTATTACGTGAATGATGACTTCTATTGATGATTCATTACTATTCATACTAATTACCGCTGTTAAAATTCACTATTGTGTTTAACTGTTTATTAGTATTGTGATAAACTAAACTACAAGCATGGAAACTGTTTGTGAATCTACCTAACATGTTTGACCGGGGAATCGGTTCATTCGGTTGAGAGTCCGGTCTGAGCTTACTATGTTATTTGATTAGTTTTGCGTAATATTAAGTACAACCCATTGGTTGAATTAATGAGCCAGGAATATGGGTCAAGTTTAACAACATTGAATTAATGAGCCATCCCATACATTTTATTGATTAAATAGTATTTAGTATAGCACATGAATCATTTCATTTTAGAAGAGGTATAGTAGGAAAAGATTTTACAAAGTACAGACCTAGTGTGCTTCCGAAAGAACTTGCATAGACACCTGAATTTCTGTATTATACATATAGACTCAATTGTCAGCTCTGTTCACTTCTCAGTGAAAAAAATAAAATGATTTCCTCTACTTAATTTATGCATGCTTAAATACCAATATCTGATTGAAATAAAGTCTTTTAAGCGAGTTGGAATAAAAAAAGGAAAAACAGGGAGAGATCAAATATTGAAGAAAAAAAAAACAACACAGAAAGATTAAATTACTTTAATCTCTTAATGTGAAGCAAATAATCTTAAATGCTGCAAAATCCATCATAAATATATCTTACAGAAAATTATTCTAACTACTACGTTGTTTTCTTCATGAATTTTGCAGCCCGAAATTGAAAATGGTGATAAAAGTAAGTTTCCTCATCTAACCAGGTTTGGTTTTATATTGTGTATGGTTATCTGTCTAATGTACTGAAAATATGTTATGATTGTTGCTGCTTCAGTTATAGTTCCTCCTTCAGTCCTTGACCGTCTAGGTTAGTTTTTTAAACTCTGATCTTATATTTAATGCATGTTCTCTAATCTTTCCACTGATGTTGATGTCCAATTGACAAAAATAACAAGACTAATGTC
The DNA here is from genome assembly GCF_000004515.6 of Glycine max. Taxonomy (NCBI): domain Eukaryota; kingdom Viridiplantae; phylum Streptophyta; class Magnoliopsida; order Fabales; family Fabaceae; genus Glycine; species Glycine max. Next base: position 590,248 of record NC_038242.2, read on the forward strand.
CAGTGTAATCTTGCAGCATTTCTACGTATTGATTATCCTATGATGTTTAAACTCAGAAATGGTGCTTCAATTCTGAGCGGGTTTCTCATTGTGGGGTTCTGGAGTTCATTGCAGATGAAGGGACTATATATATGCCATACTGGGTAGGACCAGAGGAACTGAAACATTATGAATACCTGGTTACCAGTAGAATGGTTGTCCAAGTTTCTAGTTTCTTGATGCATGCTAGTTTTTAATGAGATGTTTTATACAGATGATGCAGAATATGCTTTTGCAAGAGGGAGACACCGTAAGACTGAAATATGTATCACTTCCAAGGGGAACATTTGTTAAATTACAGCCCCAAACAAAGGACTTTTTTGATATTTCCAATCCAAAAGCTATGTGAGTTGCCGGTGATCGTATCATATTGGATGAAAATAAGGAATAGTCGAATAGCCATAATGTTTATTGAACAATATAAATCTATATTCCTTTAAAAGCATATCCTTGTAGTTACGTCAATTCAGTCATGAGCTTATGCATGGGCCTCGTTATAGTGGGTTTTAAGAATTTAATATATGTTGGGTCTTGAAACATCTACGGTTCTCCTTAGAGTGGGTACAAGGTTATGTAGTTTTGACTTCAGTTAGTGAACTATTTATAATATTGACATGTACGTTTAGATGTTGGTTCGTATAAAATAGACTTATTTTTTAAGAATGAAATAGTCTCAATTCTCAAGTGACAGTAGGTACATTAATTTGTTCTATGCCTTTTGTTATTATTTCCATCTTTCCTGCTTGACTACTGGAGATACTATCATGGTGACATACAACAACAAAAAGTATTACTTAGATGTTATAGAAACAAAGCCTGCTAATGCTATAAGCATCATCGAGACAGACTGTGAGGTGGACTTTGCTCCTTCCTTGGATTACAAGGTTACTACTGCAAGCAAAACACTAGACAAAGGTGTATATTCCTAAATCCTAAATTTCTATTCTTAAGCTGGTTCTTTTTGTATATGATCTAGGCTATTTTCCTTGAGGATGTATCAATAGCATGAAAATCTGACTTTACTTTTGGTTTCTCCCCGCAGGCAAGTTCAACCCATTTTTTGGGACTGGGAGACGCTTAGATGGAAACTCAATTCCTCCTGTTTATTCTTCACGGCCTTCTGATGTTCCAAATGTCAATTCATTGTCTTTTACAAATTCTAGTTCACCAAATTTCGCTCGTCCATCTCAGGGAAAGCTAGAGTTTGCATCGACAGTTTTTACCGCACAAAAATAATAGGAAAGATAATTCTGGTGTTCTAACCCAATGTCTTCTGCAGTTTGGCCCTTCTTATATAGTAATAATTAGCTGACTGCAAACTAATATCATTTTCCTATTTACTGTAGGAAAAGACCGAGTCAAAACAAGAGGCACCCCAAATTTCAGCCTTTCACTGGGAAGAAGTATTCCCTAAGGATATAAAATCAAAGTAATAGACGGTAATTTACTAATAAGCTGGGCCCTATATGAGTACAATTATACAACAAATTGTAATTAAAAGTTGAAGGAAAGAGGAGAATAAATATTCCATTTAAACATCAGGGCAATACCACATATGTTAGCCAATAATGATACTTACCGTGTTGTATAATTTTAATAACGACAGGAAAAAAATAGTAGAAAATCGTTTAGAGTTTGTATTATCGAGATAGATAGTTGATACCCGTGAAATATGAGTTAAATTGATAATCAATATTGGTTAAGAATGATTAGAATTTTTTCATTCTATGGTAGTTTTTGATAAAATAATGAATAAATTAATATCATTGTAATTTTTTATCAGCAGAAGTGAAAAGAAGAAAATTTCAAATGTTTTGGAGGAAAATTAATGTAAAAACTAGAAGAAAAAACCTTGAAGAAAAATTGAAGATTTGAACAATTCGCTTAACGCACAAGACCGACTCAGCGTGCGTGCTCGTTTCACGCTTAGCGCAAAGAAGTCACTTGAGTAAGGCCAAGGTCACGCTTAGCGTGAAGTTCGCGCTAAGCGCGTGATTAAACCGTCATTCTCGCTAAGCTACCTTAGATCTATAAAAGGAGTAGAAGACAGGAGGAAAATAGTGAATAAATTAATATCATTGTAATTTTTTATCAGCAGAAGTGAAAAGAAGAAAATTTTAAATGTTTTGGAGGAAAATTAATGTAAAAACTAAAGAAAAAACCTTGAAGAAAAGTTGAAGATTTGAACAACTCGCTTAACGCACAAGACCGACTCAGCGTGCGTGTTCGTTTCACGCTTAGCGCAAAGAAGTCGCTTAAGTAAGGCCAAGTTCGCGCTAAGCGCGTGATTAAACCGTCATTTTCGCTAAGCTACCTTTGGTCTATAAAAGGAGTAGAAGACAGGAGGAAAATACATACCAAATCTCAAAGCTCTTTATTAAATATATCTAAAGCCTGAGCATCTCTAGTATGGGAAACTCTCATTCTCTAGCCATTCTTCCCTTTCTTTATTTTAGCCCTCCAATCTCTTCTTCCATTCACATTAATCTCTGAAGTGTAAAGTCTCTCATGGCTATAAGAGGCTAAACTTCATTGTTGGGAACCTGACATGTCAACTCTTGTAATGCAACTCTTTCTTATTATCTGTTTAATGCAATCCTATTTCCATTGCATCACAAGTAGGTTTGGCATGTTAGGTCCTAACATATTTGGATTCTGAATTCATCTTTATGCATTTAAACTATTGTTTAATTTTCTTCTTTCATTTTCTTTTCCTTTTAGTTTCACACTTATAATTATTTATCTCTTCTATTAATTGTTTAAAATCTGGGTTTACATTACTTTAAGTACAATTAAAATTTTTGTGAATTCGTCACTCAGACTTTTAACTATTGTATTACTTAAAGACGAATAGTTATACTTATCAATGAGTTAACAAATAATCTTAGATTTCTTTTTTTACCTCAATGTTAAGTTGATTGTGGCTGAGTGTGACATCGAAATTGAATGCTAATAATCTAGCCATATTTCTTTCTCAGGCCTGGCTAAAGTATTCACCTGATAACCTACTAAATTGCAGTATTTTAATTTAGATATACGGAAACATCATTGAACAAGATGAAAGAAATTCTAGAAAGTAAAGACAAAGTATCAAGGCCTACGGAGATCTCACAGAGAAAGAAAGAATTTTAAACAAAATTAAGAATTTAAGATGAGTAAATGATCATTTTCGTCATTAAATATGTAAATTGTTAATAATTTAGTCTTTGAAAGAATAAAATTTATAAATAATGTGATAATTATGTCTAATAATCAATTAGACATTAATATTATTTAAGGATTAATTTGACATTAAATTATAAAGTTTAAGAACTAATTTAAAATTAAATAATAAAATTTAAAGATTAATTTGTTAGTAAGTTTAAGATGTAAATATTACATCTTCTACATATTTAGGGACATAAATTATATTATTTATTCTTTAAGTATTAAATTATTATTGATTTATACATTAAGAGATTAAAAAATCATTTATGCAATTCAAGATCAACAATACCAAAATTTTCTTATCCGTTATCACTTGTGCTTAAAAAAAAAAGGATACGGTGAATTTCCAGATCAGTACAAATCGATGAATTGGAATCTAAACTTCCTAAATCCTAATAGATTAGTAGAAAAAAAAATATTAAAGCAATATTTGTGTACTTGAGAGAGTGTGTTGCTAGTATTTTTCTCACTAAAATCTTACTTGATTGTTGTAGTGTTATTACATAATTTTACACGTGTTTAAGTTTTACTTTTTGTATGATTTTCTGTTGTTTTAAATCTCTATCAATTATTAAGGACTTTAACTTAGTTGATTAAACAAAGTGTGTGAAAGTTATAAATTCTATGATACCGCATTTAATTCTTATGGATACAAAAAAAATCAATATTGATTATTTATATTTTGATATCATTATTTTAAATTATATTTTGAATTTGCCCTATTATTTAAAAAGATCTAATTTAATACAATGATATTATAAATGATTTTTATATAGTCATTTCATCATAAATTTTCACGTATATTATTTTGATTAGATCAAGTTGACTATGTAAAATGTTGGAGTGTCCTTACATAGTTTGAAGTTGTCATATTAACTCAGAAAGGAAAGATGATTATTTGCTAAGACTTGGTAGTGCTGATAACAATTCTGGTAGTGGCAATAGGAATGCCTTAGGGTAAGGCCTATCGAGTCCAATAACTAGTGTTTGAAAAAACGGAAGATGTAACCCGGCCCACATGAAATGGTATTCCATATGTTGGCATCGGTTTTCCAATAGCCGTGCAAAGGAGAAGGTAGAGTATGGCTGTGAATGGTGCGAGCGTGATGCTGCGGTGCAGCGTGGCTGCGAGGTTGTTCATGACGGCGGACAGGGTGGCGCCGGCGGTGCCTCAGGTGTGTGGGCGCGGGGACAAGAAGACGAAGAAAGGAAAGAGGTTCAAGGGATCGTACGGTAACGCTAGGCCGAAGAAAGAGAAGATGATAGAGCGCATCAAGGACAAGGTCGAAGTTCCCAGGTCCACTCCTTGGCCTCTCCCTTTCAAGCTCATCTGATTCCCTATTCTATTCTAGGCTTTCCGCTCACTCATATCACATATCTACTCTCTCGTTACCATTTTCTATTCAATTCGATTTTCACTTTTATGCTCTCTCTTTGGTTTTATCATCAAAACAAATAGTAGGATTTTGCAATTATAAAGTTCCCATAAACTATATGTTTATTCAAAAGCTTGTTAGTTTGTAATAGATAAACAATTGGTTGAGTTGGTAGATTACTGTGTACTTGTAACCCGTCCTTTAATTGATCCTTGGAGAGTGACACTTGTTGCTGTGATTTATGACTAAATCCTTAATCCACGAAAACAGTAAAATATGTGGTCATGAGATTGTGGGGAGCTCTCCTCTTTGGACTTATTCCCAATATTACAGTGGGCCGAGGGGGATTAATTTCTGAATTGCGGCATTTACTGATAGATTAGAATGCATAGCTACTTCTCTTGGTTATAGAAGAGTTTTTTCTATGAAAGGAGTAGGAGGTTTTAAATTTTAATCCCCTTCCCTTCATATAAAATCATATGTAGGCACAGGTTTATATATGTGAGTGTGTGAAGAGAGGGAGGGGGATATTCTTTATTGAGACTGAGAAGATTAAATATTGACTATTAGATCTAATCATCAATGATCAATATTAAAGCACACAAATCATGTTAGTTTTTTAAAAATGTCACATGATTTTTCTAAGTGATCCTATAACTTTATAGAATTTTTAATCTTGACCATGCATATAGAGGCTAATGATTCAAATTTTTTTCTTTCAATTTCTATAAAAAATAATGTTCTCAGTAAATTACAACTCTTGTATTTTGTATTTACTACATAGACCTTCTTGCTTTTATAAAATTCTATAGAAAACGCCCTAGTTCACTTCTATGTATAAAAAGGGCGACAGCTAACTCATACATGTTGTCACACCTAACATATTTGTTAACTAAGCTATTATCTCATGTATGTTATGTGATAAAGTGTCATCCATACCTTTGTTCAGCCTTCAGGAAAGAAGAAGAAACATTCATTTGGTGCTGTTGAATTGAAGGTTCATTATTGTGCACAACCATTTTAGTTTTTATTTAGTTATATGCCAAATGAGTGAGTTATTTCCCATTTTTCCGCCTATGAGACTGACTGAACCAGAGTTGGATCGCATTTGATCATGAAACATTTATGAATCAACAACCCAGTCAGTTAAGTGTTTTTGGTCTGTCTAGTAGCATTTTTTCTGTTGGTGTGTATGCATGTGTGTAGAGACTAGAGAGTGAGAGATAAGAACAGTCTGGTGTAGGATTTCATAATAGTGGGGACACCTAGCAGGGTTTGCTCACTCTTGCAGGCTTATTGTTAATTCCAGTGTAAATAACCTTAAAGAGCAAGAGTATTGTGATCATATTCAAGAGATAAGAAATTTACTTCATTGCTTGATTGATGCTTCCCACTTGTACTGGCAATTCATTTGAAAGACTATCATTAATAAAACTGAAACAGTAAAAAAGTTGTTATAGTCAACACTGTGTTATAGTTTCCCCAACGGAAAAATGTAATATCGGTGTCATCACTGTTTTCGTGCAATAAAAATTTGAAACTAGCAAGCAATCCTAAAGCCTCTATAGCAGAGACCAATTCTTGATACTTCGGTCACCTTACACCAACAATTCTAATAAATTAAGGTAATTCTTGGTCAAGATTCAAGAACTAAGTAACATCTTTGTTTATAGAAGAGAATGGAGATTTGTCTCCGCAAGCAGTGAAGTAAAATCTACTGCTTCCATTAAAGTAATTCAAACAATAAAAGATCAAACGGAGACTTTTTTTTCCAGTTTGCTACTATGATAAATATCATTTTCCTTCCGATATTGTAGCTCCTCTAACAACCTAAAAAACAAGTCAGCAATTATGGGAATCCCTAGAGCAAGAAGCAGGAAACCTGAAATCATAATCAACGCTCCGACCCACGAAATCCATTGGTCTAGTGGGTGTCTTTGTGGTCCTAAGGCTTGGTATCCATAGCAGATGCTCCATATCAGCATGGCCATAACAATGAGAGCCCCAATTACACGCAATGTAGTTGCACGGGCACCCGAAGAAGTGGTGTTCGAGAACATCTTCCTCATCTTCTGCCTTGGTGGGCGAGTATCAGTTATCATATAGGCTGGAGCAAAATCATATTACTGATGGACGCAAAGTTATTTGTGGAAGAGTTCACAGAAAAAGATGTAGGTGAAGTGAATAATTAAGATTAAATTAGCAACCTACCTATTTTTAGCAACAAAAAAAAAAATACTTGAACATCCTATTATGACGGGCTATTCGAGATGTCCAATATGCAAACGACATCTATTCGCCATGGGATACATCTTCAACGCAGGGATTGCCTCTCCAAAGCTCAGTCCACCAATTTTTTTTTTTATCGTATGTTTATTTGAGGTAATTATATACTAACCCCACGTAAGCGCTTATTGCACTAAAATCCTTTTGTTTATAAAACTATACCAACATCAGTTACTTTATAAGAATGTTGACCAGTGCCGTATTGGTAAACGAGCCAAACTAAAAATATATTATTTTATAATTCCAGAATAGATTATATTTAATGAAAAACTATATATTTTAATAAAAGTAAAATTATTTAATTTTTTAAAATAAGTCTTGTTATCAAATATTTCAAAGACAATGGTTGAAGAGTATTTAATACACTATTAAAAGAAGTGAACTAATTTATATATTTTAATATAGTTTGTTTTTATTTCACTGTATACTTTCAAATTTTTTCCAATTAGCTTAATGAATTAACATTTGTCTTCAAAATAATTTATGGTATTTAATTGAATAACTTTTTCAACGTCTTTAACACACTCTTCTCCCGCACAAGCACCTTTCTTTAAGGAACACTGGAAACATATACCTTCGTTTCTTCAAATATGGACCCTATACATAGTCGCCTTAGAAGTGACAGTTCAGGGGAAAATTGTAATTATAGAAAAATATATATCAGACATCAGTATAATAAACAATAACTTCACAGGAGGCAATTTTTTTTATTCATTTCGTTGCTTTAAATGAATTAAGATTCTGATATAAAAAATTTAATTGAGAGAACAAGTCACCCTTTTCGTGCGGGGTATTTGGCAGGCTCAACCAAACTAATACTCACGGATTAGATAGGTTGATAGATAACTTCAAATTACACACAAACAGAAAAATGAAAAAAAATAATTAAAGACATCTTAATTCAGAACTTTGCAATATAAGTATACATTAGAACATTGAATCATTGAGAGTATATTTTATAGTAGCTATATTGGGTTTAGGCTACAACGCAATGCCACCGTCACCGATTCATCTGCCCTACATACGGAAAAATCAAACCCTTTTTCGTTTTCTTTTTGTAGTAAAGTCCCATAAAAAAAATGCCCCCACTCCAGTTACATTAAGGACGACTGAGTGGAGTTTCGTTCCTGTTGGATATTCAATTCAAGATGGACTATGGGACATGGGACTGTTAACTATTCTTTTCATGAGGCAGTCCGCTGCAATTGCAATGTAGCCAGAATTTTATTATTTAACCAATTTCTTCTCATACCTTATATAAGGTTGTTCTGAGAACTCATAATAAGTACTACTACTAAACTAGCTCTCATTAACCATTGTAATAGCGTGATAGTGTAGCTCAACAGTTAACGTTAGGTTGAAATGATATCTGGAAGACCCAATAATTCAGAGTTTGCGGCCAATATATGCAACTGGTTTTCTTTATGTAAAAAAATTCAGACTCACTAACAAGTACCAATGACAGAATCTTAAAAACAGTAAAATCCAGGTACCATCTGGTTCGGAGGACATCAAATTTTTCAACATCATAAGCATGGATGGACTCAATCGGTATCAATTTGTGAATACAGAACAGTTTGATTGCAGACCTTTATTCATTGCAAGGGTGCAAAAAAAAATAAAATCAGATTTCAGTCATTATCTTCACGGCCATAATTATAAACTATCTCAATCTGCATAAAAAAACACTATCAAAGTCAGTTAGAAATAAGCATATTCCAAATCAATAAATTGGAACAACTTTTAGGTATCTCATACAGAAGAAAATGAACAAGGAACATGAAAAGCAAGCATAAAGGAAGAACACCCTACTCACAAATTGAGAATTTCCTCCTATTCCTCGTCATATTTTATGCATATACCCTTTCTGATCAATAGTGGAAAACAGCATACCAATTCACTGATATACGAAAGACCTTGATATTCTTGAATGGTGGGTGAATATCCAATAGTGGATTTATAGAATGATAGGTTTAATTATTTCAAAAACTAAGTAACTACGGAAGTTAGCCATGCACAAGAAGTAAGCTTATAACAGTTTTCATCTTCACGATTAGATTAATATGACCAACGGAGATCTCAGTTAGCTGGTCTTGAACATTCCATCACTTTTTCAAAAGTAAAAATTGCTCATCCACCAATTGTACTCATTGAAGAAATATGGGGAGAACAATGCTTGTTAACTTCTAAAATTATCACACACATTTAGTATATAATGCAGAGGAGATGAGATACATTTATTCCCAGCTATGTTAGTCACTTAATAATCACAAAGAAGTTCAGTACATTTCCCAAAGAAAAAGGCCACAAAGTGTATAAAGTAATTAAATAACATAGGTAGACACAGATTTGGAACATTTTGTGTGATACCCTCACACGACAGGTCAAATGACCCAATGCCAAATAGGGTCATCTGATGACCGTGATGAGAAGTATAGACACAATGCCCCATGCAAAAAGAAAAGCATGGGGCCTTATGCAGGTATTTTAGGCCTCTTGCACAGGACATTGTGTATATCTCATCAAATGAACTTGTCATGAATTCTCAATTCTACAATAATTTTAGTGATGCCCATGAAAGTAGCAAAATCAATAAGTAGGACCAACAAAAAATGGAAAAGATAAGCGTATGATATAACCATAACAACTTACCCCTTGAGGTGGAGTTGGGTTGCGAGTAAACTTGGAACCACCAGGAGCCCAAGGAACTATTATACATCAGAAAAGAGGAGTAAAACAAGTCAATATCTGAACTGGACTAAATAACAGAACAGGAAAGAGAAGGACCAATGAGTAGAGTAACATGCGCAGATAAATCTACCTTAAAACCAGAAAAATTAAAATATGGGCGATACCTTGCCTTTGTGCCTATGCTCCAAGGCATATTGTAGCTTAGGTAAATTAAATCTTTCAAAACAATGGTTTTTATTTATTTATTTATTTATTTTTGCAAGTTTAACAGTTTGATTACAGTGACAAGCAGAGATACTGACTATGGAGTCTTACAATGTGGGTTTGGATCTAACTCAACCTCAAAAAGCTAGCTCAAAGGGATAGGGTTGCCCCCCACTTATATACTCTATGTTGGCCTTATCTTTAGCCAATGTGGGACTTGGGTTTTTCCCAATATGGAGGATATGCCTAAAAATCATTTGATGGAAGTACCCTGAACTCCCATCAGCACTCTTTCAATGTGGTCCTCAGCAAACAAATGCAGAAGGGGTGTAGTTATGTTTAAAGCAATCATGTTTAGAATTATTTACAATTAGAGGACATTAACATAATATTCTCAACTATATCTCCTTATCCATTGTTTGAATGACATCAAGGATTTGAAAAAATAAAGTACGGCAATATTTTCTTATGGATGTGATATGTTGAAATTTCCAATCGAGAGTGAAAGAAAACAATGTGGCATAAGATATATATGAAACAGTGTCGGCAAAGAGGTTAATTTACCAATATAGGGATCGGGATGGCGCCACTTGTTGTAGGAAGCTTCAGCATCCGTTATGAGCCTGTCAATGGTATCAGGGTCTTCCTGTAATGGAATCAACACAAAGCAAGCTCAACATCAGACAACATATAAGAAATCGAATGGATTTGTCAATGATGGAATACGAGTGACACAAATCCATAATCACAACATAATTACTCCAAATAGAAAACAATTAGGGTGCAAAATATCACAAGGGATGTGTGGATCGAAACTATGTTACAGATGCGATGATCTGGAAGGTAAGTAAAAAGAGGGAAACGAACCACGTGTCTGTTCTCCTCGAACCTTTCGCGGAGGTTTGAAGCCTGAAAAAGAAGAAAAAAGGAATTAGGGAGAGAAAAAAATAGAGATTGAAAAGGGGAAATGGGAAAAGAATGAATGAATGATACGTCGTCGTAGAAGAGGTGGCGATGTACGGCCCAGTTGAGAGTGTCTTTGAGGGCGCGGCGGTAGAGGATCCGAACCCTCTCCTTCTGCGCCGCGCGCCGAGCAAGGTACGCTGCCGTCGAAGCCATACTTTATGCTTTTTCAGTTCACTCCCAAGTCTCAAGTTCAGCCAGGGATTCGAAGAAAAATGGCAAAGGCAAACAACCTCCAAGTCAAACCCTGCACGACGTCGTATCAAATTTGGACCAGACCGTCCCAACATTGGGCCTTTTCTCATTTTTCACTCTGGGCTTTTCATCTAATTGTGCCTAGTATAACTGGTTTGAAAGAAGTGAAATCATATACTAGGCATTTGAAAGTCCAAGTAAAACAAACATACAACTAGAGTAAATGACATTATTCTTTCTTATATAAAATATACACTCTCCTTATCTATAAATGAATGTGAATTATATTTTAATCCTTTTTAATAAACTAAATTCTTAAAATTCTACCCCCAAAAATAAAAGCACTCTCCTTGACTGATAAATAATTATGCAAGCATCTTTCAATTACATTGTCTTTTTCTTTGTATAATTTTGAATGTTTTATTATTGATTTTAGTATTTCTTTTTAGATATTTAAAGGAGATGAATGCATATTTTAAACATGTTTAATGTATGAGATAGTAATGTAATATTTTTTAGTGTTTGATGATTTATCACAATTTTGTCTTTGAAAGGTACCCAAGGAAGAAGTATTGTTCATTTTGGGACTTGATGGCCCGGTTTTGCCAATAGAAGATGCCTTGGTGGGTTGAAAAAAGAAGAATATTTATAAACTCTCATTTGCCTCACTCCTAAACGATGTAAATCATGTGAGACTTAATGAAATTTGAACAATGATTCTATAATACCAAGAGAGAAAGCGGAAAACATATTGATTAATAGGCAAAATGAAACGAGCAGAACATGTTATGTTATACTAGAAATTGTTCTTAACTCGTTGAAATACAGGTTGTAATGTATCTAAGAGACTGAGTATTCACACTTGACAGGGATTAGGTAATTAAAATAAGAATAAATTTGGTGGCCTAAAAAAGAGACGCCCAGGTATGTGGTGAGAAGCTAAGGCCAAACATCTCCTTCAGCCCTGTAAAGCTCAATAACTTTGCAACAACCGCAGCACTCTCCACGATGTGATTCATATCGGTGCTGCTCCATATGCGATTCGCCAGCTGCTTCCTCCGGCGCTTTGAATCCAATTCAATGCCCCACTTGCTGAAGAGATTCTTCCTCTCTTCCTCGGATAGCCTTCTCTGCATAAGCTTGACCAGCACCTCTCTCTCCCGCTGAACACCCTTCGCGCTGTTTCCCCAAACAAACACATGTATGTCAGTCAACATTAAGCACCATGCATATCAGATGCTCATGTGACAGAAACAAGAGAGAAAGAGAACCTTGAAGCGTTCATGGACTGATTTCCACTGGCAAATGTTTCTTTGAGGAAAGATAATCTTCTAAACTCCACCTCCATGTATATGGAGTCAGTTGGATCACCCCTGAATAAAAGAAAGAAGTAAGTCCTGTGGAACAATGATACCTTGCAGGCTTGCCACAGTTCCACTATTTCTCTTTGCTGCTGCTTGAATTGCAGAGGCCATTCCACAGGAGATTCAGGTGCCTCTAACATTGAACCCACACCTACATCTTTCATATTCTTTTCAAATCTAAAAGTTGTTGTCTCTGCTTGCTGATCCTACAATTCAGAAACTAGAATTTAGTCAAAAATATCGAGCATCAAGACTAAAATTGACTATCCAAATGAGACTTTTAAGCTTCAAATGAAGCATTGCACAAATAGCAAATACAAGTAACAGTGGTAACATATATGCTGTGTGGACTTATTATCCATGGCTGCTACGAGTATCAACATGAATATCTAGATACGGTTGAGGTTCAACATTCTTCCAATATTTGCTAATTACAAGCAACAATTTAACACAATAAATATCAAAAAGGAATTAATATCAAGAATGGCCAGAGTAAAGCTACCTACTTATGAAGCAATAAACACTTTTAATAAAACAAAATTCATAGTTGTATTAGTAACTGGTTAATATTGCATAATGGAAGAAGCATTTGAACAATTGCAGTTGGTTCAAAGAAAAATAATAAATATGTAATTTTTTTAGATTAAAATTTAAGAAATAAGAAAGGATTTGAAATGATTCATTTTCACCTGATCATCATCAACAAGCTGCTTCTCATACTCAAGTTTTGCCATTTCCTTCATCCCAGCAACAAAAGTTTGGAGGCTAGTAACATCTTCATTAGCATTTGATCTCATGCTGTTGGTTCTTAACTCATCCATAGAGGGGCTTCCAACAGAAGATGGAGAGCCATTCATTGACAATTTTGTGGAAGAACCATAAGTTAATGGAAGGAACTTTCTCTGCAATTCATCTGGTCTTCCAGGGAAGCATTTTTCAAAACTACTGGCCGGAGTCCTCTCCATTACTCCCGCTTTCTCAGGAGAACTACTTGTGTAATATTCCCTACAACTCCAGCTCCTTAGTAATTTAAAATTCCTACAATTTGGCACTGTCTCTGACATAGTCATAGGAGAATCATTACTCAATTGTGAATCATCGAGTCTCTGCTCCAACACACCATATGTTAATTGGTTCTGTTTCTCTTCCCTATCTTCATTCACAGGGGTCGGTATCTCCTGGCTTATTACATTTTCCTCTCCATACAATGTTAATGCCAACACCCCGTTGTTACTTACTGATAGATCAGCATATTCAAGGTCATCTCTACTTGATTCCTCCAATTCAACACTTTGAATTTCTTTGCAGCATTCATCAGGGTGTTCTGTACAAACAAAAGTTATCAAATGACTAAATATGATGCGGTTCTACTCTTGAATGGTATTAACTATAAACTTCTATCAGCCTACTTACTACTGGCAAAGGGAAGAAAAGAAAAAACTTACTATCAGGACTACTTTCACTGTTTTCATTGTTGTAGTGAGGATTGTTGAATTCTCTAATGCGTAAATCAGAAGGATAAGTGCTTGATGACTCTGATATTGAATCATCATCTTCCCAGGTGTCCATCCTTTCCTGCATATTAGCACAATTTATTAATGCCAAACTGAATAATAAGGAGAGGAAACCAAATTCAGAGGCATAATTTTCTTATATAAGTTCACTAATTAGGAGATAGAAATTACTTTTCTAGATTTCTGATCATTTCCAACCATGCGCAGCAAATCCTCAACCTGAGATTGAGCAAGATGACGTTGCTCAATAAGCTCCCTAATCTCCCTCTCCATCTGAATAATTGAAACCCATATTATCAACATCCAAGGAGTAACAAAAATGTAACATGCACAAGGGTGGACGATGTATCACTAAGCACCAATCATACAGCTTTAGGTATGATACAAAATCTAAGAAAATGGTGAAACCAATTTTAGATATTACGACAAAAGTATTGTTCATCAAGACAAATGGACAATTAACCAGAAAAGGGAGGTTAATGCACCAAAAGTTCTAAATCAATATCTTCAAAGTCCCACGTCTAGATATGTCCACAATCAACATAAAGTGAAATATCATATGAATTAAAAAAAAAGAGAGAGCAAATTATGACCTTTTGTATCTGGAGATTTTTCTTTCTCAACATTGCTGCACAATCACAATTGGTGGAAGGAGGACAAGGAGTTCTCAACTCACTCTCTAATCTGGCTACCTCTTTTTGCAGCTGCTTGACCAATACCTTATCAGACATCACTACATTAACCTGTGCTTTAGTAGTCACTTGTTTTGCACAACAAGCAAAAAGAAGGGTGTTTCTAGTTTGCTCAACATGGCTCCGCGCAGGGCTCAAAGTGCAAATGATGGCTGTTCTAGAATTGCCACCTAAGGAAGGCTGCAGTATGCGCGTCAACTTAGAATCTCTGTAATTGATGTGTCCTTGTCTTCCCTTACTGCATCCAAGCACATGATGTCAGCCAACAGAAACTACTGAATTTTACATTTGAACAGCTTCATAGAAAGTGTAGCCCATCAGATAATTATACAGTGAAAAGCTCTTTCTAATTAGTCACAACACAAGGTACATAATATGAATACCTGTCTTGCTTCTTCACCCAAATTTTTATTTACTGGTAAAGTTAACATTAACTAATATTCAACCCTATACAAGGAATTTAGTATCTTATAATTAATAAAAGAAGGCTATCTTAATGCTCTTTTTCTCTTTTCTGAAAGAAAGGCTATCTTACTGCTATGAGCCTATGACGAAATCAATAATTTCAATCTGATAGTGGCGAAAAGAAAAAAAATAAGCTAGTCAGTTCTTGCATAGAAAATACAAAGTTAACCTTGTAGCCTGACAGGTTGTGAAGTCATAAACAATGAAGATATGATTAATTAATCAACAATAAAATAAGAGGCAGCCATCCATATGACTTACAGTTGAATTAAACAATCCAGATGTAGGTTTGCTAACAATATTAGAAGCTGAATAAAGAAGGTAGACACCATAGGCTAAGAAAGAAGGGGACAACCTAAGTTTACGAATAACTGTTCCAAGAGTGAGTAAACTCCGATTTATATGACAGCCTTCTTTCAATCTGGACCCAGCTGATAATGCCTGAGATGCACGCTCACTCCCTGCCAAATCAACAAAATTCTGCAGAGAAAAGAAACAAAAATAATAGTAAAATGATCTAAACATTTTATGTTGAGTGAGAGGAAGAACTTAAAATTTTAAACATACCACACTAGCAGCTAAAGTGGTTGAGCTGCTTTTACCCATGAATTCTCTGGCAGAACTTTCAATTGTCTGCAAGGTTACAATTCCAATAACAAAAGTCAACAAGATATAGACAACACAATGTTCTAAGCAAGCAAGGGGGAAGGCACACGCACCAGTCTGATAATTTGGTGAGATCGAGAACTCTTGTCATTGAGGTATGTCTCTCCTACCTGTCTCTGTGCTGCAAGAATATAGCAGGAAATGTAATGCTGTAAACCAACTTGTGTCAAGAAAGTTATGCAAATTTCTTTTACCTTCACAGAATGATAGGAGCTCTTTCAAATGCACCCAGTCCCGTAGAGTCTCCTCTGTAAGTTTCTCTACAATTGGTCCTCTCTGAAAAATAGAGAAACAGTTAAATAAGCAATATCATTTCTTCTTCAATTCAATATATTATATGTTAGATTTCAACTTAAAACCAATTGGAATTAAGTAAATTTATCCAACAGATATATAAGTTGCACCATGAGAATTGAAGCAGATCATGTGAGACTTCCTAACATTATATATATAGATTACGGAATGCATTCACCTCAGGATCATCACGCAGCCTAAGTGATGTGTTCTTAGTGATCAGGAGGTCTCTAATAATTTCGTTGTAAATTTCAATTGCTGAGAACTTCAACACAAAAGCTCTTTCTTCATGCTAAAAAAGTTGCGGTAACCTTCTGTTAGCAAGACTTGTAATATATATATATTTGACAAAACAAGATTTGTAATATTAGAAACAAGAACTATGGTGAAAAATGATACTGAAGAATTAAACAGCTAGATCTATAAATTCACTGTCCAGTTACCTTATTTATATAGTCAAAAATATCTGCTACAGCATATTCAGTTATTCCAATCATTGTGTATGTCTTTCCACTACTCGTTTGCCCGTAGGCAAAAATACATGCTGGAAGAATGTATAAATACGTACTTTAGTCAAAGTAAGGAGACTGATTGGGAAGTGTTCATGAGAAACTGGGTAGCATAAAATTATATGCTTACAGTTTATTCCGCCAACAACTGAAAGAGCAATTTCTTTGGCCCCTTCCTCATATACCTGCTTTGTGGAACAGTCACCCCGAAAAACTCTGTCTACAACCAAATCTTAATAAAAATTCAGAAACATTCTATCCATAATAAATGAACCTCTGACACATTATATCTTAAACTTAATCAACAATGCTTCCAAAACACAATCATTACAAAAAAAACACTAAGCAAAATGCATTTTGAAGTGAGGCGAAGTACAGTCATTTTAAAGTTAAAGAGAAGGGGAAAAAAGGGATTGGCATCTTAGTTGGTTATGTCAAATCAAAACAAGTGAAAAAAGAATCATCACAATGTTTGTATCACCAATTCAATTAAGTATTTTCCCAAGTTGGACCCAGGAAAATTAAAAAAAGAAGTGCATCTCTGCCATGGAAAGTCAAGGCAAGAGAACTTGAAAGTTGAAATTATTCAAAGCAACTAAACCTTGTTCTCCAGGCAAAGGAAAGTGATCAACAGATCCAGTAACCGTACTTTATGAATCAAACCCATGTTCTAAGATTCTAATTCTTGTCAATATAATGCAAACATAGAATTGTTTGATTTTGATTCCAATTTATGACAATGAATAATATGGCAACATCAAAGATATACATTTGCTTACCAAAGGTGTAGGCACTTGGGAATGAGGAACCTTCCCGAAGGGTGTTCCGGTATAAGATGGTAGTGTCATTGATGCATTCCCAATCTGCTGCTTCATTCACATCAATTTCCTTCTCACTCAAAGGTCTCAGCCTCACTAACACCAGAATCTTCTCCTCATGGCCTCCCACTCCTCCCATCTTCTCCCATTTAACTAACTCTTCTCCAGAAACAGCTCCCATTTCTCACTTTTAAAAGTGAAAACACGTGATGTGGTAAATTATAAAAGCTATTATTGCTTTCCCAAATATGCAAGATAGTTATAGGAAAACAGCTGGCTGTTCACAAAAATACCAAGCCCTTAAATTTGAGCATTATTCACATCATGAATGAGAAGACAACAACCCATTAACTTCAGCTCATAAATAAATACGCAATAACAGCAACAAGAAGCTAACTTTAGAAAGACCAGGAACAACAGAATACTGACTAGTAATTACTATTTAATCATCTACTATCAATTCTCACTTGTCGCTTGTAGGCCTTATATGACGAGAACTTGTCTTCAATAAATTAAAAACAAAAAAAGAAAGTAAAATAACAAAGAAGAGAGACGATCAACCTTGCTTCATCTGGAGAGAGAAATAAGAGGGAGGTGAAGAGCAAATAAAAATATTTTTATCCTTCGTTCATCAATGACCAATAAAAAATAGTTTGATCGTGGCAAACGCTCAATGTCTGAGAACTGAGAACGCTGTTCAACGAGACAAGACCATAAATCGTTAGTTACACGGAGCAATGGTCCCAAAACAAACAAGGCCATCCCTTTCACTCTCCCTCTTTTTTCTTCTTTCCAACCAACACATACGGTCGGATATTCTTGTAGAAATTAATGTTTCACGACTCAATGAAATTACCTTCAGCTTTCTCTGTCCTTTAACGTCTGCCTCTGACGGTGAGCGAACCGCAATTGAAAGCTTAACCACAAATGCGACCCAAGAGTAAAACTAAAATCAGCACACGCATAACGCAATGGTCTCTCTCTTCAGAATTCGCTACATGGCATTGGCAGGCACCTCAATGCCACCTACTCAACACAACTAACTGCTTCAGAGTTCAAAGTTCAAACCTTTGAGTAGACTAGAGCCACTCAAAACCCAGAATAGTATACAAAAATCTTAGTACGATCCACGAGGTGTGTGACGTATCGTCCAAGTTTAGATTTTTTGTTAAACAAAAACAGAAAAGGTAAGGTAGAGGATGAAGCTGTTTTTTTGTTGAATGGGATTGGAATAGATTAAGAAGAGTAGGGGGAGGGGTAGTGAAAACGGGTACAAGTTAACGATCCACGATCTGAAAAGGAAAGGTTGTAACGCCACCCAAACCATGCAATGTAAGAGAGAGAGTGTGTGGTCGGCTTCTTTTCTCTCTCACTCACACCTGCAACCTGGGATTCTAATATTTCCACACCCACTTTATTACATCTTCTTTCTTAACTTTTAAATGATCTCGTTCATTATTTAGTACTCTATTGAACAAAAAGAGTACCAAAAAATAAAAGGATTTTATAAATTGGTTAAGTAGAGAATGAAAAGAAATAAAAATCGAACAAACTAATTTTTTTATAAAACTTCATTTTTTTTTAGTTTTTATAAAAAAAATATCGTACATATCTAGCTTCTCATTTATTTTCCATCATTAATATCAATCTACGAGGTTAGAAATTTATGTTCTTATTTATCTCCTTTTAGTCACTCAAAATTTGATTTTTTGTTATGAAAATAAACGAAAGATTATAAATAGACAAAAATAAATAAAAAACTAAAATGGAATTTATTTTTTTGCTGGATGAACTAAAATGAAAATATAAGTTTTATAGAGACTAAATATGCACTTAAATTAACCTTAATATCTTAGATAAAGAATGAGAAATGAGATAAATAAAATAAAAGTATTTTTTCTTAAAAAAAAAGAGATTCTTTTATTATTGTTGTATTCTATCCTAAACTGAACGAAAGATTGTGGTAAAGTTTTCTTCCTTTCTTCCGTACGTACATAGAATTTCAATCATGGTGTATTTTTTAGGTGAAAGATTATAGATCTCTTTTAATTCGTAGATTAGAGACTACTATCACTCGAGCTATATGATTGTCACTGGTCTAATAGAACATTGTTTGATTTTCATTCCTTCCTTAATTCATTATTTTTCTTTCCACCGTAACAAAATAATTCTAATAAAATGTCTTAAAATAAAGATAAGCCATTCTAATAAATTATTTCCTTAAAGATGTCTTAAAATCCTTGGTTGGAAAGTGAAAATAATTAAGAAGAAAATGAGTAGATTTTTAAGTTATTTGAATTAGGTGGAAATTTTGATATAAAATATCATTTGGTTATCATTGTATTTTCTCTTCCAAAGAAAATAGTGATAATTATGGTTAAATTTTCTCTATACTTATTGAGTAAGGTAGAACACAAAATAGTTTCATATAAAAACATTGCCATTATTATATGATAATTTATCTTATTATTATAAACAATGTACATGTACTGCATAAAAGATAATCTTGTTAGCAATAAGATTTAACTCAATTGTAAATGTTGTAAATTTTTAATATCGTAGTTGATTCCTATGAATAAAAATAATATATATTTTTTATTTAAAAGATAATTGATCTTATTTTCTCTATTATAATTGAGAGAAAATAAAATTGTGAGATACACAATAGACTTCCATCATGTTTCTTCTCATTATTAAACAAGAGAAGTAGTCCTAATCACTAATCTTCTTCTTTCCATTACACTTTTTGTTTCTCTTAAAATTTATTAAAACAAACAATGGGTAATTGAGTGTGAAAATTTCATTTTCCTTTTTATATTTATTTATGAGTTAAACTAATTAAAATATGATTAATAGAACCTTTTATTTACTTTATAAAAATATATAATATTATCTTATTTTACTTTTTTCATCAAAGGTTAAGATTGCTTCTTTTAAACAAGGCGGATCAAGTAATTGAAGTATTTTTATGTAAGATTAAGAGAAAAAATATTACCCATTAAAATCTTATAATGAATGATAATAGTATAATACAAAAATATGTGAAAAGTCATTAACAGTTAATAATTATGTGACTCTAAGTATTTTTTTAATTTTAATCATTTAGATATAAGTAAACAGTTAAGATCTATTATCTTATATCTCGTGTGTTAATGTGTATTATTAATTTGATAAAAAGCTATAACTTTATACCTTTGTCTCTAAAATGAACCTTTCCCTTTGAAAGAGTCTTGATATAATAAATTTACATTTAAGTAAAATAGATTATACTCACTGATCAGCTTGTAAGTTTGTTTTTTCCACTTTTAATAAATTTAAGCTTATTTTTCACTAACAAAATATTAAAGATTAACAATTAATACTTGTTAATAAAAAAATTAATTTTATTTTCCTAAAAAAATATAATTATGCAATTTAGGTTTCTCGAGTTTTAATTATGTGAATTAAGTCTTCCAATATTACAATTATGTAATTTAATTTGTCTATCAATATTTCATTAAATATTTAACAAATCTCGTTTAGGAGATGTTAAATGATGATGTAATAATTAGTCTATTATCTAACACATATATTGACATGACTTAATTATATTTTAATTTTTTTAGAATTATAATTGTAAGGTATGCAATGAAATAACATCAACATATTTATCAAACAACACATTAACTATCTTATCATCATCTAATATTATTTTAATAAAATATGTTAAATATTTAATAAAAGTTTGATAAAAGAATCAACATTTGAAAAAATTTATTGGCCCAATAATAACATATGTGTGGAATTAATTTCTTATCTAATGAATTAAGAAATATCCGTGACGTCTGATCCAATAAAAAAATCATATAATTAATTATAATACCTTCATAAGCAAATACAATTAAAACTCAAGATTAACAAAAATACAATTGAAACACCTGAAAAACTAAAATATTATTACATCAACATTTAACAATGTGTCACATAGTCTTGTATGATATAATTATTTATCCTCTTTTACTCTAAAAAAATTTAAAATAACTTACATACATTAACTAAGTTAAATCCCTTTAATAAGATAATTCTTCTAACGTTTTAGACAGCATGGTAGGTGAACATAATTGTGCTTCCTTGTAGCGTGAACTCATTTGTTAAATTAGATCTACAAGACATAAAAACAACAAATGTGTGGCTCCAATATTACAAACTGAAGCGTGCGTGCATCACGTCGGGGATCTATTGATCAGAGCTGCCCTTTTTCGCCTTTCACGCAGAGTACGTAAAATGATGGGTGATTGACTGGACTCTGAAAACTATTTTGAACATGATACTTAGTTTAATTTAAGTAAAAAGAATTTATATTTTTTAAACATGTGATCTTATATATTGAAAAAAAAATTGTTTTATCATTCCTCATTTTAGCGATAATATTATTTCAAAAGATTAATCTCTCACTTACTGAATAAGTAGATACTTTATCTTTGAGGGAGGAATTATAAAATTTGTTTGAAGGAAAGAGATGAAAGAAAAAAATGACCGTGAGTTTAAATTTTATTATTAACAAAAAATTAACATCTAACAACTAACATTCACGATAAAAAAAATTGTCTTTTGAGGAGGGGAAATTAATATCTATGCTATGAACTTTTTATAGCTATTAGACTAATAATTAAATATTGTAAAAAAACAATCAATTACTCTCGGTGTAACATGTGTTATTGTTGCCTCATTAAGACCATGGCTTAAAATGTGTAGAGAGAATGCAAATATATTTTTTTTCTCTCTAGCACTGACAATTCAATTCCTACCAAAAAATTTATGAAAGTTCTTCCTTGTGGAGTTCTAAATTCCTCTATACTGTGTAAGTTACTCTGAAATCAATAAATTATTGATATTATATGAATGACATAGATTAGCCAAGCTTAGAGTATACCTGCAAATAAATTAATTATAAGCATCAAAATCTAAGACATCACATAATTTAGTTCGGTATAGGGTTTTTTTTTTTTGTATATAATATAGGGTATTAATAAAACACTCGATCTTTATAACTTTAATTATTCTTAATACTTTTATAATTGAGTTAAATTCTATGTTGATTTTACTAAATATTTTGGAATTTATTTATTAGTTAGCAGGGTATTAAAAATATAAAAAATAATTTTATTTTAATCTTTCTCCCAAATTTATAAATAAGAATTTAATCATCATATTAGTATAAATGTTTTTACACTATTGTCCAATAGAAATTATTTTTGAGATAATTTTTACAATAATTATTATAAAATTTAATAAGCTTATTATATATAGTAATATTTGACTAAATGGAATTTAAATAAATATATTCAAATTCAATTCTGTAAATAATACTATAGTATTCATTTCTCTGTCTGCTTCGGTGGCTAGTCGCTTTGCAGGAATAGTCCATTCCGTTGGGATGATAACATGGCGAAATTGACCTTCTAGCTACCAGTTACCATGCAATCATGCATGTTTCAAGAGGTTAAGGGAAAGTTTAATTACTAATTAAGTATCCGTGGAGCTTGTTCATGAATCCATATATAATTAACACCCCTTCCTGCAGCACATGCAAAAGTGAAGAAAAAGTAAAATTAAGCCTATAAAGAGGCTTTGGCAAAGCTTGAGTTCCATGTGTTTTGCGTAAATTACGTTGTTCCTTCCTGCATTGCTCTGATGCCACGTGCAGGCTTTTTGCCCTACAAGCTCACTATATATATTGTAACAGATAAATTTAAGGTTTAAGACATTAACCCATTACCAAAATAAAAATTAAGTGGCAAATGTATATTTTTTTATTTATTTATGCAAATTCAAATGCATAATTTTTTTAATTTATTTATACAAATTCAAATGCATATTTTTTTTGGTAGCCAATGTCATGTAAGCTCCCATTTCTATCTCTTTTTAGTCTATATAATTTAAAATATTGTATTTTGGTCACTATAATTACAATTTTTTAATCTTTTTATTCTTGCCGTATATTTTGTTTTTTCCAAAAACCATCTAACGTTGTTACATATAGATGTTTGTTTTTGGAGAGTACATATAGATGTTTTAAAACTGCATGAAATAAAAACCGTCTATAGTCTATAGATGTTTGTCTATAGGAGTACAACAGTTCAGAGTAATACAGGTAATTTTATTTGTGGGATTGAGTGTATATCATGTTGCAATTGGTTTGATTGCTAATTCAGAGTGAAACAGTATGCAACTGGTTTGATTGAGTGCAGATCATGGAACATTTGGCTCTTTTCGTGCAAAATGATAGGTGATGAATTTCTTGAGCAACTTACTTTAATAATTGAATGTACAAGTTTTAAATTATGTTGTCGTTTCAAATAATTTTTAACTTGTATTTATATGTTCCATGTTTTTGGAATACATAAGGGCCTGATTATGTAGACCTACTTGGCTATGCATCAATTTTCTGGAAACGGAAGACATGTCTTCAAGAAGGACGTGCCATGGGTTTGGAGACTGGTTCATTGCATTCAAGTTCAAGGTTGCTTCAACTCAGATTGTCCAACAGACAAAAACTGCACAACACAACTTTGGTCATTAACCATGCTAGGCTTGAGGAGAATACCTTCGAACAGGACATTGTTCTCAGCCAGGTAGAAGAATACCTCTGCCCACACCTTTTGGCCTACTTCGAATCCCATGAGAGGAGAGATACAACGTGTCCTCTAAACAAAATGCATAATGTTTCAATGGTTTTGTTACCGGGAACAATGTTTTGGTAGAGAGTTTCCTCAAAGAGAATGGTAGCAGAGATGTATTCACCAAGACCAGGAGATGACTTGAGAAGAGTAGCTGAAGCAGAGGCCATTGTTGAATCAATGTAGCTGTAAGCTAGGTACTGTCCAAGTGATGTCCGTGAGGGAAAGAAAGAAAGAAAGCAAGCACGAGGTTACAATTGGCCTAGCTATTAGCTACTTTGTTTTGTTTTGATTCTCATTAAGCAATGGTGGAGATTCAATGACAGGATCTGCTCCCTATCATTCCTTATCAATCCCTCCCATGCCTAAAGGCACTGAATCATATTCATTGGCCTACACTTGGTTTAAATGCATTCCAGAAATACATTTTTTTTGTAGTGGGCCTTTAGGCCCTTTCTTTCACACACACAAAATAATGTCTTCCTCATCTTACTCAACTATTTTGGCAGGAGAATAACAATCAAACAAGGCCAGAGACTATTTAAAAATAATTATTTACTTAAACAAATTTTTTAATAGTAGTTATTTTAAAAAATATCAAAAGATACTTAAAAAAAATTATTTGCCGAACAGTTAAACACATCTTTTATAATTTTTTTTGAAGCCAGTGTCTTGTCAATCATAACCTTAATTGGAGTTTTTTTTTTTTGCTTTTTACCAATAATTATAAAAATGTTTCAATAATATATTTTGGTATAAACTTTTAAATGAAAAAGGGAGTACAAATAAAGTGTTTTTTTTTTTAAAAAAAAATTATTACGAAACAACTGAAATTAAACGTATTCATTTCAAGCCTTTTTCATCTTGCAAGAAGACGTTTCTTGAGTAGTGTTAATAGAAATCAAGATATTGTTTTTCCTCTACTCTAGATTCTAGACGATCCCAATTCGCAATAAAGATTTGCAGAACAGACGAACAATAGAGAGTGCTATTGCTCTAGCCCTTATTTCACCATCAAAGGTTCATCTTCACATTTTTTTACCTTTACCGTTTAACTAAAATATCAGTCAAAATCCATATTCATCGTTTTCCAATTGGTATTACCAAAATCCATATTCCATGCTAAAAATAGTAGGCCCACTAAAAGAAGCCCAACTTAACTCCTTTTCGGTCACAAATACAGATATAGACTCAAATTAAATATTGGACCCAATCCATGTCCATATCTTTACTGTGTAAGGCACAAGATTATTTAAACTTTTTAATTTTAAAAAATAACAATACTAGATTATATGTCATGTAAAAAATTAATGAAAATAATAATGCTCTCAAACCATCTAATAATTTATTATACGAAACCTGGTGACTTTTCTTTTACTGAAAACCCTGTTGATTTTATTTTTCTTTTATTTTGGTTAATTATATTTTCTTTTAAAAAAAATATATTTAAGTATGTTGTCCTTGTCTTTTTTAAAAGGATATGTTATAATTGTTGTTTTTTTCGTCCGTGAAAATTAAAAATATTACTAGAAAATTAGTTTATAATAATTTAAACATTATGAATTGGTCCTTTAACTAAGTTATAGTTGTTTTAGTAGATAAACCAATTATCAACAATAAGCAACTACGGACAATTATTTCATGGACATTTTCCCATTATCTACTTCTTACATTGTTGTAATTAATTAGCTAATTTTAAATAATCCATTGATTTGACACGATGGCATAGTGTCCACTATCTCTATCATTGAAGGTGTCTCCTCCTCTCGAGACTTGATTCTGTTTGTAAATAGATCAGATTAATGTAGTATTTTTCAACAAGCTTATGTACTCTATGTTTTATCATTTGTTCAACAATAAGTGTGAGTGACGAGTACGGTTTGCACGATGGAAGACGGAACAATGACGTGAGAGCATGAAAAAATAATATTTTTTTAATATCAAACACTTTCTAATAAATTTTTTACATTATTAATTAATTAGAAAATAATATTAAATATATATTTTTAAAAATAATTATTATAAAAGTTAGTAATGTTATTATACATATACTCCTATTATTATTATACAATAAGAAAGGAAGATTTTACATGTTTGAAAAAGAATGTTAAGTAACACTGGGTTGGATGACTTAGGTGGGAAATTCACGAGTTCTGTGGCCGTATAGAATGTTTTAATTGTATCAAGAATTTAAATGCACCCAGGTCAGAGGGTCAGTTGCCATTGGTGTTCTTGTGAAGCATCACCTAGCCATGAAAAAGTGCTATAATAATTAATGAGAACAGCAAGAGGATTGCGGCGGGAAGGCAAACCCAGAATACTATATATACGGTGCCGGAGGTCGTGAGCCCAATTAATATGGGTTGGTGAAAAACAACATTGGTAATGGTGGGTGGTTGAAATACTAGTACAACTGCTACACAAATTGGCTCTCTCCTGTCATTGCTCATGTAGTTTTACCTTTTCTGTTTTTTTCTATCTTGAACTTTTTATGATGATCTCTGCTACTAGAAATCAAGATATTTATTTTGTCCAAATTTGACCCTGGAACATTTTTTACATACTTTCCTTCCGCAAACGCATCTTTGATTATAGAATTCATTATGGAACTTAGCACGTACCTCCCTGCCATAATTGGCATTAAATTTACTTGATCATTTTCCTTTCTCAACCACCAGTCCATCCTCGTACATATCATTTAATTTGTCCCATGATTTACGGTGGCAGGGTTAAGCTTTGCATTGGTATCAACACATTCAATGCTCTCCTATCTCCTCCTTCCACCATTGAAGTAGCATCTTCATACTTTATTTTTCGGGCAGGTTGCAATATTTGCAAATGTCATGAATTCCCACATAATACTCCCTAGCTATTACTGGTTGATTCAAGTCATTCTCCATACACATTCTATTAAATCGTTCAAACATGCGTCCATGGTGGTGATACGGACACTCTATCTTTCCATTTTTATTAAATTCTGTCCAATAAGATCCGCTCGTTCTCATCTCCGTAGTGTATTCTTATTGCCCAACAACTTATCACGAAAATGAATCTTTTCTTTAAGTTTGAAGATTTTCCTTCTTCATGAAAGAATAAATCTCCAAGTTTTCCTAGCTTGAACATTACCAATACTTAAATATACCGGTTACCAGTCTCTTATAAATTATAATTATATACCTTGAAATAAGCTTAGGCTTAGCAACCAATTTAGAAATGGAATGGTAGCCAAAAGCATGGGATAATGTAGCGTATAAATCGCAAGATGTTTTTAATTGCAAAATGAGAACGGCAGGCGTGTTTAGTGAGCTATACATACATAGACTTCGCATTCATAAATTTAATTATAGACAAATTTTTCTAAGAGCACTTGTATCAGAAGAAAATAAAAAGACAAAATAAAAAATATTTTTTATAAGTTAAAATTAATTTATGTATAAATTAATTAACATTTTTTTCATATTAACTTTTTTCAAAATTTATTTTAACTTGGGCATAAGTTAATTTATCTTATGATTCTTTTTTCATTTCTTATAATTGCACATAGAAAAAAGTATTCAAACAAGGCCTAAATATATTATTAGATTCACGATAAAGGAAGCCACACATTTGATTTTCCAAATAATTATGATCAAGAATAATACACACAGTATGATGTCTTGAGAAAAAAAAGAAAAAGAAAAAACCACAGTATGGCAATCTCACTCATATTTCTTGGATAAAGCAAGTAAAAAAAAAAAAAAACCTTGCAGTAATCGAGTTTTTTGCTCTTCAGCCTTCCCAGTGAAAAAGACACGAACAACTTCTGGGATTTGAAAATGATCTGTAACATTCCTCCTATATATGTATCCAACACATAGCAAGCCTCTTCGCTCTTGCTTTTTTCTCAAGATGAGAGACATCTTTTCTGCAGCATATGTTTTTTATTTACAAAAAGATCTGTACGGAAATTGTAGTAATTAATCAAGGGTTGGGATTAGCAACAAAGTATGCTAAAATCCCAACAAATGGTGCATTAATGTATGTGGTTGGTTCGGACTTCCTAAAATCAGCCCTATCATCCTCATACACATCATCTTCACCTGGTCCTCCCACAATAGCTCCCACGAGAACATTAGGATTAGGATTGCTTGAGTTGAAGTAGATTGAACCTTCTTTGCAGGCAATGAATTGAGGATGGTCCTTGATAGAGGGTAAAGAGGAGCCACGGTGGTGAATATGCTGCGGATACTTGTTGCTGTAACCAACCATGTACGACATACCCATTGGGTTATCTCCCAAAATGTAATCAACTTGCTTCTTAGCATGCTGGCGAAGTGTTTGTGCGTTAACATAGACGTTCCCACAATTGATGGTTTGTGAAGTGCGAGATAGGTAATTGGCGTAAACCAATTCAAGGAATGCAATTGAAGTTGCATGTTGCAAGTTGCTGCCCCCAGGCCTGTATATTAGTCCACCGGGAGTGTACTCTATATGTGAACTTGATGTTTCGGGTATGAGCGTGCACAGAAAGCTCTCTGCTGAAGTCTTGTAGGATTCAAGAGACATTACGTTTCCATCTAGAACTTCCTAAAAATGGTAAATTTTGTTAGTAAAAAGATTAATTAATTAATACCCCCTTCGATTTGTATATATGCGAAAATTAATTATGTAATGATATATATATGGTCACATAAATTAATTTGTGCATGCAATTTCAATATTGATTCTATTGATCATAACAGGGTAAATATATTGGAGGCTGACCTTGGAGACAAGAACATTAAGGCCAGCATGCTTGTTGTCCCAACCGAACTCATTTATATTGTCTTCAGCACCAAGGGTTTTGCCATTGCTTTGAATGTAGTTGAGGAAATTTTCATCCTGAGTAGCCCTCCTTAGCCATGCGGCTCCCCATAACAATTCGTCCTGTTAATGTATAGTAAATGACAATTGACGTGTCAAATCCAAGTGATCCCAAGTACACAAATAGCCACAATATCAATTCTATCTGACACATAATTACACATTAATTGTATATTGCTTACAAATAATATGCTGTTTGTCCAATATATGTAGTTTGATGCTGATTGAAAAATATATAGTCACATGTCACTTTGAGAAGGACCCAAAGATTCTCGTGACCCATCATCACCCATGTTAGTTTAACTCCTCCATCAATGTGTCATGCTCATGTGAATGGGATAATGTCAGGATGCATTATATCAAAGAAGACAAGTAATTTTAAATCTTCTTAAGTACTTATCTTCATATTTTTATTATTATTATATAAAGAAAATGTTAAAATATTTTAAAATTTAACTACATTTTGTTCAAGTTTTTTTTCCTATTAAAAACTATTAGTAATAAATATAACTGTACTAAATTTATAATTTAATGTACAATTCTAAACCAACATAATTTTAATACAATATTTCTAGTTAAATGTAAACATTTTTTTACCATAAACAAAAGTTTACCTTGTACACTTCCTTTAGGTCTATCTAAAGTAAAAACCAACAAATTAACATGGTATAATTGAATTTTGCATGATGGCTTCGTTTTTAGTTGTCAGAGTCTTTTACTAGCATTATGCAAAGGCAATATCATTGTGAATTGTCTACATATCCTTTTCAATGTCTCGTGCATTGAAACTTGAAAACAATATCCTGGAACGCTTTTATTATAGACATAGTACATTGCATCTAAAAGCAAAAAGCAATCCCCTATATATTGAAAGTAACAACTAACAAGTGAATTAATTAGTAATTACCTGATAACCATCGAAGTCACAATAATATGGGCAAACACCACTCCTAACATTAGCATTGTCACTGTAGGCACCCCTATAGGTATCTGCAAATTGAAAGGCCTTAGCAGCATTTCGTAGCAAAGTCTCTGAATAAGAAGGATCCGATGAACGAAAAGCCATTGATGCAGCAGCTAGTGCCGCAGCAGTTTCACCAGCTACATCTGAAGCTGGGTTTGGAGCATCAACAGCATACACTGTCCTGTTTGTGTCCATGTCCTCAGGCCTTTCCCAACAATTGTGGTCAGAGATTGGATCACCCACCTACATAAATTTGTGATTAGTCTTAATTATTCGTTAAATGAAAAGGGAATGGAACACACTGCCATCCTTGGCGCGTCGGTGATGTATTCGTCTGGATTAGGAATCCAAATGGAAAATAAATGAAATTTCGCATTCTAAAATCAGGAGGACAGTTGAATCATAAAGTGATAAGCCTATGAAACTCACCGACTTCGAGGATCAAAAGTGATCCACTCGTGCACGCATGACCAAAAAGACAAATAATTAGAAACAAATGTAACTTCGTTTATCCATAAAAATTCAAAATAACACTAAATAAGTGTAAATGCAATTAGTACTACTTTTCAATTTAAATTATTTAATAAAATTTCATACTTATTTTCTAACGATAAGAAGAAAATTTAAAGAATTTAGTTTAGGAAAAATCAACATGAAATTTATTTAATAATAAAAATATTTTAAAAAAATCAAATAATGTATTACGTCAATGGACCGACAAAAAAAATTATGTATAGTGAAAAGAAACTGTATGACCAAATTATTCTATAACTTTTTTTCACTTAGAGGATTAACTCAATTTGAAAAATGGTGGTATATTTAAATATTCATAAATATTAAACATTTTTCTCTTTCTATCCTATCATACAATATTTCTGTATTTTTTTTCCTATCTCTCAAGCTGTCGTTTGGTTCTAAGTGTCTTAGATATCGTCAACCAGTGCCAGTAATGATTATGGATGAATCATTATTCCAATTAAGGTGGTGATTATGAAATTGTTGGAATTCTATAACGGATGGGATTAGAGGCACAGAATTTGACGTTTTCTTCGGTTATCAAAAAACAAAAAGGAAAGCCACGTCATGATCATGATTAGTGAATCAACTGAAACGGGAAGGGAGATTTTAAGAGAGTGGGATACGGGCATTATTATTTTTCGATAAAAATTAAACTCCGTTTCACACCTTGTATACTACTAATAAATATATAAAAAAAAATACTAATATTAGATAGTTTAGTATTAAAAAATAATAAAAACATATTCCCCCTTGTATCTAAAAAAAAACATGAAACATCAGTCTGAATGCTACATGTAATTAAAAATATTGAAAAGAACAAAAGTATTTATTATATTACGTAATTAGTAATTAATAGTAAAAAAACAAAAGAGACGTGATCCAGTATGAGTTAGAATGCAATTTACGAAACAGGCATTGGCATAGAACGTTGATTTACTCACCTGAACGAAAATGCGGTTTGGCTGAGAAACGGTTTTGAGCAAATAATCGGTAGCCCAACGGATTGCGAGCAGCGCGTTTCGGTGTTCATTGGGAGGCATCATGTCTCCGAATTCGATGACGCTCCAGGACAGCATTGTGGTGGTGAATGCCATCGGAAACCCGAATTTGATGTTGTCGCCGGCGTCGTAGTAGCCGCCGGTGAGGTCGAGCTTGTAGGTCCAGCCGTCACCAAGAGCCGAATTGGCGCGCCAGGTCTGTCTCTGGTCCTGCGGCAAGAAACCCGAACGTTGGCCCTCGAAGAATAGGATTGCCTTGGACAATGCCTCCTTGTAATTGTGGGCGCTTCCTGAATTAATAATGAAAACAAGAAAAAGAAGAACAAGAGTGAGTTTGGCGTTGGACTTAGGAAGTGCCATTTTTGGTTAATTAATCGTCACGAGTGTGCGTTGAAAGTGCTCAATGGGAGAGAACAAAGCTTTTATTTCTACTGCCTTTCACTCACTCTCATTCTTAAACTGGAATCTCTCTTAATGCATAAGCCAACTCTTATAATATTCCCACTCTTCCTCATTTTTCTTTTATACTTATAAATTCTAGTACTATTTTTTTAGTAAAACATAGTAGGGACTAGGGTCTTTGACTTTTTTTAATAAAATTTCAATAATTTTTCACATTCTTTTCATTCTTGAATATTAAATTATTTTATATTTCATGACACTTATTCTCTTACTTATATGGTATTGGTAGGATGATTTGTAAAAGAATATAACATTATTAACTAATATTCCCATGCATAGTCGATAAAAATTAAAAACAATAATTTTTTTTTACCAGTAATCAGTAAATATATTAATGATGAGAGAGATTAAAAGAATTAAAACTAACAAAATATTTGAAAACAAATAGGAGTGTGTCTCACATTAATGTTAGGGTTAATTTTGAAGAAAAAATAATTATAAATTGAAGATAAATTTAATGTTACCAACTAAATTGATTAATTTTATTGATCTGATAAATTAGTTAATTAGATTATATATAAAAAAAAGGATTAGAGGAAATATATGAGTCCAACCTTGCAAAGGCTTCGTTTTGCTGATATATATAATTTCCATAGGTTATGTGTCTCTTAATGGAGTTCAATCCCTTTAAAAAAATATATGGAGTTCAATTATAGATTAAGCCTTTTAGCATGTTTTGCATGACTAGTAGGTTAAACAATTTCGTTTAAAATGTGATTTTTTTTAGAGAAACTAAAAATGTTGACGAAAATTAATGAAAGGAGAAAAACTTATAAAAAAAATTAAGTGACTAAAAATTGAAATCTGAAAAAAAAAATTGAGGAGTTAAAAATTTAATTAATAATCCTGTTTTTTCTATAGTAATCAACTAATCAGAAATAATCTCTTTAATTATTTTTCTTATCAAATATATCAATTTACTAAATTGGATAAGAGTGTATAAAAAAAATGTTTACATAATGAATGAATGTGTTATTTATTCATTATAGTACAGTTCTATCTAGTTTAATACTAACATTGGAATTACTTTGTGCAGTATACGGCTGGAATCTTATTGAAGAAGAAAGGTAATTAAGAACCCATAATCGATAGCAGAAATTTAAGATTTAACAATCGGGCAGACGGTTGAGGTCGATATGTAGTTTTGTGTGCCTTGCAGTTGCAGGCAGATTCTTAGGGGAGAATATGGGTTTTAGAAGTGCTAGTTGAGAAGATATAGTATAGTGGAGTAGTGGATTCCAAAAAGATACGTGGTCGAGGACAAAAAATATACTTATCTCTCCTTTC
Organism: Glycine max; assembly: GCF_000004515.6. Classification (NCBI taxonomy): domain Eukaryota; kingdom Viridiplantae; phylum Streptophyta; class Magnoliopsida; order Fabales; family Fabaceae; genus Glycine; species Glycine max. Next base: position 623,262 of record NC_038242.2, read on the forward strand.
AAGATAGCCAAACGAGACGGTGCTCATTTATTTTTGGTTCTTCTTTAATCCCTCTCAAGCCAATTTGGTTTCCGTAAAATATGAGTGAGAATAAAAAGCCTTGGCCTTGTAAAAAAATTGGAATTGGTTCTTGCCATTTGGTGCATGCACTCAAAGAATTTTATTCTGCTTTAACATTCCGCAAATCCTAAAAGATCAATCCCAATTTTGATAACTTTAGATGCCAAGTACTTAAATAAGGGTGGTGGTGCGCGGACTTTTTTTTTTTTTTTTTTATAAATATATCACACAAATTCAACTTAACCATTCATCAATCTTTTATTTGTTTCTGCAATTCATTAATATTTTTTGAAAAAAAATGTATTTGAGCAAAATAAATGTTTATACATTTATATTTTCAAGGAAATAGCTACTGTTTTGCAATTAAGTTTTAAACAGAAAATAAAAGATAACACCAATAAGGGATAATATATAATAAAAAAATTATTAATAAATATTAGTTTATTAGAATATTAATTTTGCTACTTTATTCGCATAATAAGCCATGCATAAAAATATATTACATCAACTATTATTTTAAAATAACATAATTGAGATGAGTGTGTGAGTGTTATAATATAACTTCTTGTTAAATGTTTAATTCATATGAATAATAAAAAAAAGATGACATGTCTAAATATGTGTCGCTTTCTAAATATGAGATAATATAGACTATTTAAAAATAGATTTTTTTTTTGCAGAAACTGAGAATAGTAAAATAACTTGAAAGATTATAATTAAATCTATTCAAAATTATCAGTGTTAAATTTTTATCCTAATAATAATAAATATAATTGATATATTCATTTATATTAACTTTTATAAGATGACTCTCACTATTATTTCTCTTGTTTATAACAGGTGTATTAAAAAAATCCCAGTTAAAAAATATATCTAAAAATTAAATAAAGATAAAGATATAATTAACAATAGTAATGCATAATATTGTTCTTAAACTTTAAAACAAATAATAAATGACAATACTTTTTCTTGTAAAAATGAAGAGTTTTAATAAACAGAATGAATATAAAGCTTTCCGTTAAATTATAATGATAATAATATTCTTCACTCTGTGAGGTTATTAGCGTGCAGTAACTTTGTGGTTGAACTTTATAGAGTTAGAGATTGAGCTCCGACAGTTTGTTTGTTTTTGTTGGCTGAGGGACTTTGCCACACCTACAAGGCAAAGAATCCTCTTCCAACTTTAACGTGATTATTTTGGTTTGCAATAACATTGCAGAACAAATTTTCATCGCGTATTGTAAAGAGAAACAATAACACTTCTTGTTACACACAGTTTTCATTGTCGCACTGGAAAGTCAAATTAAGGTGGTTAGCAAAAACAATAATAATGACTGTCAAGTCATTACGAGAGTGCACTGCTATAAATTTGAATACTAGATGAACTTTAAACTTGAACATTAACCAATATTTTAAAATTATTTTAGCTTAGAGTGTGAATTGTTGTGAATTATTTGATATTTGTTTTTAATTCCTATGGATAAAAAAAAATATTTTAAATGATAGTTACATTGACACGTATAAAATTCATTGTAACTCGACTACTCAAGTCTATGTCAAGTTACGAATTGTATATTGAAGCTTCAATGGCTGACCATGTAGTTCGCAACAAAAAGCAAAGGCACGTAGCATAGAAGCTATTTAGCAGACAACATATCAAATTATCACGACAAACCAGTTTGCATATCATTCATTGCAACAAGAGAAGTACAATGAAACTTGAAACCATGCATGATCTAGTATATTTTCCATATCTATATATGTCAGGGACCACGCAGAATCCATGCACGGAACAAACTTAAGACCAAGAATCTCAGAATATATATAATCCCCCATGGTGATGCAATTTTATTAAGGACAACCATCAGATTCACTTTGGTCCCCTCCAGTAACAATTTAGATTATTTTCATCTAAGGCCTTTTTTAGTTTTTACATATTACCCACTCTGTTCAGGTTTATTGCAACGCCTCATGCATGTCACTAGGCTCGCACTTTTTTTTTTAAAAAAATTTCTGTGTAACCGAGAAATGTCTCAATTTTTTACGCAAATATTACTGCAGTTTTCTGATATCTCGTCCATGCTGGAAATCTCCACTTGTCTGTTGAAAATTGAAATACTCCTCCCCTGTGACATGTGGAGAATTATAACTTCGAGGTTGGGGAATAGCATGTTCATGTTCTGAAAAAATAAGAACAGTCAACAATCATGAAATGAAAAGATACCATACAATAAGGAGGGAGTAAGAAAAATGATATAAAGAAATAGAAATAACCACAACATGAGTTTTATTGATACAACGAAAATAACATGAGTTTTATTGAGATAAGCTTCTTAATAAATAGTTATAAAAAATAAGAAGTTAAAATAAAATAAACCTCTTTAAAAAGTTAAAATTAACTTATATGAAAGAATTTTATTTTTTTTGACAGAGGAAAGAAACTTATTTTATTTTACCCTTTTAATTTCTTTTCTTGTAAGTATTTATTGATAAGTTTATCTATATATACATGAACAAAAAGAAATGGCAATTATGCAGTAACAAAAACATATACTATAGGGGAAAAAATAGCTAGGATTTACAGGTTCTATATATTAGGCTTGTGATCCGAGTGATAACTTGATAAAATTGGAATATTTTTAGAAATTAAATATCAAAATGAGTTTTTCTAAAATATATTAAGAATATAATGAGACTACTTTGACTGTTGACTCAATTAACTCACTAACCAAATAGCTATTTCAATGTTATGTAGATTGTCAAACTAGCTAGTTTGATGTAATGTTTTTTTTTAAAAAAAAAAAAAAACTAGTTCTCATATGACATGTCACTTGGAACTTGCTAGTTGGAGTAGTGAGTCTCGTGGCATGCCATGTGCAAACTCTCTTCTAACAAGGAACACTGGAAAAATATAAAGAATACATCGAATGTTTCTTATAATATTGAGATTTTGGGTAACCAGGTAAGAGTTTGGGTAACCAAGCAAGAATCAGCTCCATAATGTAGGAGGTAATAAGTCAGCTATGTCTTTAAGAATTTGGTTATTCTAGTGTAAGGAAAAAAGGGCATAAAAAGCCTGATTATGGAAAGTTCAAGGTTTGGCTAGAGAACAAGAAAAAAATAACTTTTCACTAGTTTCTCGCATAAGTCAACTCCAAGTAACAGCGCCAAAAAGACAATTAAGCAAGACAAATAAACGAGATACTACAATGCACAAGTTCTACATACATGACGCATCCTAATACAACGTTTAGCCATGAAATTGGAAAATACTGTACAGTAAGAGATGTTTCTCTGCCACTAATTAATTAGCCCTACAACTAAGTGTGTAGAAAATCACAAGAAGTCCCCTTCCTGCAACGTCCACTCTCATAATACTTGCAGACTCCTCTTTGTCCCCCAAAAGGAGGCCTGGAAGAACCTCCTCTGCCTCCGCTGCCAAATGATGATTGCCTGTTCCAAGATTTACCACCATAACCAGAATCTCTACGATCCCCTTGGTTGGGGAACCTGTCTCCATTATGACTTTGCTCACTTCCCCACATGCCTGGATTCCCAGTCGGGGCAGCCCAACCAGGATTGGCATTTCCAGGTGCAAGACCCTGACCAGGCCCAACCCAACCTGCATTTGCATTTACATGGGAACGGCCTTGACCAGGTCCAACCCAGCCACCTGCATTCACGGGAGGCAGCCCCTGACTAGGAGGCAGCCCCTGACTAGGAGCAGCCCATCCTGGATTTGAATTTCCAGGTGCTGGCACCTGCGCAGGCATCCAGTTTACATTCATGTTGGCAGGTACAACCCCACCCCAGTTCATATTCTGATTTCCTGGCATGCCCATGCCCCAAGGCATATTGGGTTGAGCTGGAGATGGAGCTGTGGTGTTTGACTGACTACTTGAAGCTGGTGGTCTCCAAGGCTCAGGTGCAGTCATGCCCAGAAATCCAGGTGTGGGTAAACTCGCAATTGGATTTCCAGTGTTAAAAGAGGCAGTGTTCTGCACAGACGAAGCATCACCCCAGGGGGCATGGGAAGCTGGCTGGGCAGGCATGGTAGCAGGATTATTTGGTTCTATCCTTTGAGATGATGCACCTCCCCAGGCCAGTGGTTCTGGCTTTGGAACCCCAGCAGAACCCCACCCTTGAGTTTCAGCATGAGAGTTGTGGCTACTCACAACCTGGTTTTGCATATTTGCACCTGTCATTTTGATGTCAACCCCTGAAGCCACAACAGGTGCCACTGCTGTTGCTTGTGGATGTAACTTGTTATTATCCGTAGAAGCTGAACTAATACCAGGTTGTGAACTTGAGCCTTTTTCAGCATTTTGTACAGCATGCTCTGGGTGCACTACCACAGAGGCCTGCAAAACTCTGTGACTGCCTGGGAATGAATTTCCTACGAGAGACCCAGGCAACTGGACAGGTGTTGGTGACCATTTATTTTCAAAAGCCAGCCCCTTAGTCCCACCAGGAGTAGTCTGGGGAGTAGGTGAAGGAAGATTTGTTGCTTCATTCCTAACACCAGCATCAGAACCCCAGCCATTTGCAGGGTTCTTGGGGACCTCAACTGCCAATGGAGAAGTTCTATTAGCTAAAGAATTCATATTATCTTTAGATCTCCAACTTCCTCCTGTTGTTTGTCCCGGAGAACCCAGAGTACTATGTGAATTCCAAGATCCACAATTTTGATCTAATGACAGTCTTTCTCCAGCTTGAACTTCTATACCTTGTTGTGGAGACTTCCTAGAGTATGAGGATGGGTAATGTAAATCATACACCGATTGAGCTTTATCCACTATTGATGGTTCCTTAGAAAAATTCCCTGCCAAGGCATCTGTTAGGAGTATAGAATCATCTTGCTTCTCAGTGGTTCTCCAAATCCTCAAATCAGCAGGAAAGTATCCTGTGTTACTCCATTTGTGTAGTTGCACCATGGAAAATGGTCCCTGAACTTTTCCAGATGGATCCTGGTAATGCCACATCTTTTCAGTTTCATTTATTTTCACAGCTGGAGGAGTTATTCCGGCAGAAGATGGTGCTGCAGAAGCTTCTGATACAGCAGAAGAAAAAGACTCAGATGCTACCAATGGTTGGGTATTTTTAGCGCCACTTTCCAAGGTTGAAGATAGCTTTTGCCTCTCCCAGCTATTAGATAGTTGTGATTCCCGATCTCTTCCCCGATGCAATTGAGCATCATTTAGTGCCTCGTTAGCATTAGAAGCATTATCACCTTTGATTGAAAATCCCTTATTAGACAAATTTCTGCCGAGTTCATGATTCACATTAGAATAATTCCTTGTTCCACTCCAAGAATCATTTGAAATAGAACCACTTCTAGGAGAAACAATATCTCTCCCCCTCCTTCCAAATGCAGTAGACCCTCTTGGTCTCATGTAGTTTTCTGCAGGAATAGAAATGAAATTATCATTAAATGTTAGAAAACGAAGAAACAATGAGTTTACTAGTTCAAACTCTTTTAACACTACCTTGTCTTTTATCATCCACTTCATTTGCATCTTCTTCAGACTCATAACTTGGATCCATGTTTGGATCCACGTGTATTTCTGGAATTTCCTCCAACCTGCGTTGACGTTCTTCAGGTGTTTTCAAAAGCTGCAATTTCTCTACACATTCTCTGAGCGTGAGAGAAGAGTGAAGGATCAAGACAAAATAGAACTTGAGTTGTTGGTCAATTTCAAATAATCACAAAAAAATTGGGTTAAAAATAATATAATAACCACATTATAAACAAGTAGGGAGCAGCAAAACATATTATCCTAAATAAAAATGATTATTATCCATTTCAATACAAAGACTGGTGTTAGATAACATGATAAGACAATGAAAATTGTTTAATATGTACAATTGTTAACTATCACTATACAGGACTCGGACATTGACGGAGGAGAATAATTTTTAAAGCATTTTGTTTAAACATCTATTTAACAAAATATGATATGAGCCCTGAGCATATTTAAAACTTCATATACAATGGACTAATCACCTTTATGTATTTATTTATTTTGGTCACAGTTAACCAGAAAATTAAGGTCCCCAAATTGGTAGAAGGCAGTTAATAATTTACAATTCATATATGAACTTTACCATGATTAGAAACCTCATAAATGCAAAATTAAATATCAAGACTTGTAAGGGCTGAATTATTAGAAACTGACAATCTACAGACACCACACAAAAATGCAATTTGCTCGGTAATTGAGCAACTTATTAGGAAACATATTAATAAGATATTCGAGTATAGGGTGTGACAAATTCAACAGCCTCATATTTAACATGTTAAAACCAACATACCAATTCAATAATAAAAAAAAAAAATACCAATTTTAATTTTTTCATATATCTCATTCTCAAAATATGATATAGGTTTTCCCAAGTAGTTACGAAATCACAACGCACACTTACAAACACCTATAAAAGATTTTCTTCATTCACACAAGATTACATTTTAAGAATTATCAATTCCAAATTATGAGGAGCTGTGGAAACAATAAATTGATGAAAGGAATCAACAAAAAACATTCCACAAAATACTGCCAGATATATCATATTTGAACTTTCTTTAGAGAAAAGGATATTCTTTTCTGCGTCCTTTCTCACTAGCTCTATCACGGAGATGACTCAGCCGCACTGTCTCTGTTTCTAGCCACTGTAATAGAAAAATAAGCATTTGAATTACTTTACAAAGACCAGAAAATATATTTCAAAACTCACACATAAAAGGTTGTTTAGAGAACATTAGCATTAGGAAATGAAATGAGGATTTAACCAAAATACAACAAGAATTCAATTTGATAATTCAAAATAATTGGGACAATCAGTAAACTTCCAAAGTGAATGCATCAATCTTATTTGAAAGCATTTATATCATGAATAAGAGTTTCCTGAACACCATTACTAGGCCTCAACAGATTTAAGACTGAGATGATCGATGAGAAATTTAACTACAGAAAGAATATCATGACCCCTCTCCTACCAGTAATCAATGCAAATGAAGGATGTAATCAGACAGAGGATATGATGACTCTCAAGAGTCTTGTTAAATAGGAATTGAACTTTCATCAATATAAGCATATGTACAGAAACTAATACATCAATAAAACTTCATCTCTCAATTGAAGGTAATTTTCTTCAATACATCAATAAATCACAGAAACAAGGAGAGACTGAGAAATTAGGAAATTTAAGAGATGGGTGAGCACACACCACCAAACGGCTAACACTAAAGGTATAGAAAACAACTCACATCTTTTACTCTAGCTTCCTGAAGCACCAATGCTTTGTCCTGAATGTCACCCTACAAGCACAAATTTGTGTCCTCAGTACAAATACAAAGTATAACATCTGATACCTGAAATGAATTTATTGAACATAAACTTACCACAGTTAGCCGATTTATGAGGCCACACTTTATGCTTTGGCGGAGACGCTTGCATTCATCCTAACAGAAAACCAATCAATATATTAGGGAAGGAAATACATTAATCTATGCATAAGTTAATTTTGTAAAAAATATCAATTCTGAGAAAATCTAAAAATACAGATAATTTATTCACACCATCATAAGGTAAGAGTCAAGTATAAAATTAGTTATTCAAAGGAGTTATAAGGTTGGCTTGGTGGTTGAAAGGAGAAGGGGGAGGGAGAGGTCATGGGTTCAAATCCTTCCCACTAACAAAAACTAACAAACTAACAATTAACATTTGCCAATAAAAAAAAATACTCATTCAAAGATTAGTGTATCACTATCACCTCATTAGTCATCTAATGGTTTTTGTGACCAAAATAGTCCCTAAAAAATCCACACATTTATGCTTGTGAAGGACTAAAATGGTGACACAAGGACGGATTCAGTGTCATCAAGGGACTAATTAGGTGGATTGTTTTTTAAAAAACTACAATTATGGAAAAATATTTGGAGGATGAATTTAAACAGTCTATTTTGACCAATTGAAGCAACCAACAAGAAGTAAAGTTGATTATCAAATGGAATATCACCATTCATGCAATTAGGATGTGCGAGAGTTTGGGGGTTTACAATGAACATTATCATGCCAAGTTTTAAAGTGGGCAAGTTATTACTTATACAATGAATTACTCTAAAAGTTAACCAAAACTGAAGATCATAAACAAAAAGAAGGGGTAAAATGCAGTCATTGAATCACCTCTGTGAACTCCTGATTTGAGATAATATCAATTGAAACAATCTCTGTCTTGTTTAAATTTAAGATTTCTAGCAAGATTTCTGTCATCCTTTTACCAACTTTATATGGCTCTGCTGCTTTGCATGTACCTGACCACGTATATTATTAATAAGAAAACAAAAAATCAAAGTTTATTTTTATATTGCAAATAACTAAATCATGAAAGTTGTCTAGATATATTATTTACCTACAACCTGAACCAGCCTATACAAATCCTGTTTCTGACCACTACCAGAAATTCTTATTCTCACAAAAGAACCAACAACTTTATCATGGAACTTCTCTGTATCTTCAAGAAGATCTTCCACCAAGTTACGTCTTAGATAAATTAAATTAATATTATGGTTATCAATGGCTGCATAATCATCAACATTAGTTTGAAGTCCTCTCTCATCACCCTTTTTACGATTTTTTCGTCTCTTATCTTTGCCAGCTTTCGTATGTGAATTGGGATTGCCATCACCTTCCAAATGACTCATTTCAGTGTCAACAACACTTCCCTGCAGATCTTCAGCCTGAGAATCATCTTTTAGAAGGAAATGGGATTCAAGAAGCTTTAACGTTTCAAAATGTCCCACTTTTGGTTTTCCAAACAGATTTTGAAGTCTTGCATCACAAATAATCTGACTTTTTCGGCGAGGATCTCGAAGCTTATTTCTTTTAATATACTCTAGCAAAAGAGTATGCACATCAAACTGAGATAAAACAGATTTGTCTCCATTTCTCATGTGCATAACAAACTCCAAAAGCTCTGTTGAAGCCCACTCTGAGCTGTCATCTCCTTTGGAACGGGACTTCCCCCGTTTCTTGGCCTTTTTTCTTTTAGAACGACTCAAATCTGCATTCTCATAGGAGCTATCTGAATCTGATCCTCTGTCATTAGTGGCATCAAAAATTTCATCCGGTGATTCTTCTTTAGAATGAAGCATATCAGATCCCTTCCAAGGGTTTTTAGCTTGAGTGAGTTCATCAAATGTGAGAGATAGTTTTTCTTTTATATCTATGTAATAGTCCTTGAAGAGATACTCCCAGCTGTTTCTGTCATCAAAATCTATTTGTCCCTGCACCAAACATGAAAAATAATTATTAGTAGCCAAAAAGAGGTGCCCCTGTTTAATATCATTATAAATTCATATCTACAATTCTACATTTTATCTTTAAAAAAGCCCATTTATAGGGGATATGTCAAACTGCTACTGAATTAGGGGGAGACACTAACAGGCCCTGGTCTCCTAGGGATGATGTGGTTCATATTCTTAGGGGTGCATGAGGGAATCAGGGTAAGGGTTACTTTATGAGAATAAGGACAGTGCTGAAGATGATGGTTATTATGATGTTGACTAGGCAGGTTCACCCTTCGAAGATCAACTTTTGGGTTATTGTGTATTTGTTGCAGAAAACTTATTTTCATGGAAAAGCACAAAGCAAAGCATTGTAGCTAGATCCAAAGCAAAGGCCAGGTACCATACTATGGCAGCATCAACCAGTGAACATAAGTAGCTAAAGCAGTTGCTTTAGGAGCTTTAAGGGAGAAATTAATTTGTCACAATCAAGCTGCTTTACAAATTTCCTCCAACCAAGTTTTTCATGAAAGAAACACACCTATAGAGATTGGCTGTCATTTTATCAAATAAAAAGGTCATTCAAAAGAATGGCCTTGTGTCTTTGTCAACTCCAAATCCCTTAAATGACCTCAAGTTGACTTCATGTGTAACAATCTCGGTACATATGTATTTTGCATAACTTTCATCACTAGTTTACATGCATTCTTCTGTTTCATTCTTAGTTTGTGCATTTTTCCTCTACTTTTCCTTTTTGGAACTTTGTTACGCTTTTTCTATTTGTTTTGGATGGAAGGAGAGTTTTGCAGGTATTTTATTCGTTGGGTGCATGACTTAAGGATGAAGAGCATTTAGAGTGATTAGAAGTCCCTTAGACTGACTAGTAGCATGATAACACAATTTTAAAAAAAAAAATCATTTTTAACAATCATTTTCCAACATATAACAACAAAACTGAAATGGTCAGATCTCTGAATCCATCCATTTTTAATCCCATGGTTATCAATCTCAAAAAGCAGTACGTAGTAGCCATCCCCAAATATGCTATAGCTAGATAGCAGATATTGGAAAAGACCATTAATTTGAAGACTAGAAATAAAAGGTAAATAAATTTTACATTACACACAAAAATACTAAAAAGTATCCAAAAAAGTGAAAATGCATTTATAATTAATAATTAGAAGTCATGTTCTTAAACTAAACATACAAGTCAGAAACAACAAAAATTAAATAAGTATGAGCCAAATGGATGATGCTATGACTGGTTCAAGGGTGACAAATGAAGATGGAGAAAAAGGGACTATTAGAGCAGAAGGGGATGAGCAGTAGAACAGAATGAGGACTGTGGACACACACACAAAAGAAACGGAAGGGAAGTGACATAACAGAGGCAGAGCAAGTCCATGAACCTTTCCCAAGACTTCTGTGAAGAATAGAGAATGAGTTACCAATTGACAGAAAAGAGTATGTGCAAAATAAAGAAGTGGGAATGCCCAGGCTATGACAAAAAATGCAGGGCTTGGCTGGAAACAAAGCCAGTGAGCACTGGGTATTAGTAGGTTTGAGTTGAAACAGTTGAGAGAGAATTGCATGTTGCGTGAATAGGGACTTGACTGGTTACCAATTGAATGATAAAACATGCTTTATGAAGCAATTTTTCCCAAAGCTAAAAATAGTCATGTTACTGAAACAGTATTACAAAGCAAATACAAACAATCACTTTAGCTTTGAACAAGGTGTCTAAAACACATCATGTTTGTGCCAATATAACACATGAAATGCTAAAATTTTGGCCACTGTTGCCGCCACAACAGCCTTTACTGAAATCCCCTCCGCTATTTGAAACTTGTACCAGTCGAGGGCCGCTCCATGATGTTGCTATGGAGCCACTATTGCACCCTATTGATTACTATGTTTGAGCCAACAGATTCACTTGTTTGCTCATGTTAATATGCAAGCCCGGGAATGCTTAAAAATTCTAAAATGTACACCAAGAGAAAACCACAGAGAGAAGTTAGCAACAAGAGAAGTAAAAAATTAAAAACAACGAACCACAACTTTGAAACTACTTGAAGCACTGCAGAAGGATAAAGACTTATCATTCCAAAATGCAAATATAACTTTAAAATAACAATTTTCATACGACAAGAAAAAGAGATTGGGAGGGAAGTTTTACCACATTGTTTCCCTGTTCATTCTGTTCAATTAACATTACGGTTCTCATGCATGTCTCACAAAAGCCCTTGTTTCCCCTAACACATAAGATAACAGTGTCTTTGATGCACCCCTTGCACAAAGAAAACGTACATGTATAGCACATATAAGATGCATTCCTCTCACAGTTGCTGCAAAGATGCCAACCTAGGATCATGAAGATAAAAGATATGGAAAGTCAGATACAATAAGGAAATATATTGTAAAGATTATTAGGTTTTTGCAAGTTTGATACCTTGGCATTCAATATAGATTCAATTATGCTCAGAACACAAGAAATAAAATCTAATACAAATAACTGTTCTGGCTAAAGAAGCCTGTGCAAACAAGAGATGATAGAAAATATGGGGGGGAAAGCATAAACCTTCATTAAAGTGCATTTAAGTTTAACACGGTTACACTTCACAAATACAGTGTACTAATTAGTGAAATTTGCCATAGAATTGATCAAACATTTAGTGTTTTAAAATCTTTCTAACTTGTCCAGTAAATAATAAAAAAAAAAAGGATAGCTTTAACATAGCCATGATAGCAGCTCTCCTCTTAAAAAATTGGCAATGACAATAGTAAATATGAATCACCTCCTATCCAACAATCATTCACCAATATATGAGAATACATGCCAGGGTGTTGTCATGCCAAAATAAATAATGCACACAATAAAACACAATTCTAAATAACAACCATCAGAAAGTTTAAGAATTTTGATTTACTAGTAATAAATTCATAATGGGTAATGAATTTTAAAACATAGTTCAGTTCAGGACATTCATAATTCAAATATCCAGGGTGCGTGAGATGTAAAGAACAGGATTCCCTCAATGCCTCCCAAGCAAAGGTACCAGTTCACGTGAATAAATCAAGTCACAAACTAGCACGATGACTATAAAGATATGCAGAATAGACAAAGTGAAGAATCTGAACAGCCATAAAACTGGACAGGTAGTTTTTAATTATAGTACTCCAGTGAATGTTGGGCAATGAGTATGTTAATATAGAAGTGTGGCTCCACAAAAAATGGCAGGATACAGAATGATTACATACAAGGAGATATAAGTGTGGTACTTATCGAGGAAAAGATGATAGAAAAACGATTAAGATGATTTGGGTACATGCAAAGAAGATTACTGGAGAGTGGAGACTATGGTGGGAGAGTAGATAACATGATTTTAGCACATGAAAAGCCTATGTCATGGTAGCACTGCATCCACTGCTATAGCAAATGAAAAGCCGCTGTTGAAAACCGTTATACTACTTGACTCCTATTGTGACCGGGTGGCTCTGCTCTGCTATCCCACTATATTGCGCATTATTAACTACAATGTCATGAGCATACTAAAAGCCTTGACATTGCAGCCGAAATTGCAGTCATGAAACATTTTTTAAAACCTTGAATTTATTTTAAGCAAATGCTTAAAGGCATTGGTTAAGGAACAGAAAGAAGAAAAAAAATTATTGGGATGCACAAAATTGTGCTACCCACAACTTTTTTTACGCTCTCCTATGATTTCTATAATAAATATTTTCTCCTTTTAATTCCTTAACCATGACCCTTAGTCCTAAGGGTACTGGTTAGTAAGCCCTTTATTTTATATATAGTATCAAAATAAAACATCTTTTACACATACATCCAATCAGATTTGACATCATTATATTCATTAATATGATGTGGCAATAAAGTAAATTCCTATTGGATGTTTTACAATGACGGTATATAGATATTAAACTCATCTTAAAAATACTTCAAAGTAACTTCCCAAATTCCAAATCCTAGTATTACTTACCTAGATGATTTCAATAAATATTCAAACTCCAAGTCCAACTGTGAATTTTATCTCTAAAAGAGTTCAAAGAATCATAAAGCTAAAGTAAATACTATTGGGAAAAACCCAAATCCCACATCGGATAGAAGTAATAGCAAGATAAAGTATATAAGTGGAGGGAAATTCTCACCCCGTGAGATAGCTTTTGGGATTGAGTTAGGTCCAAACCCACATTCTAATACGGTAAAAAGCCTATCCTAGATCCATTAAATGAGTCACACGCTATGTTATCTACGCACCAAGCCCAAAAGTATTGGGCGTAACGAGGTGTATTGGAAAAAACTCAAATCTCACATCTAAGTAGAGGACAATCCTCACACCATGAGCTAGCTTTTTAGGTTTGAGTTAGGCTCAAATCCACATTCTAAGAATACATAAGCAAATCAAAGGACAAGGACAACAAGAACTGAGACAACACAGAACAAGGTATGAAACATACCGCAATTCCACTTTCCCTTGGCTCGAAAGAAGGCCTCGTCACGATTAACGCAGGAAGGATGGTAAGCCTTGGGGCATCCCCTGTTCAACTCCAAAGAAAAAGCAATGAATTTTCCGAATAATAATGGATAAAAATAAATGCGGGCACAAGTAGGTAACAAATTGAGTGTCACCTGCGGTCACAAAGCACAAGGTCACCCCCATCGAAGCAAATGAAACAAACGTCCTCCTCCATCTTTTTCCTTGATGCAACTCTCCCTGTAGCCTTAGCATTCTTCCCAGCGCCACGCCTCCTCTTCCCGCCACTCACAGCGGCACTCTTCTCCGACTTCTCTGTGTCTTCTGTCATTGCCATTCCACCATCTTCTTCTTTTCCTTGCTTCTCTTCTTCTTCTTCTTCTTCTTCTTCTTCTTCTTCTGCTGCTGCTTCTTCTTCTTCTTCTCCTTCTTCTTCCTCATCTTCTTGTTGCTGTTCTCCTTCTTCCTCCTCATCTACTTGTTGCTGTTCTTCTTCCTCCCCCTCTCCTTCTTGCTCTACGTCCTCTTCTTCTTGTTGTTGTTCGTCTTCCATCAAAGCGTCTTCATTTGTGTTCCTGTCCTCAATTTCGTCGTCTTCGGCATCAATTGCCAAATTCGGTTCCTCTTCCACCATATCCGTCTCCAAAGCCACGTCATCCACATCAATTCCTTCGTTCGCCTTCTCCTCAATCATCTCGTCACCCGCTACGTCCGTCACTTGCGTTTCGGCGCCATCGTCGGACACCGCCAGCGCATCGGGTTCAACCGCCACAGCCTCCGTCGTCGTTGCCGCCGCCTCTTCAAGGTCAACGGCAGAGGCGTAGGGGAGATTTGGCAGGTCGGTGTGGCATTGTGAATCAGAGTGTTGTTGGAGTGGAGCTTCCTCGTTTTCGACGTCCATGGAATAGGGATTGGGAAATCCCTATGAACGAACTAGAATTGAAATCTTGTTTAATTTAGGAGTAATTGAATTATTATTCAGAAAATGAGAACAAGGAAAGGGGGATTTGTGCGTGTGGGGGGGGGGCTATTATATAAAAGAAGGAAACGGAATGTGACGGAGAGGGGTGCGAATGCATAGCGAAGTGGTTCTCGTTTCTGCGTCGTGTGTTTCCCAAAGACCAAACTATCCTTCATTGCTACACAGAATCACCATCTTGCTACTGTTGCGTTGTGCCCTAGCCCCTACCATACCTCAATGGTCCATCTTCGGCCCGATAACTTGGCCTGCACTTGCGTTTTTCTTGCGTAATTCAAAGTAATCTTGTTTTTCGACCTTTTTTCTATTGGCACCTCCTTGACTTTATCCATGTTTTTATATTTTTTATAAAATAAAAATATATTTCTCCAAAATTAATTTAAGGAAGATATATTTGAAAAATATTTAGATGTGGTATGTATTAAATATATTTCAGAAATTAATTTTCAAAATGTATTTCTAGAACTTCATAAATTTTATGAAAATTAATTTCTAAAATATATTTTAGTAATTTGCAAAAAAAATATAAAAAATTTCAAATGTATCAAATGCATTCAAAAATTTTATTTTTTGAAAGAATTAAATTTATTTTAGATATTCAATTTATTTTTGAATTTTAATAAATGCATTCAATATTTATTTTTCAAAGTGTAAAAATACACGGAGTATTTTCTCACCCCTTTTCTCTCAAAAACAAAAAATCTCACCCCTTTTCCATTTGCACCTCCATTAGTTGTTTTATACATATTTTAATATCATTCCTAACAATTAATTAGGAGAATATATATTTGAAATTGATTTTCAATATATTTTAAAACCGCTTATGAATTTTCATGATATGTTTTTAAAAATTTGTAAATTTTCTGAAATCAACTTCTAAAATATATTTTAGTAATTTGTAAATTTTTCAACACTGAATTTTTAGAATGAGAGGCAACAACTATGAGAAGAAGGAGAGGAAGGGAGAGTACAAACAAAAAATGAGAGCCAAGAGGGGATTGCGGCACAAGGAGGTTAGAAAAGAAAAATAATCATGACAACAGGACAAGTTAGTAGCAGATTTGACTCTATCTACCTTCATCCTCACCAAAGACACGGTGAGTATAAGTTTAGGTTTAAGAGAGACAATCTCATATCTTCAAACTTAATCTTATTTTCGTCTGAAGTTGTGGGAAATTGGCCAAACTTTTCTTTAACTTTAGTTTACTTAGATATTTTTTAATATATTAACTTAGTGATTATATTATGTTCCAATATAAGCCAATGATACTCCACATCAATATCATGCATCCTAAAAAAACATACATCTCAACCCTTAATTACTCTAACAAATCATGAATTCAATTTATACTAGTCTAGCGGGCATAACTTGCAATTTCGTTACACTGAATTTGTTAAATTTCCAGTCTCTCTTCCTTAACTGCTGATAAGAAAAAGACTGTCTTATTTAACTAATCCAAGAAGTATTCAGTTTCATTGTTAAATCTTTGAAGCTTCAATTGGTCTTTTTCCTTGGTGATAATACTGGAAATAGATCTCAGAATAATTTTTCACCGGTTTAATCTCTTTTTCTGAATCCGCGAGGCAGAATATTGCCACTGTGAGCCTTTCCTTTTCTGAATTTATCACTGCCCTGTGTATTGGACTCCGAAAAATTCCATTGCTCAGTATCTGTTAACAAGTTCTTAGTCAGTCCTATCAGTTATCATGGACAAGCTTTGCTGTTGTATCAGTCAACTCTATTGGCAAGTTTGCTATTTGCATGAACATGAAGTATAAGACCCTATCTGAATAAACTTCTCACTAAACACTTAAAGGAAAAGAAAAAAAAAAGAAAAGAAACTTCAATTATTACCTCTGTTTGATCACCAACATTAATGACGAGAGCATCAAGGATGATTGGAACTTTAAACCACTGATCATATTTGAGGCCTTGCAAGCCTTGTACTAGTTTATCTTGCAACAGAAAAGTAATGGTGGATCCATCCGCATGTGGCTTCAGGCCGAGAACATGATCAGGCATTGGACATGGAGGGTAGTAGTTGAATCTCAGAAACATAACATCTCTCTCTCCACATTCATTTAGGAAGCAATCCTCTTCCAAGTTCAGTGAATTTGTCATGGCCTTAATAATTACTTCAGTTTCAGCCTTATACTTTCGGTATACTGTAGGACAATATTCCTGCATTGAGATTAAATACTCGTGTCACTAGCCCAAGAGAAATGGAGGAAATTGCTCATTCCTTTGCCAAAAATAATAATGCTATGCCCGTGCCCAATTTGGATGAAGTTCTAAATACGCACTTGTAAAAGAAGAAAATTAATAAAGAGATAAAATGGGTTGGAGCTACTAGAGTACCAGCTAGTTACTTCATGTAAAAAAGAACATTCATTGAGAGTTGGAGGGGACAGGAATGTATAACTGAAATCATTGGGGTTTTGAGGCCAAAATTTGAACTTCCTCTGATCTTCAGGAAGCACTTTCAGGTATACTCTGTCAGTCCAGTCAAGCCTTTGATTTTCTGAATATATTATATCATTGTCATATCCTTCAATATTGTTTGGTTCCCTTTCCCTAGCACATTTTTGCTTTTCTTCCTTTGGAAGTTGAAAGAATTTCTTTGAAACTTATCTCATTTTGTCTAGAAATGAGCTTTTCATCCCATGGTTTATTGCCTGAATCCCACAAAATAATTGACAACATCATTACTAAGCAATAATAAAGTAATTAAAATGGATGAAGGGAAACCTGAAAGCAGCCCCATGAATTGAGTGCATGGTGGAGTTTAGCAAGCTCTTGCTGTGCTGTAGATGGAGATGAGAGGCGATGAAGGTGGATCACCGGAATGTCATCATCCTGTGCATCACGAAATCCTCCACCACCTTCCTTGTAGATATAGTTTTTTGGCTGATTTTCAGAATTCAACACCAAGTCTTGGACAGGTTTACCAACTATCTCCACCTTACCCGATTCTGCCATCACTAAGTGGGGAAGATTGTGTATTGCCTAAAGAGCCAAATTTTATGTTTTCTGTCGCCTGCATCCTCTTTTGACACTAAAAGACACGTGTTGTTCCTATGAATGAAATCAATCGGACAAAAATATAAAGATTTTCTCTCAACATTCTTTTAAGAGTAAATTCAATGATCCAAAAAAATATAAAGATTTTCTCTGAACATTCTTTTAAGAGTAAATTCCAATGATCCGGTGGTTTGTTTTTATTACATTAGCTATTAGCTATCGTTATTTTTTTTAACCCCACAAAAAATATCATAATGATTGATGTTTTGTTTCATTGGTCACCTTTTGATATTTTTTTTTTTTGAAAGTTATTATTTGATGTTTTAAACGTGAGAAACACATAATTTTTAATGGATTATTTTTTGCTTAGAATGTTCTATTCGTTTTTTTTTAACTTTGTAATTGTTCCATGTTAAAATAGCTATCAAGAAATTCATGTGTGTAAAATGATTTATATTAAATTTTAACAAACTGAATTAAGATTTAAAGTTCAATTAAGTAAATCTAAAAAATTGTATTTAATTGAGTATTAAAATGGTTGTTGACAACATTTTTTATCTCACTATTTATATATTATTTTCTTTTATTTTTGTTTTTTTCCATAAATGAATATTTTTTTCTTTCATTAGATTTACTAACGGAGGTTTCATGAAATTAACAAATAAGATTAAAAGTAATAAAAAAAATAACAAGCCGAATAAAAAGAAATCACATGTTAATTAACTCTTCTATTACCGCATATTTTGTTTTCGTTTTAATATGCATCATATATTATACTCTCATTTATTTACGGCGCAAAACTTTAACTATGGTGTATGTTTTTTTCTTTACAGAAATTATGGTGTATTTATTACTATAAGGGAAAATGTGAAATACTATCCTCAAATATACGTAGAATAATCTCTCTGTCAATTCTTTTGTTAATATTTGGCAACATGAGATATGACTAACTTCCGTCAAATTATTTAATTTTTTAAATTTTAATTGCTAAAATAGATCACTTTATTTCACACTCTTTTAAAGTACCCATATCAAGTTATCTATCAACCGTTAATACTACTACTAGGATCATTGAATGTCACCTCCAAGGACGAAGTAACTTCTTATTATTTGGTGAAGTCCTTTCTTTTAATAACTACCGCACCATTAGGGATACACTGTCGACACCGATGGTACCGGAATTTTGATTCAGTGACTCTGGGTCACGGTGACTTCCGTTAACAATTACAAAAAGTTGAAGTTAAATGCAATTACCTTTCAGCTTTTATAATATTGTGCAGATAAGCACCGTGTACTTTTCAGCTGCACACAAATAAAACTTCATAGTCCATACATCTCAATCGTTAAGTTATCTAACAAAACACGAATATAATTCCCTTTTGTTTAACTAAATTCCGAGAAGCATTCAGCTTCATCGAAAGTTAATCTTTGAAGCTTCCATTGCTGGTAATACTGGAAATAGATCTCAACATAATTTCTCACCGGTCTGTATAACACTGGCCTTCACTCGTTGACTAGCTTATCCACCGGTTTAATCTCTTTTTCTGAATCCGGGACGCAGAAAATTGCTACTGTGAGCCTTTCCTTCTTTTTATTTATCACTACCCTATGTACTGGGCTCCGGAAGATTCCGTTGCTCATTATCTGTTATTCACATTCAAAGGTTCTGATTCAATCCTATCTGTTATCATGGACTAGCTTTTTTGCTGTATCAATCAACTCTATTGATAAGTTTGCTCTTTGCATGAATGTAATGATGAAATTTTAATGATAAATGACACAGTTGTAGTAGCTCGATAGCACATAATAACAATCATAAAATGGTGGTTAGAAAGTGTGTCCAAAGAGAGATGGAACGCATGTTTGTTAATTCAATTGAATCAATTAAAATATCATAGGATTGAGATGAATCAGAGGCTTGCAACATAAGCCTAAACAATTGATATTCATCAGTTAAAATATCATAAATTTTATTTTATAATTGATACTAATAATCTAAAATTTAATTCAATAATTAAACAATGCTAACCCACAAAATTCTAACTAAAACAAGAAGGCTCAGTTATTACCTCTATTTGGTCACCAACATTAATCAGGAGAGCATCAGGGATGATTGGAATTTTAAACCACTGATCATCTTTGAGGACTTGGAGGCCTTCTACTTCTTCATCTTGAGAAAAGTTATGGTGGATCCATCAGCATGTAGCTTCACGTCGAGAACATGATCATCAGGCATTGGACATGAAGGGTAGTAGTTGAACCTCACAATCATATTAGATCTCTCTCCACATTCATTTAGGAAGCAATCCTCTTCCAAGACTAGTGACTTTGCCATGTCTTTAAGGATTACTTCACTTAGCAGCCTTAGGCTTTCGGTATATTGTAGGACAGTACTCCTGCATTGAAACATCCAATGAGATTAAAAACAATGTAATGTGCAATTGATAGAGGAGCTAATACTTGTGTCTCTAGCCCAAGAGAAATGGAGGAAAAAAATAATAATGAAACGAATAAAACTTAGATAAACTTCTTAACGAGTAATTAATTATAAGAAAACAAAATTAAAATATGAAACGAATAAAACTTATCATAAGTTAAAATAAATTCATGTATCTTAGTTTTTGCAAAAGTTAGATGAGAATAGTTACAAAAAAATTAAGGTTTGTAAATTGATTTTAACTTATGAAAAAAAAATTCTTTTTATTTTTTCTCTTATGAGTATTTATTGAGAAATTTATTGTAACTGAGACATTATTCATGCTTGTGTATTTTAATTTAAAAACTTAAAACAGTAGTGCTTGTTGGAGCTACTAGAGTACTTGTTACTTGATGTAAAAGAATATTCAGTGTTATACGACAAGAATGTATACCTGAAATCATTAGGGGTTTGGGGCCAAAAATTGAAGTTCCTCTCATCTTCAGGCAACACCTTAAGGTAAACTCTGTCAGTCCAGTCAAGCCTTTGCTTTTTTGAATATATTACATCATTGACATACCCTTTTTCTCACCATGTCCAGAAATGACCTTTTCATTCCAGCATGATGAGAATATCATTAGTATCTACTCCAATAATTTGCTTTGATACCAACTTATATCGATAACAGAAATGAAGTCAACTAAATTTGGTAATAACCCGATTTCAAGCTTACTAGAATAGCTCTCTCGCACACTTTAGTGTGATATTTAAAGTAAAGGGAGACCTGAAAGCAGCCCCATGAATGGAGTGCATGGCGGAGTTTAGCAAGCTCTTGTTGTGAAGTAGATGGAGATGAGAGGAGGTGAAGGTCGATCACCGGAATATCATCATCCTGTGCATCACGAAATCCAGCACCACCTTCCTAGTTAGTACATGTAATTTTTTGGCAGATTTTCGGGATTCAACATCAACAGCAGCTCTTGGACAGGTTTACCAACTATCTCTTCTTCGCCCGATTCTGCCATCAAGGAAGGTCAACGGAATGAACTTGGGAGTTGGAAAGAGGCTTGCTTTTATTTTATGTTTTCTGTTGTCGCTCACGCATCGCTAATATACTGCTATTTTCACACTAAACATATTTCTAGGGGAAAAAAACATTAAATTAATTTTTTTTTCTCTTTAATTTATTGCTTAGATTGAATTTGATCTTTAATTTTTTTTATTTAATTTAGTTTTCTAATTTTTAAAACTAATTCAATTTGATCATTTAAGTTTTTTTTAATTTAGTCCTCTAACTTTTCTAAAATCGATTCTTTTTTTTCTAAATATATATATATATAATGATAATTTAAAATTATTTAATAAAAATCTTGAATTATCGTAAAGTTTGATTTCTTATTATTTAAACTGAAAGAACAAATTAAATTAATTTTAAAAAATTAAAGAATTAAATCAAATCTAAAAAATAAATTAAAAGATAAAAATTAATTTAACAAAAAAAATGACAAAATATGATGATTTTCTCTTCTTTTCTTTCATTTTTTTATAAATAAAATCAAGATGCGTTTAACACCGTATTTTATTCTTGCAAGCAGGCAGTTTTGTTTAATTTCTAATTTCTTAAGCCAGAGCTTTTGGGTGATTTTAAAGTAATTTGGGGAACAATTTATAATTATAAAATCTAATGGATAAATCACACCGGATAGTTAGAAATTAGAACAAATATCACAACCAACACATATGCCGCAAAAAAATTACCGTAACTAATAAAGTAGAAAGACCACGTCTTATTACCCAATTAACCTTATAAAGACCTCGTCCAATCTACAAAGAAATCCCAAGCTACCGTTTAGCCATTGGGATTATGTGAGTAAAATATTATTATGGGATAAAATGAAAATAAATAATAAATTATTTTATTATTTAGACATTTTTATGATGAAAAAGAAATAATTTCATCACAGATCAAATTAGAGAAGGAAAAAAATATTTCATTTCATTTATTTTTAATTATCTAAGTAATAAAACTAACGACATAAACCATGTTATTCCATTTCATTTGGGTAATCCAAATAAAACCTTGGGGCCTTGGGGCACAAGGCTGGGGCTAATTTTAAAAAAACAACAGATCTTTTAAAACTAACGACATAAAAACTTGTACTGAACCAATAAAAAATAACCTCATCAGGCAACCCAATGCATCCCATACATGTTTTACCAGTAGCAAATTCTTATTCCCAGCACAAGCATTGTCATGTCTCTAGCCAGTTAAAAATAATAAGGCAAAAACACATACACTACCAAGACTCAACAATCTGTCCTCGGCGAGAAAATCACAGAAAAACATCCATATAACTGGTAACGCATACCATCATCAGTACCTCCTGGGGTAGCGGTCCATAAACCGACCCGAAGGGCACTCATATGCCAGGTGACCACGACCTCCACAATTGTGACAAATCATCAAGGGGCCCATGCAATCCCTACTCATGTGACCTAATTGCTGGCAGTTCCTGCAAACAACATCTCGGTAGCCACCGCCGCCGCCACCACGAGCACCGCCGCCGCCACCACCGCCACCACTGCGGTCTCCAAGAACATTGGCTTTCGGACACTGTCTAGCCACATGCCCAGAAACATTGCACAAATTACAAATTGGATCGTTAGGACAATCACGTGCCAAGTGGCCTGTCTTCCTACAGTTGTTGCAAGCCTTCTCATTCGTACATTCCGCGGCAATGTGCCCCTGCTTATAACAGTTGTTGCACAACCTCAAGTCCCCTGGAGGCATTGGAGGGGCTGAGCATTCCCTAGCACGGTGTCCAGCTTTACCACAGGTGTGGCAAATGCCCTCATTTGGACAACTGCTGGCCATGTGGCCAGGTTCTTTACAGTTCCAGCACAGCGACTTTGTGGTACATTCAGAAGCAATGTGCCTGATCAAACATTCAAAACCAGAAACATAAAACCTTGTAAACAGATATTCTGATATAAATAAATAAACAAACAAATGAAGTATTCTTTTAAATAAAGATTTGGACGTAAATGTCAAACAACACACATTTCAAACTTAAACTTATCAAAAGATCTGGTAATGGCAAAGTGAGTCATCCTTTGTTTTCCCCTCGCATATTGGCTCCAGTAACAAAGAGGCCAATAATAACAAAATAAAGAGCTAATATTCTGCCATCAGATTCAACAAGCAAAAAGACTTTCATCCAAAAGAAAATATGAAGCACATGGCACTAACATAGGTGCAGTATCAATAACAGTCAACAGTTAGGCACCATGAATTTAGAGGTGCAATTTTGAGACGGAATCTAACAGGTGAATCAAAGCAAATAATACTATTTTTTTCTTTTCAATTTTTTCAGACAACACAACAGATACTGAGATGCCTCGTGAAGGATGCAGCGCTTTGATAATCAATAATACACAGTAAAGCAATTATTGAACCCTAGCCTTCTGCCATCCATGAAAAGAAGAAAAATGTAGAGAAAAGGACAGACTAAAATTGAGGAACAAAAGCAAAACCCCATTATTAAACAAATAAATAAAAATGAACAGAAGATGAATGATAATAGGTAAATTCCTGAAAGTTAACCAGAGTCCAATTAGGAGCAAAAAGAAAAAATTACTAAAAGGTAAACAAATTTCACCGCAAAAAAATCTTCAGAAGTAATGTAACTAAAGTGTAATTGTACTAATTGGTATCTAAATATAAGGAAAGAAAATGTAACTGAAGTTGAAAATAGCACTGACACAATAGACCTGTTAACTAACTTCCAACATAAGAAACTGTATTAGGCACCCCTCCCCCCCACAATTTAATTTAATCATTTCCTGAATCATCTTTCATCACATGAAACCATTATAATTCAGAGCAAGAAGAATATTACAGAATTAAATGCTAAATTCTTAAGAAACATAGAATGAATTCCATACCCAGGGAGGCCACAGTTGTGGCAAATTGCAACATTCGGGCATTCTCTTGCATAATGACCAGGCCTCTTGCAGTTCTTGCACAGATTGTCTCGGCTAACAAAAAAATCAAATTAGTTTTGCCACTGCAAGAAATGCATGCTCATGTTCCAAATGTCAAATGGCATTGAATAAATGCACCCCTTCTGTTACTTAAAGTTCCAAACTACAAAGCAGCAGCCAGAAAGAAGATTGCATACCACAAGAACAGAAAATAAATTGGTCATGCTTAGGGTTTTACAAACAGCTTACTAAAGATTCAAAGCATCTTCTAGTAAAAGCATACTTCAATCTTCT
The DNA here is from genome assembly GCF_000004515.6 of Glycine max. NCBI lineage: Eukaryota > Viridiplantae > Streptophyta > Magnoliopsida > Fabales > Fabaceae > Glycine > Glycine max. The sequence continues at coordinate 647,793 of NC_038242.2, forward strand.
TCGGCTTCCCTAACCAATGCATTTAAGTAGGAAAAACAACAGCTTATAAATAGTTAAAATCCAAAAGAAAACCTGAAACCCCGACGTGAATCTCTCCTGTAAGGTGCATCTCGATAGGAAAATCGATCAGAGCGGATCTTACGGTCCATTGGGCTCCTGCTTCTGCTCCTGCTCCTGCTGCGGCTGTCTGAACTCATTTTCCACTTTTTTTTTCTTTCCTACCCTCTACCACAACTGATCGGCAAAACCACCTCCACCACAACCAACACCACCAGCCACTGCCTCCTTCCTGTCCACATCACAACCAACATCCAATATCATCCTTAAGCCAACTAGCCCAGCCAAACCCCCTACCTCCCCTTCAAAATATAAAAACCGCAAATTCCAACAGTATACAACATGAAATTTCAACAAGCAATCCATCTCACATTCACATCAATCAAATACCACTGCACTCAGCACCCAAAGTATAGCAAGCCCCTAGGCTCCATTCTTCATAATATTCACGTGCTTCTCACAAATAATAACATTTCCAACATAGGATCACTCTACCTTTGAAAAAACAATAGAAAGGATATCACTCCATCTTTTGGCGAAGCTAACCCAGTAGTGAAGATGGATAAGGTAAAATATTGTTTCACACACAAAGTCATCTGGAAGCATAGTTTTGGTTCGGGAATAGTGGAATACTATTTTCCTTTCAAGGGGATTCAGGGATAAAATAAAGCAAATGACCACTGAGAAAGGAAAGGAAACACACATGGTGATAGCGAGCTACATCTTGCAAGTGGAAAATACAGGTGCCTTTAAAATAAACACATGTTCTTGGGCAGACTTACCCTCCTGAAAGAACTACATCTTCATGTTGATTAAGTGCTATATAGGACCAGATTAACCCTATTCAACAATGATGTCATGATAAAAAATTCTAGATATGCAAAAGGAAGAAGCAACTTTAAGGGGTGTATTAGATTAGGATTTTAAAAAACTATTTTGGCAAAAAATATCCTGTAGATTTAAAATTTAAAAGACTATTTAAGAATGTAATGATTTTTAAGATTTTTTTAAAAGACTTTTATGATTAGGATTTTGTAGTTCAGATTTTAATGGATTTACAAAATATGAATTCATAAGATTTGAAAGGATATTATGAATTTTTAAGATTTTAAAGGACTCCGTGAATTTTTAAAAAACATTCAAAATTATTGATAAAGATCCATGAATTTTGATCACCTTATACTTTAAATAAAACTCATCTTATACAAAGAACCTAAAACTTGGTACATAACAAATCAATTTCCCCTAGCATATTTACAAGCCCAATAAGTTCATTTCCCTTCAATCATCAATTATGTTAATTGTATAAAAATTATATACCACAATGTTTGTTAGTAGTATAAATATTTGTAATCATTCCCACAATAACGATCCTACCAAACAAAAAACATGTCCAACAATTGTTTCAAACCTCATTTATATATTTATCGACTTAAACATGAGTCAACTACTCACGCTCATTAAAACTATATATTTCTCATGTTCATATAAATTCATTTTTGTTTATATGTATAAGCATGTAGTCAAGATGTCACTCCAAATTCAAAAAATTGGAAAAATCTCTCATATCACACGTTTAAGGACATGTTGACCATTAGTCAGAAAGAGTAAAAAAAATTATGAATGTTTACCGCTTTCAACAAAGAGACACAGGGGATTATGTGTGATGGGAAAAGAAAAGCATGACAATTTGTAAGAAAATAAAGAAAGAAAGTCTCATGAAATCTCAAAGATGTTTGGGTGAAATTGTTTAATGTGTATTTTCTCATAAAAAGTCTGACAAAATCCATTAAAATCCATCATAAGAAATAATCCATCAAAATTTGTATCCTTTTGAATGCCAGAAGACTTTTTTTAAGTTGTAAAAAATCTTAATTTAATACAAACAGACTTTATTGAATTTCTTAAAAAGCCCTAATAGTCTTGATTGAATAACACAAGACTTATTTCTATTATTTAAAATCCTTTGAAATCATAATTGAATAGTTTAAAATTAAAATCTCCTGAAAGAACTACATCTTCATGTTGATTAGGAGCTATGATCATAGAGTGAGACACAACATATGCAGATAAATGTGATGAATGATAAAAATACAAACAGTAAACATTATTGTTGTCAACTAGCTCTCAACAATCACCACTCACCACACGGCACTCAGCGTTGATCTCTACTAAATCCAAGCAGTTCTAGTGCAGGTAACATAGGAATATCCTAATTAGCTGTCCGTGGTTAGTTCCAGTTCCGAACAAAAAAATTATTCCCAACTCCATTGGCTCCAGAAGTAAAACAGCTCCCTGGAATTTCACTTCCCAGTTCCCACAGTCCACCACAGCTAAAAATTTATTTCTCACATACAAAAACATCAATTCACAAATTTAACTTCATTATTGTTCTTTTATCTAGATATCATCCACGGATTCAGTGCAGGAAAATTAAGCTGCTCCTTTATACATACATCCGAGCAAAGTTCCGCTACCAGGAAAATTGCTCAATCTTACACGTAGAAACATAGATCGTTAACCATTACCGAGGAAGCACACATCAAACGCACATAAATCCGTTACGTCCCAACTCTACAGATTCGGAATCGGAACCCTAAGAAGAGCCGATAACAGTCAACACCACAGGGAATCAAGGCGAAACGAAACCCCAAGCATCAATATCGGAAAATGAGGGAAAATGAAGGAAATCGTACCCAAATTCGACAAAATGAATCCGAACCGAATTTAACCCTAACCCTGACAGAGAGTCGCATCGCAATAAAATAAATAATAATAAAGCATAAGAAGAGAAGGGTTAAAGGAAGAACCTGAGCGCTACGGTAGAAACACTTAACGGAATCGGCTGTTTGGCGAAAATATGAATGATTGGGAGCAGATGCAACGCGCTATTTGCAGCAGAGCAGCCGCAAAGTTGGTTTTTTTTTTTTGTTCTCCTTTGGAGTTACGAACGAAGGTTATAAATAGTTAAAAGGATAAATAATCATTTTTTTATTCACAAATGCATCCCAGAAAAATGAAAATATAAAATTTAGGTTGTGAAAATGTAAAAAAGTATAAAAATATATCTGATGTTTAGCTTTTGTCATCATTAATAAAATAACATACTTGACACACATGAATGACGAATGTATATTTGACACGCTTTTTTATATTTTTAGGAACTAAATTTTGTATTTTCATCAACGCATTTGTTAATGAATTACACGAGACAAAAATATTATTTACCCACTCATATTCCCAAATAGTGGGAAGACAAAAGTCAAAAAAATATTATATACCAAATATGTGTCTATATTGGTAACTAGAGATAGTCACATCACAAGTTTATCCCTTCGTCCCACGTAAGTTATTTTATTAAGAGTGACGGATGAAAGTTAACAGCTGAATATATCTGTCATGTCTTTTAAACTTTAAAAACTAAATTTTATATTTTAATTTTTCACGGATACATTTGTTAACAAAATACATATTTAAGAACAAAATTAACTATTTAATCTAAATAAAATATTATCGCCTTAGTCATACAAGACAATGCTACCTTTGTCCTTTTTTCTTTTCCTTATTTCATGTTGGGTTAAAATGTATTTTTTTTTATTATTTTTTATATATTATTTTAGTTTTTAGTTTTTAATTGAGATATTTTTTATTTTTTAAAAATTATGACTTTAGTTTTTTTAAAATGAGACATTTAATTACTAAATTTTAAAAAATTTGTGATTTTGATTCCTTTATCAATTTTAGACTTAATTATATTTTTTCAATTATTTTTTAATAAATTAAGCTTGTTAGTAATTAAATAATTTAAAAAAATATTTGTCATGTGAATAATAAATAGACATTTATCTGTCAAAATTTATAGAGTACATAAATCAATGTTTGAAATTGATCATAAGAATTAAAATTGTAAAAAAAAATTAAAACAGAAAACAAAATGTCTCAATCAAAAAATGAAAGTCTAAAACGGTTAACTTTTTAAAAGTAGAGAATGAAATGTTTCAATTAAAAAATAAAAAAAATAAAATTATAAATTTAAGAAAATAGGAAGACCAAAACTATATTTTAGCATTTATGTTTTTGGTGACAAAAAATTGAGATTTTTTGTGTTTTGTTTCTTAGTTTTGGATTTTTTTAAGGGTTAGATCTTAAATTTGGTTTAGTTTGATTTGGCCCTCGGAAAATCCATCGAATTTGATTTTTACTTCTTAATTTTTTTTCATTAGATTAGTTTTGTTCTTAGAATTTTAAAAAATAAGTGAAGTTGATATATCATCTTGATTTCATCAACACTTTTTTTACATGTATGAACAACAATGAGATCTTATACTAGTACATCAAGCCTTTAGACTCAACAAAAATAATTTACTTTTATAAATATAGTTATTATTATTATTATCAGATTTTAAATTGTAATTGGAGTTACAATTACAATTGTAGTTTTGTCACAATTCTTGACATTGTGAAAAAATATGATTGGCATAATCAAGATTGTGATTGTGAGGTGGTTGCAGAAAGTTGATAAATCTTTATGATATAGTTGCAAATTGAACTTGTAAATAGCAATTTAAAATCACGATTATCATAAATATGAAAATAAAACATGTAACTAAATAAAGCAAAAGGTGTTCCGTCCAAAGAGACCGAAGCAATAACTTCTGCCATTACCCAATTTCTAAATGATAGCTTGGAAAATGTAGCTCAGTCTTTTGTTTCAAAATCAGAAATGCAAAAAGATGAGAGATTTTCTTTTCTTCCCTTTTTCTCACGAGTGTTGCGAATTTGTAGCGATAATTGATTTACATGTTTTCTTTTGGAGTTTCACAGTCAGATGTGCTCCAAGAATCGAACCTGTCCAACTTCAAATCTGAAGTGCAATGTTCTCAGGTATTTCTTTAGAGTGTAAATGTTTAATTTATATGCACCATATATGGTTACGAATTTATATTGCTAATCAATAAGATGATAGAAAATAAATCATTTACATTGTTAGTTATTTACTCTTTTCACTCTCAACTAGAACAGTCACGACCTTTGATTAGCTATAACAATTTCAGATTGGAATTCATATATAACTACTATAGCAACTGGTTTTTCTTGTGGAAAAAAGTTTGCTAGTGGGAATAGATGCTAGTGTTATACAATGAATCCCTAAGACTAGAGGAATCTTTGGAGATTGAAAGAAATTTTGTGTTGCCCTTGCAAAGTTGCAAGTTGTAACCATTATAACTTGAAGGGTTCTGCTAACAAGCATCCAGTGGTTAAGGAATAAAAAATATAATATGTTTGATGGAAAGTATAATGTGTAATTATTAGCTTTTCGTTTCAGAATCTTCAACAATATGTTAGCATTTTCCAAACTTGAAATCTTAGGTTTACTTCTATTCAAAGATGTAATATCATTGAAGTTCAGGCGTGGTCTGCAATAACTAAAATGCCTAAAATACACAGAATAATTACTTGCTTTGTATACCTAGCCAGTAAAAATGGATGTTTTGTTTGGTGGATCACACGCTCCTGGTCTTTTTGAAAGACAAATAAGGTGGCCCAATTTCAATTCATGTTTCCTGAACATGAAACAGATTTTGTATTCTGTAGTTTGTACTAGGATTTGAAGTGATGGTATATGTTGGGAGTTCCGTTTTTATTGCATATTAAAGAGAAGGTTTAGGATCAAGGATGGGATGTGGAGGCTTAACATATTATTGTGCAGACAACCAAAAATCTCAATCTTTGGAGAGAACGATTGATAAAGCACTCCTGTGTATGATATGAAGTTGTGCTGGCAATATATAGAATTTTGAAAAGGAAATGCCTTGGGCCCTTGGCCATAATGCATGGTGTATACTTAATTTATACTCTTGTGTACTGTCAATTTATAGAATTTTATAGAAGTTGTGCAGTCAACTTATACAGGTAAGCAGTGGGAGAATCAATATCAGTTTGTTAATCCCATTGCATTATATGAATCCAACTAAGGGGGAGGGGCCTACATTTTAGTATTTAGTTGACACATGCTATGCACATTCTTAATTGTTACCTTCTTCCAAAACAAGGTGCAAGATGTAGTAGGAAAAGGAAAGTAGAGGAGTGGGTTGGTGTTGGCCTGAGGGACTGTGGTTTCAAATTTTGAACTGAATATCAGGCCTTTGTAGATCTGGAGTTAGGATTTGGCATTGATTTATTTAAATTCATTTGCGTATTGTGGTGCTCGATAGTCTACACGTTCCATTGGGAAATAACCGAACATGATGTCTAGGCATAGTGTTGTTTTGTGCTATTTTTGCAAAGATTAGACATTGTAATTGTTAAAACTTAAAAGTCATTGTTGCTCCAATTCATACAAGTTATCCTTTTCAATGATTGGTGATGCAGGAGCATCATTTTTTCTCTGTTGCAATGCGAGACTGAAAGCTTCATAGTGACATAGAGAAGATGAGAAGTGGATTGAGGTATGCACCATGAAGTATTAAACACGAATCTTTTTCCAACTGAAACAAATTCGATTTCCACTTCCTCAAATAATGCTAATGTCTTTATTATTGATTATTTGTGACAGGTTTGAGATTGACAAAGTAACTATCACATGTTTTGAACAAATTATGTTTGGGAAGTAATCTTTCCCCCCGAAAAGCTCTCATGAAGCTATTCAAAATGATTATTATCCTTAAATAAACTGCACTTAACACGGTTCTATTTTTTGTGGCGCTCCTGGCGTAGTAATCTTTAGTTGGCTTAACATAATGTTATTGTCTCATTTATTGATTTTTCAAATCTAAGCACAGACGCATACTGATGAGCTTGCCAATCAAAACACTGAAACCACCAATTTGACTAACAAACTTGATCGGGTGAGTTTGAGATTATTTTGAAGTTTTTATTAGGGAATGTTTGGTTTGGACTTTGGATTGAAGTTTTGAACTGGGATATTGTTTTTAGGAAATTCATAAATTAAGAGCCCATCATATTATAGTCCAAGTAAATTGAGTGGAAGGTGAATTGTATTGGTGTCCTCAGTTTATCTTTTTCTTTGGGTTTCGATGATGGGTTTTCCATTGCTACAAGAGATTAAAGTTTCAATTTTAATATACCCCTTCCCCTACTCCCAAATCAAAAATGATGTTTAAATAAATAAATTTCGATGATTGGGATTATTGATCCCAAAAAAAGTTGGGATTGAATTGCATCCATTCGAAATTGAATGGGTTATTATGATTGTGTTTGTTTCTAGCGACAAAAGTAAATTATCATGGGGCTTGGATTGTTGGCTTTGAAAAAAAAATGGGGATTACATCAGCTTTTGTGGCTGAGCTTTGGGGTGTTCATCAGGGCCTTCAAGTGGCTCGACAGAAAGGTATTCAGAGTTTGATCCTGCAAATTGACTCTATGCTCTATGGCCGTAGTTTAGTGTATAAAAAGGAATTTGATGGGATATGTCTCTAGTTTCCGACTAATCCAAGTCATTCGAGGACTGATCTCAGAAATTCCTAGTGTCAGTATAATGCATGTCTACAGAGAAGCTAACAAACTGTGTTGAAGCCTTTGCTTAGTTTTGATGCTAGGGGTCTTTTTTCCCCTCGTTTAATCTCCCTGTAGTTTTGTTGTTTTGGGCTTTTTAGCCCCTTTTAATGCAAAAAAAAATAAATAAAAAATACTGTTGACGGAAATAGAGTAGGTGATATTGAAAAGAATCAACGTACTATTTATGTTGCCCAGGTTTAATATTTCTATCTTTTATGTATTGGTTGGTAACAAGCGGGAGACTAAATTTTTTGGACAAAAGACAATTTTAACCTTGCCTAAATCTTTCCTTTATTATGCCAAGAGAACAAGAGAAAGAGAAAACTCATTATGTGAAAAGCTTGCCTCTCACTAATATAGACACACAAAAACTTTGTTGTTGTCACTAGGGTTAGTGTATACGTTGTCACGTTGATGTCAGAGGTAGGGTGGACAACATCGATGTAGACTGTTCTGCTGGTTGCATGGGTCGCACATTTGGTTTGATTTTGGGGAATCTTTGGGTCTGTTTAGGTTCATTGTGGTGGTTCAAGGATGATGTTTTTGTTTGCCGCTCTCGTTATGCTTATGTTTGTGAATGCCTTGGTATGATATCTTATAATGTTTGTGGGTTGATTAGGAATGCCGAAATTTATATGAAGGATGATGTTTGGATACAAACCATGTGAAGGACAAATTTTAACAAATTGTTCGTGTCAAGAACAGATTTTAGCAAATAAACAACTTTGTGTCATTGCAATTGAATTGGGAGGTGATAGGGTTGGGTGTCACAAGGTTTGAACAAAGTCATTAGTATTTCACTTCAACTACTTTAGACATGGAAGCTAAATTTATGATGTGAGATTAAGAACTTTCCTTTGGTAATTCTATTTGGATGTACTCCAATGAATCAATTTGGTGTAGTGAATCTCAGAAAATCGATTACGCTAAGACAAAAATTGATTTTATAATTGCAATGAAACTCAACAATTGATTCTGTCAAACTAAAAAGAATCGATTTTGCTATGCCAAAAATTGATTTCCAATTGCACTAATACTCCAATTGGTTCCAGGAATTAGCTTAAAATCGGTTATTATAAGACCAAAATCGATTTTGTAGTTGCAATGTGATTCAACAATTGGTTCTACCAAACTCAAAAAATCGATTTTGCCATGCCAAAAACCGATTTTCTAGTTGCACTAAAAATCAAAATTAGTTATGTCAACCTCAAAAAATCAATTTTCCCATGTAAAAAATTGATGTTTCAGTTGCACTAAAACTGAAAATTAGTTTTGTCATCCCAAAAATTGATTTTCCAGTTTCACTGAAACTCGCCTTTAGTGTCAACTTCAAAAAATTGATTTTGCTTTGACAAAAATCGATTTTCCTAATTGCATCAAAACACCCAATTGTTTCCACGATTTTACTCAATTTGATATTCATTCTGAAAAACAAAAAAAAAAACAATTTTTTATGTAAAAAAGTCGATATTTTGTCTATTATAATTGATTTTGGTTGCCATCTATAGAACAACTTTACAATATTATTTCTTCTCTATTTCTCACATCTTTCTTAAACCAAACAACACAACATATATTTTATTTCTTCTTCATTTCTCCTTTTTCAAATTATATTTTCTATTTCCATTGACTCTTTTTCTCTCTTCTAAGTCAAACACATCCTATGTGTTAATCAAAATGGAAGGAACTAATATGATGTTATCTACGGAATGTTAAAGGATGAAGTATTCCTTAATGTTGAAAGGATTATTTTAAATATAGTATAGATTTTAATGGTTGTCAGCGATATTTTAATTAGTCCCACTGAGAAAGCTGTGTACAAAACCATAAAAGATCATATAGGTTTTTCTCTCGAGGCTCCGGGTATGCTTGTGATAGTGCCTAAAAGCAGAATAACTCAAGTCATATTTTAGCTTTCCATAAATTTGGAGAAAAAATACTTATTTTTAAAACTTGTACCAATAAATTGACAAATATAAATGTTTAAAAAAAAGTTGAATCGATTTAAAAAGAAAAAGTTAAATCAAACCAAAAAATAAATGTCTCTACTAATACCAAAAACAAAGATATTACTCTCTGTTGCTAGTTTAAGCTGTGACATTACTTACCAAGGCAAGGCAGCAAAGAATTTTCATACGGGCCTAGCCGTCATGCATGTCCGTGTTTAAAACTTTAAATTCGTTTGATTTTTTTGCTTTTTGCAAGTTTGATGATAGTCCATTTGATTGGTGTAACGTGTTTCTCCTTTATACCTCCAGCCTTCCCTTCCTTTGACTTAATTGCATTTTATATTTCCATATTTTAGTTTATGAACAATTGTGATTCTTAGTTTTTTAGTTTCTCGTATTTAGTCTCTATATAGTCTCTATAGTTTCTCAATTATTCAAATTAAGTCGGCCACCTTCAACTTCTATCTAATATTCAATAGAAGTGAAATAGTACTACAGAAGTATAAGATATTACTAATCACTAATTTACATAAGCTAACAAAAATGTGTGAAATATTTTTTTAAAAAATATAATGTAGTGTAAAATATTTTTAAAAATAAAATATACAAAATATAACAAAAAATCATTTTTTATTTAATTATTTTTTATATTTTCCTTTGTAAATCTATACAAATGAATAGTATACTACACGTCTATTATATTTCTATCAATTATTGAATAGAATTTTAAGATGATAAAATGGACTCGACTTTTGACAAAGTCTGATACTTTTTCTAATGATGGACCAAAAAATGGAAGAAAAAAAAATAGCAATTACCTAATGGTTCCCTAGAAAAAAAAATGGTTTTGTTTTCCTTTTGAAGAAAAGATTAGAATAAGTGGCTGCTTTTAATGCTTTGTCTTGGTCACCTTCTAAAAAAATGAGCCTTTATATGCAGGAAAAGAAGTGGTTTCTTTCTTCCTGCTTTAAACATTTGTCTTCATGTTCATTTACCTCCTTTTGTTTCTGCATGTGGTTCTCCTTTTCTGCTTTTGTTTTAGCTATTGCATTTCTAATTTCTATTATTTCCAAGAGCAAGCTTCTTTCGTGGTCATGGAACTGTGTTAATCGTTCATGTGACCACCAACCCTCCTAGAGATTGTATAAGATCAGAAAATCCTAGCTTTCTGAAAGAACCAAAATTGTAGATTTCTCTCTAGAAGCAATTTTTTTAAGTTTTCTTATTTGGTGAAACTAGAAGCAAAGTAAACAGTGAGTTCTTTACAGTCGTTAATTGACCAACTTGAGTTAGAACTACTTTTATTAGTTTGGTAAGACTTTGCCATTTGCGTAATTAATAAGGTGCAATCATATTTCAATATCATAAATGTAAAATTTCATCTTTAATCACTTGCGAGATAAAGTTAACTATATTTACACAAGTAGTTAATCACATGTAACTAATAATAACCTTATGACATTATTAATTGTAACATTACTAGTATTTTAAATCCCAGAATTTTATTTTTAATAAGATCCAAATTGTATTAATACTTTTCTTTTTTTGTCTGGAAGCTACTACTAGGTGGTAAGGTACATGCAAATTATTTTGACTAGTTCACGCAATTGGAGCTAACGAGATTAATTGAATTATTTGCATGTGTAAATCAAATCAAGTTTAAGTTAAAAAAATGGATTATATTAAACACGAGTGAAGTTTTGGATTGAACCAATTTTTATCAAATTAAATCAAGCTGAACCAAAGTTGACATAACTAATTTCCAACCCGTGCTCTACCCAATTAATGCGCATTGGTCTTTGGAAGCATATGCAAATGTTGAAAAAATTTGGTCACAGTATAATATAGTACTCTAACCGGTATAATGGATATGTAGTTGGCAACTGGCAAGTTGCCATGACCTGTACGCTATGTTAAAACTTAAAAATCAAAATAAAATGATGGAAGTCCCTGCTCTGTTCCAGGTTCTAACCAAGTCTTCATGTTGGGTCTCTTGTAACTTGTAAGCAAGCATAGAATTGTCCAAATATTGAGTGTTTCAATTTCGAAGTTCCAAATACTCCAGCAAAAGTCTCGATATTTGATTCCATGAAATGACGATATTTATAGGAGGAAGACTAGTTATTCCTTTGTAGCTAAGGAAATAAAAGGTTTAGTCATTTCAGTGATTGGAGTTAATCAAAGTTAGACTTGGTTTTTATCCACCAAAAAGTATATGTAAATCAACGATGCACGCCACAAGCCATTTCAGCCTCACCAAGATTCTAGGCTTTTCTATGAGCGAAGGTTATGTAGCAAACTACTTGCTATTCAGGCTTCCCACATGGTCTCATGGAGACGTATGCTCAAGCTCAATTTTTAATATTCGGTTAATTTTGCCAAAATTGGGATGTTAGATAAAGATGCTTATAGGTTCCCCATGCCTTGATGGTAACTTAGGGTTTATGCATTCATTATAAATAAACTGTGGAGATGGTTACGCAAATATGCACCATTGAGTTTGGTCTTTCCTTGGTGAGTATGTATCCTAAAAAATGAAAACAAAAGATGTGTTTTTTTTTATTTAGTTGCCTAGTAACTACATTCACTTGACTGATAATATTTAAAATCATGAAGGTCTACTCATGATTAAGTTGATCAAATGGAACTGCGTTAATTATAAAGGTGATTCCATTAATTTCCATTAAATCAGCTTAACTCACTAATTCTATTATATGGATCTTCCCTTTTGTTTGTTACTCAAGAATCTATAAAAATAAAAAAAGGTTTTTAATTATAGTCGCGATTGCGATTTTGTAAGTCACTTTAGAATTGTAAAAATTCCCAAAACCTTATCGTTATAACCAAAATTGCAGCAACAAACTAATTTTTAAAATCTTCGTAAATAGATCCAAAGAAGTAAACCAAAGTCAACCAATTCATGCCAATATAATACTCATCCATACCTAACATAAATGACCTAGGGTATGGCTCTGGCTCCAACCATTATTCTAATGAAAATAATTTCAAATTGATATATCTTTATTAAAAGTTATAATTATAAAATGCCAGGTTCTATTTTATATTTTAATAAATTCTTAAAAATAAAAAATATTTTTACAATTATAAATAAAATAAATAATGAAAAAAAAATGCAAAATACAAAACTATATAAAGGTATCTTTCTCTAGGCTCTAGCTCACCAGCTTTTATAAATTTTTTTCTTAGCTTTTACATTGGTAATAGTAAGCATTATAACACAGAGTAATGCTCCAAAAGTGGTGTTAAGTCATGTTCAAATGACCTAGCTTTTTTTAATTTGGGTGGTTTCCACTTCCAAAGTCTAAAGATTCAATACATCCGATGCATGTTATTCATTGAATGGTTGTTGGTACCATCGACACTTGTTTATCCTATCCTCCAAATAATTTCTTGCCCCACCACCAACTACTACACCCACATGCAAGCACGTTATATAGATTGCAATAAACAGACACTCACCTATAGCACTTAAAAACAATTGCTCACTGCACTAGCACTACGGTGTACTACTATGATCCAAAAGGGGAACGCATGTTTTTCAAGTCACAACCCTATTTGACCCACTACTTATCAACGTAACAAGTCCATTTATCACTCCAACAAAATGACGACGAAAAAGATGAACTAATCCACCTCCATTTGGCACTAACACACCTTCAGTGGTCTCAAATGAGTGCCATGCCACCCAACTCCAACGCCCTCTGACCCCACCTCTCCCTTTCTCTCTCACCAAAGCCAAAACGGTCCGCTGAACAAAGTTGAACGATTCAATTTCAGTTTTCAACCCAACGTAAAATAAAATCAAAATATTGAATCATCTTCATAATTAAACCGCTCTTCCTCAAGTTAACTTAAACTATGTATTAAATTAAATAAAATCAACAACACTAAGTAAATGGGATACAATACAATACAACCTTACAAATACAAACAATAAATGCCTAATTACTAGTAATTCCTAATATTATCGGTTGGTTGCCTGACTAGTGTGACTACTGCCTAGCACTAGCACTAACTAAATATCATACAAAAACCGAACCGGTTCAAACCGGGTTTGTATTCCTAAACTGCAAATTTTTCCCTAGACTCTAATAAAATATCAGCAGGTGGGAACCATTTGAGTCTGGGCCAAGCCGGTATCCGGTTCAGCCACCTCTTTCCTCTTCCGAATCTCTAACACTTTACGGTGACTATTGGAGTGAATATCGCTGCAGAAGGTGGGACTACACGCCGGTCTATACTCCGAAAATAACCGACCCGACTTGTACCGAACCCCGCACGCGTTGCAAAGGGTTTTGGCGCCCAGTGGGCCGGTCCTCCACTGCGGCGTCTTCTGCACCTGGCAGTGACTGCACCGCCGCTGAATCTGGACTCCAACGGGCTGGACCTGGGCCTCAGCCCGCTTCTTCTGCTTCTTCGCGGGCGGCGAAGACGGGAGCGAGAGCAACGTGCTGCCCAATGACCACACGCGAGTGTTGGGCTTCCTATTCCGTACGCTTCTCGCCTTGCTCGTTATTTTCATTTCCCACGGAAAACGAGGCGTTTTCTTCACTGAGGGTTCCGGTTCAACAAACCGGTTCGCTTCCTCCGAACGAACCGGGTATAAAAGTGACAGCTCCGGGAGTGAATCGTCCACGAAGTGTGAAACCCACTCTAGGTCCTCCAAGTCACCGGCCTACACAAATTTCAGTTATCAGAAAACAAAATTAGAGATTGAAATAGGAACAAACGGAGAGAGAGTTACCGGAACGGCTAATTCGGTGGAGAAAAGTGAATCATAGGAAACGCCGGTGGAATTGGAGTTGCTATCGTCTTCTCCACGGTCCTGTGACTGCGACGAAGCAGATAAACTTTGTTTCTCTTCGTCGCACTCTTGTTGGTGTTCGTTGTGCAGAGAGCCGTTAGAGAAGTCAAATAGGTCGTCCACGGAGAAATCTTCGCCGACGGCGACGGTGTTCGCGTTCAGGCTGAAAATATCCTCGCAGTGCATTTTCTGAACGATGAACTCACTCCTTAAACTCGGTTTCAACGCTTTGGCCACTGCTACCTCCATTTCTACGCACAAATTCAACCATGATTTTCAATTAAAACGTTCGATAAAATTCAGTTGAGTTCTCATGTCAAAGCAAAGGAGAATTAGGAACACGAAAGTTTAATTTTATGGTATAAATTTGGTTATTAGTTCATTTTGATTTGAGTTACCTGTGAAGAAGAACGAGAAGGGAAGCCGCGGAGGAGTTTGAAGTTTGAAGTTTGAAGCAACGAACGAGAGAGAGGCTTTCGTGGGCGAAATTGGTGGTATTTAATTTCTTTAACTTTATCTCTCTTTTCGTTCTATCTTATCAGGATCTCTGTTCCTCTATCTTTTTAAATTTAAATTAAAAATACAAATATATGCACAGAGAGTACTAAATCTTCGTTGTAAGATTTATTTAAAATATAGAGGCTGTGATCTAGCAAGTGGCAAGCGTGTGATATTTGGTCACGTGGTGGGGCTTGACTATTATTAGTAGTCTCTCTATTTTTTTTTTTTTAAAAAAAAAATAATAATTGAATGGATCGTTCGTTGATGGCTCCGTAAATTCAAAAGTTCTGCCCTCGATGATTCTTATTTTTGACCGAACCTAGGATTTTAAAAAAAATAAATAAATAAACTGGCCTGGTCCAATGCAACCATATGAAAACAAAAATGTTAAAATCACACACCGGTTTTGACTGTTACAATCGCAGGCCACAACCACCGTGATTGGGTTTTCCGTTATAGGTGTGATGAACGGTTCAGATTTTGAGTGTGTTACTAAAGCGAAGTTTGGCGCTAGCAGTTTTCGAAAAACAGAGTCAACAGCGAAACGAACTTTTTAACCCAAGAAACCGCCCAAAATTTAGAAATTTGGCACCGTTATTTTCGGTATTTGCAAGAGTGGGAATGAAGGAAATAAACTTTGGATAATTTTTCTTCCTTTGTTCACATGACACTACTATGTGTTGTTTGATACTTTGTGATTGGCGAAGTGAAGACACGTCAGATATTCTTTCGTGACTGTTTGGCGCGTGAAAGTTCCGATGGTTATTGACTTTTAATGGTATGAGGCGTTTAGAGTTAGATTGGTGGCCTCAACTTTACATTTGAAGCCATTACTTCCTGTCTTCAACCATCCATCCCTGGAGTGGCGCATTTCTTTTATGATTTGTGGACTCTTAGCTGTCATCCCAAAAAAAAATAGAATATTGGTTTCTTTCCAATTAAGGGAAATGTTACTAGAGTTTAATTTAATTCTAGCTAGCTGAAAGATAGCATAATCGTCCCTGCCTGCCTATCTATCTATCTGTATTGTTTTATAAAATATTAAATTTGATAAACTCTAATAGTATTTTGTATTATACATTAACATGTATGTTAATTTTATAAATAACTAATATACACAAAAAAAGCAAAGAAATAGTGTTCATCTTTTAAATATATTGAAAGGAAAATGAGACGAATAGGAAGGACTGGTTTATCATATTTAAGGAGGTTAAACAAACTGAAAAAATTGGAGTGTGTAACATAGTAAAACAAAAATGGAATCCGCTTTCAAAAAAAAATCCAAAACTGACTTTTTTTTAAAAAAAATATAAATTATATTAAATCTAAAACAATACAACAATAAATGGGCATATCTCACAGCTAAATCCAAAATTGACTTTATTATTAAGTCATAGATGTATTAACAATGTAAATATTTTTTTTAAAAGGCAAAGAATTGTATTTCAAGTAAAACTTGTTTAACAATACAAATCGGAAGACCATGAAAAATATGAGGACTAGCAATGGGACGTGAACCACCATCCAACGCAACAGTACTAAACAAACACTACCTCTCATGTCTGAGGGTGATCGAGAACACTTCAGATTGAGGATGCGGAAAAGATGTTCTTGTTAATTCATGCACATTTGTCAGTTACTTATATATCCATCTGCATATGCATGCTTCAAAAAATAAAACTTAATTGGTGTTATTGAATATTTATTTATTTATCACATTACATATAGCCACAACTCACAAGGTTTCGAGCCGAAAGTTGAAACCAAACTAAGCCGACGGATGACGACATTCACGATCAAGGAAAGAATTAGTAACAAACAAACGCGTGTAAACAACACTGATGCGTGGATGGCCCTGCCCGTTTGGGAGGTTATTTATATTTTATTTTTCTACAACATTTCATATTAAAGGGTAGAAAAAAAATGTATGAGAAGATAAATAATGTATTAGAAATAACATTTTAGAAATATTACAAATAATATAATATATTTTTTCAAACTCTTTAAAGCATTTGAACTCTATAGAGAAGCTAGGGATACATATTGGACCCAAGTCCAATCCAGAACAAATAAAAATTTTCTTTATTTTTTTATTTAAAAATAAATCTCTCTTAACTTATATAATAACATAATATTATAATTTTTTTAATTATGTCTTGTCCTAACTTTTTATAGTTATGATTAACTTATATGAATTATGTTAAAAAAAGGTTATTATATGAATTGAGAGGGGTGAAATAATGTTATAAAAGGCAGAAATATCCAATAGAATTTTATTAAACTAGGAGCACAAGTGTAACTTAGTTTAAAAATGAATCCAGGGATAACTCAAACTAATAGTATTCTCTCCATTAAACCATAAAACGGTTGTGTTAGTTCATGCTACACAGCTGCAGAACATTTTGCAACAGGTGTTTTAAAATATATTTACTTAAGTGTGTTTCTTAATTTCCTACCTCCTCCCGCTTCCAACCACGTGGTGGGACTTTTCTATTTAAACGACTTATTGCAGCTAACAAGTTGGATAACCTTATGCCCTATAACTACATAACTTGTATTCAAATGCCAAGATTTTTTATTAGTAAACATGTACAATCTCGTGATAAATTATTGTTGAGGTTATTAATTTGCGTATCTACTAATCTTTCCATTAAATCGTAATGGGCCATGTGCCCATGTATTAGGTCATCCTACAAAGAATTTCACATGTGAAATTTAGAAATACAATATTTAATAAAGTTTTCTCTACCCCATTCCCCCATGGAACAATGAAAATGAGTAGGAACTTGTCTTTCAATTTTGACTATTTGTAATCGCATTATAACTTACAAGTGCTTGTTAGAAAATGTTTCGTACCATTTCTCACAGGCCTAATACTAGCTTATTTGGGGGAATATAATGTTTCCTTAGAACAATCATTTTCTTTTCAAAATCTTTTTCATGCGATAGATAAAAATAAATGATTATTTTTAGAAATAATTTCAACTAGCATGTATCTAATAAATGTAAGTTGTTTTTTTTTTTTGCTAAATCACCTGGACAAAATGCACCCGAGACGCAAATTAATTAATACTCAACTGGTAAGAATTACATTGTTCATGCTCCAAAAAGGAGTTAACAGCAAAGTAAAAACGCATGTCAGTCTCTAAGGATAATCTAGCTTTGGCAAAGGAATCCGCCAAGTTGTTTGCCTGTACCATAGATCGAGCTTTGCTGAAACTTGCCTTTGAGTTTCCAAATCTCAGCAAACTGGTCAGCAACAGCTTGATTGCAGTGCAGCAGGCTCCAAGTTAAATTGATAATCTTCAAAAGCATCACGATACCAGGCAAGTGAGCCTCAACCACTGATTATCATGGTGCTTTGAAGTTCCTCTTTATTGAGCCATTGAAGTTCGTGATTCAATTTTCAAGTTAAGAGGCGAAACAAATCTTGACTCTCGCGGAAGAAGAATACCATTTGCGGCGCGGCCAGAAAACAGAATTGCTTATGAAGTGTTTGGGTTTTCTATAATGTTTTGTCCGACACCAAAAAAGAATTTTCTTTCACATTTTTCTCTTATAATGCGTTTAATAAATGACTTACCAATAGGTAAACTACAAAAGATGTTCATGTTAGATTATAGGAAACCCATAACATATACATCCGGAAGAATTATTTGATGAGGAAATAGGTGAACACAATAATAAATTTTATAACAAAGTAATAAACAGCTGAAATAAATTTCCTCAAACTTGTAAGAATATCCTAGAAGCACCAATAAATTATAAAGCAAAATGTGAAAAACTCCTCAGGCTAAAAATCACGGATCGTTCAAATCAAATAAATAACTCCATTATAATTAATAAAGATACAAGAGAGTCTCCAACAAGTACACTGAAACATGCAGGCAAATCAAAACAAACCCTAATACAAACAAGAAGATAAAATCCCAAAATATAGAGCAGAAAATGCAAAACACTTATCTTTTTCAAGATATCTATTTCATGATCCAATCGAATAATTTGAAGTATCATGTGTGTAGAATCTGCTGTCAAAAAATCAGTCTGATCCAACGATGAACGAATCCGCAGTTTCAATCTGAAAAAACGCTCTATGATGGGTATGTGAAAATCACAATGATTTTCCCATTGTAACTGTTTTCTCGCTCAAACGAGTATCTGTGTATCTATCTTTCTAATCTGATTCCTCTCCATTTAAATAAGTGAGACAAAATGAGCTTTCTCATCTGGATCTTTACTCCACATAGGAATGGAGTCCAAAAAATCCAACAGTATTAATTAATATTATAATATTCCTTTGTCCTTGCGGACTATTTTAATTAGCAATTTGTTTTGAAACCCTTACTGTGCATGTGGATGTGGAAATTGAACCGAGTAATTCATTTTTTTAAAGAAATTGAAATGCTATGTGGTAAATTTATCTATTTGGACAAGACATTTAGAAAACATTTAAAATTCAAGCATTTTAAGTGAGTATTTTAGTTAACTTAAAACACAAAAATTCAAATTCCTTCAAAAAGAAAAGAATTTAAAATTCTCTTCCGCTCCAACACACGAACCCCTCAACTACGGAACTTTCTAACCTGACTCTTCCGACAGTGGACCAGACTGCAACCATCACATGACGACGGAGACTTCAACTACCATCCGAACCCCTCGCCGAAACAATTGCAGTGCTATCGGACTTCCTTCGATGACTTTTTGGTAACCTCGCCAAAATCTTTGACTTTCTTACTTATTCTTTTGTCACTAATCTTTGGCTTTCTCACTAATTTTTTCTTCATCGACTTTTGATTTTGAGTTTGTTATTTGTTGCTTTATTTGTTCGTTCAACTAAACTCATGGATTCGTTATAAAATTTGTAGATTCATTATGAATAATCAGTATTGATATTTCATTGCTTAGATTCTTGTGTATGAAATTTTGAGAGTTCTTAGATGGAATTATTGGTGCTTGGAGCTATTTTAGAAAGAATTTGAAAAAATAATTTTTTAACCAAAATAATTTTATTAATCAAGAAACGAGACCACAGGCTACAAGGTGTGGTTATTAATATTGGTCTCTAAATTATTAAATATTTTAAAATAATTTTTAATTATTAACTAAATTTTAATATTTTGGTAAAAAAATAAATTTAATATTTAAATTTTAACTTTTTAAATATGTATTCAAAAATTAAATTTTATGTGATAAAAATTGAATTGCTTCCTTCAAACAAAAAATTCAAAATTTAGAAAATTAAATTATTTCATCCAAACAAAATATTTATGAAATGAAGAAAATTTAATTCATAACAATTCAAATTTTAAGTATTTCAAATTTTTTAAATTCTTAAAATTTTTTATCCAAACACAAGAATGTATAGAACAAAGGAAAGGGAATGTAATGTAAGATTGTCACTCTTTATTCTCCAGCAATAGCTAGATGCATTTCAGCCTCGCTTTCAAGACCATGTACGTCGTGCAACATTCAGTTATTTTATGTCCTATCATTTGATAACACTTCTTGTGAACATGAGTTAAGAATCCTCATGACCAAGTGTTAGGGGATGGTCACAATTAAAGTGTTCTCTGGGCGTGGCACATCAAAGGACATGTTTTGGTCTAACTCTATCAAGCTCTGCTTCAATCCACAGAAATTGATCAAGCTTGCTTAACTTAACATTCATTGATTGATTCATTCATTGTAAGTCCTCGCATGCACTGACATTGGAAAAGGGCAACCTCATCCCTTCAATCGCTGCCTCCCCTAAACTTAAATTTTAAAGAAAAGAGACTAACAACCTTTCTCACAGAACGAAAATGGACAAAAAATCTTTGCCAAATATATTTAAATGGATGTAATGTTGTCTCATACCCATCATTCCCAACTTATATTATTTAGGAGACCTGCTGAATAAAGTGCTGATCCTTGTATTGATAGTAATGTTTTTACACTTTTTTTTTAAGAATCTTATAGCCAAACTTGAGAACAGTACCTATAGAGTTTTGATTGTATCTTCGAGGGATAATTAAACTATACTAGATGGGAATTTTCTATCATAGTGCAACAGCATGGAAGCTAGGCACCACTTGCCATCACATCCTCGACACAAATAAGAAATGGAGGATGAGTCAAGACTCAAGAGATACAGAAAAAGAAAGAAAAAAGTCAACTCCATCAAATGCTACAAGAAAATCAACTGAATGGCGCAGCCCTCAGCTGAACGAATTTATTATGTATGCAGTATGCTGCTATGCCCACTTTCAATAGAAAAGCAAGCTGAAGGTTTGTTATAAAATCCTCTTCTTATGAGGAATCTGTGAATGTTTACCTTTCCCTTTTGCTATTTGTTGAGAAATAAAAAAAGATAACGCATCATGATGAACGCCTTGTTGTCAACTGGTTATGTGTTCGATTTCATTGGTACTTAATTTGTAGGTTTTGCTTGGTGCTTTTCTGACCTAAAAGTAGCATAATGAATATTGAAGTTAACGATGTGAGTGTGACCAAGAAACATTAGACGGATGGCGTCAAACGCAAGGAATTTGATTAGGATGACTTGAGTTTTCTTTTCTTCTTTGCCAAACTTCTATAAAATTGGAAGATCATGTCATTTTGACGGTTCACTTTACACTCGGTGCCTTCAAATCTTACGCCATGATTAATGAATGCAAAATACTACGACGTTAGAGCAGTAATTTAGTTTTGGATGAAATATGTTTTAATTCATTAATTCTAAATATTATTTAAAATAAAGTTTTTTTAAAAAATATTAGCTGTAGTTTTCCTACATTTGCAATAATTTTTATTTTAGTCCCTCTAATTGATATTTTTATTTTATTTTTACTCTTTACTCTTCACATGAAAATGTTTTACGTTTTATTCTTTACACGAAAAAATGTTTATAAATTTATCTTTATCATTTATTAAAGTTATATTGGTATTTTGGGTTGTCATAATATTAGTGTGGGGTTGAAGTATTTATTAACTTCGCTAATAACTAATTCTTATTGAAATTTTTTTAAATATACAACTTAAATCCGATATTTTATTGTGTTGATATTTTGTTTTTTTAAGTTTCACTCAAATCAATGACATGCCAATAAAATTATAATAATATTGAATTATCATGTAAAGGACAAAAAAATATGTGCATCTTAAAAATTAAAATGTTTATAATAAAGTTATGAAAATTGACCCAGCCGAGTCACGGGATTAATTGGTCAGAACTTGGATCAATGAATCCCTTATTGATCCACTTGACCCGATATATACATAAAAATAATATATATATATATATATATATATATATATATATATATATATATATAGCTAACAAAATGTAATTAATTTATAGTCTATATTTTCATATTACATTATTACTATAAATTATTTTGTTAGGTATTACCATTAAATTATTAAAGAAATTCTTGTTATTGTCTACAGTTTGTCAGGCGATCATGAGTAAGTATGCTGGAGATGTATAAAACACATAAATATTAAATTATATAAAAATTAGGATAATAATTATTAGCTATTATATATTGTTATCAAAATCAAAATAATTGTATAGGAACATATGATATGCTAGTATTTAATAATTAGGTATTAATGGTTTAACATGTTTCATAATTTGTTAAAAAAAATCAATTTAATTTTTTTTAAAAAGAATGAATCATTTGAATCAATCTGACTCAAGTCATTGATTTTGATCAAACCTGATCAAAACAAATTAAATTGATTTGGGTCGGTTATATTTTCGATCCCATAGTTCGGTCAAATAATCAATTCTTAATCAAACTGGTTTGACTGGTCCAATTATCATAACTATTATGTATAATTTTTCTTATACCAAATATAGTGTTAAAGGATGATTTAAAAGTTTATTTGATAATTTTTAAAATAAAGCTAAAAATATATCTCTGAATAAGTTAATAAATACTGTATTTATACGTCAATAAATTTAAAGTTTTAAATAAAATCATTAAATTGTTATCACGTGAAGCAGCTTGGAGTAAGTTGACAAGTTGGCTCATTCAAAATCCAGTTATTACTTATCACTGTACCTTTTCGAAAGGGGAAAATGAAATAAGTTTAAATTTAAGAGTTTCACAAATATGAATTCAAAACTAATCAAAATTTGTTTTTGGTATAATTTTAAAATAATTATTATAAAATATAATATAATAAGTATAATAGTTTTTTTTTATATTGTGATTCTTTTTTTGGTATTGATATTTATAATAGTTTGTTATTGAGTAAAAAGGTTTTTATATTATCAGTGTATGTTTATTCATTACTTTTAAAATATAAAAAGCATTCATAATATTTAAATTTTATTCTAAACTCGTTAACTAGTAAATACATATGTAATACTACTAAAATAAAAGAATCGTTTAAAAATATTCAAAACAAGTCTAGGGGAAGAAGCGAAGGTCCTTCTAAGCTCTAATTCTATAGTGTAATAATTTGCAACGCAATTTTGAAAAACCTGAGTGTCCCTTTTCTCTCTTCCGATACAAAAGCCCGTTGTTGTTGGTGTTTCGGTCTGAAATCAAATCAAAATCAACACTGTGCGCTGCGGTTAGAAGAGATTCAATCTGAATCTGAATGGAAGCTATCAGAAAGCAAGCCTCCAAACTTCGAGAACAGGTCGCTCGTCAACAACAGGTTCCTTCCCTTTCTCTCTCTGTAAAACCTATTTCTTTCATTTGCCAGATCTTTCTCCGATCAACACAAATAGATAGATCAACGCAAATATATGCCTCTTAAAATCGATTACGATTATAATCTCTTCGCGCGAATAACGTTACCGTCTAGTATTGAGTCGCGCAATTCTAACCAACGGAGCCGTACACTTGCATTGCGGAAATGGTAAACAAATGTCGTAATGTTTGATTCGTCTAATTCTCAGAATAAGAAGCTGAAATTTAAGCTGCTCCGTCGCCCATTTCGGAAACATTGCATAGATTGCAACTTGATTGATGAATTAGCAATTCGTTCAGTTTTAAGTTTCCACGTCCTAGATGTGTATGCCTATACGTGCTATAAGTTAGAACCTAGATGTCTTTTGATGGTGTCTGAAAGCGAAGGTGGCTTCTGGCTTGCATATTTTGTTACTAACTTGAAATTGCAATGGTTTTTGACTGGAAACGAGCTTGGTAATCAATTATGTTATTTAGGGTAAAAAGCATTTTTAATCCCTAAACATATGGCTTAATGTGGTGTTAGTCCTCTAGAAGTTTTTTTTTTTTTTTGTGTCAGTTTTTATCCTCTATCACCACTAGTGATGAATGATGATGTGTCAATCATGTATCCCCTTAGAATGTTTACTAATATGGTATTGCTAGATGTGTGTTGTGTTGCTACTAAGTGGTGACAGGAACCAAGATCAATCAAAGAATTTTGAAGGGCAAAACTAAATGAAGGCACTTTTATAAGGATTAAAAATATATTTAAGCCTATTATTTATTTGTTACACTCTGATCTTGTATTGCATGGCATGAATATCAGAATATGGATATGCATTCAATACAGTGCAATATAGACACAAGGATAATTTAAAAAAAATAAAATCTAAAATGCAAGTATGGTTGGAATATTTGAAAAAATACATTTGTATCTACGGAAGCACAAACACTTCTAAATAGTAGTCGTGTCATGTTGTAGTTGTATTCATGTTGGACACCGCATGAATGCTTGAAATACTTCTAGTTGTAATGTTTATAATTTGTTTACTTTTATTTTTTAAACCTTAATATCGTTTCAAATTGGAATACCACAATAATAATTAGATAAATTTTAGCATTTTATTATGGACCCGTTTATTTAAGTTTATTAAAAAACATTTTTTTAAATAAAATAAGCAGAATGTGCTTTGTCTAAATTTTTTGTTTTTAGGTAAGTCCTATCTGTTCCTTAAAAAAACACTTTTATAGAAACACTTTTTTATGATTAACCAAACTGGTCTTTGTCTATAATGACTTGTGTTCATCTTTCAAGCATGAATTTTCTCTTGTGATTTAAATTTTTTAATATTAATTTTATATATTGTATTATAGCCATGTAGTGAGTAGAGACCTATGATTTTTAAAATTTGTCAAATCCCCATCTGCTGTGTTTTATTTGTGCCTATGAATTATATGCATATGTATTATGTAATTTAAAAAATCAGTGTTATATTTTAATTATATCTTATTTCCATTCCTTAAGATCAAAAGGCAAAAACATTTCTTTCTGTTTAAAGGCCAATTTATCTTGTCTTAGCATCTAACTGGATGCACTGCCATGATGCAATTTACTTTCCTCCTAAGCCATGATGCAATTTACTTTCCTCCTAAGCCATGATGCTGGGATGGATATTGATTGGGTCCCTAGATTTGGCCTTGACTCCCCCCACCCCTAAACAGAGGAAAGTAAAAGAAAGTAAATTTTAAATAAATAAAAAAAACACTGGTTTACAATACTAGTAATCTGTCCCTTTGAGGCATTGGGATTTGGGACATTAATTGAAGAGATATTGTTCATATGACTGCGGTCTGCATTATGATGGTAGCGTTTCTTTTTTTTTTTTTTTTTTCTTGAAAGGGGTGAGCATAAATCCGAAGATCACTGATTTTTTGCTTTAGAGGATACCTTATCCTCCCTCATGATTGTACTTAACTACTTATCCTCTCGTCTCTATAACGAAATTTCTTTTATTTTTTATGATAAGTTTCAATTCATTTCTTGCTCTTTTTTCCCCTGTTCTCTAATGTTCCTTAGTTTTGCTTGCTTCCTTTCTATTTAGGCTGTGCTTAAACAGTTTGGGGCTGGGGGATATGGAGGTTCAGATAATATGGTTACTGATGAGGTAGAGCTTCAGCAACATCAGAAACTTGAGAAGCTTTACATATCAACACGTGCTGGAAAGGTTAATTGGTTTTTCTGTACCAACCCTCTATTTTTGTTTGTGTTTTATCTCTACTTATACCCTCCCTGTTTGGCTGATAATGAAATATATTGTTTTTCAGCATTATCAAAGGGATATTGTCCGCGGTGTGGAAGGTTATATTGTAACTGGATCCAAGCAAGTTGAAATAGGTCAGTAATTTTGGTTGGTGAAATTTCCTTTGCAGTTAGTTTATGGAACATAGTGTATGCCATATATTTCATGTGTGCAAGAGAAGAAAAAGTTGGGTGGTATGAAAATTATGTGTTTATGATAAGAGAAATAGAAGTGCTGCTAGGAGGACTCAGGAAACAATGATGGGAAAGTGTAACAGAATGTACACTTATGGGAGAGGAATGAAATGTGAATAAATAGTAGTGGGAATAGTCGCAAGACAGAACGGAATTTTGGGAGTGAGTTGGTAGCTTAGGCCTGGGAGGGCATATTCTGTGTATAAGCTATGATTGTTGTTATCTGTTATTTCTGCATTTGTTTTCTGGTAATATGTGTTTCCATTTGTTGAGCTCTTTTTCCCCCTGTAATAGAGATTTTCTCCATGAGTTTGATCTTAGTTTAATCTTAATACCGGCTCTTATCAGTATTGTTATTGAATTGCCATACTTGTTTAACAGGAACAAAGTTATCAGAAGATAGCAGGAAATATGGTGCAGATAATACATGTACCAGTGGTAGTACTTTATCAAGAGCTGCGCTAAATTATGCACGTGCCCGTGCACAAATGGAGAAGGAGCGTGGGAGCTTACTAAAAGCTCTTGGCACACAGGTAAACACGCCCTAGCACATGCACACTTGTACTGTCATACATCATAGGGTTCTGAAGTTAGGTTTCATGCCAGTTCTTGTGATTTTGTGCCAAAATAATGTAGATTGAAGCATCTTAAAATACCAGTATATTGATATATTAATACTACTTGGATGGATGCTACTTATTTTCCTGTTTTGCTGCCTTTTTTTAATCCAAGCTACTCCATCCCTGGCTAAGCAGTGAGATTTTTAGCAATTTCCTGAATCCTCTACAGTATTGACTTGAAATTTAAGTATTGATACTTTTCTACTCTATAGATTATTACCATTTGCTTTTGAATTCTTACATTTGTTTTGCCTTCTGTTATATTTTATACTGTATACTGTTATTCTGCCTAATAAATACTATGTATTTCTCTTAAAAGGAGAAATGATAGGGATTTATGACATTAACCAATTTCTTTGGAGTTATGCATGAGTCCATCATACAGCCACTGATAATTGCGTGATTTTAGGGTTCAAATCTGGGTTCATACATGTAATTCTTTGATTTACCCATAACTGAACTATTTTAAGTTTTTAACTAAAATGAATAAGATACAGAATTATAGGTATTTAAATTTGAGAGGGAGAGCCTGGTTGCAGTACTGTAGTAAGGTTGCTGCCTTGTGACCTAGGTCACAGGTTCAAACCCGGGGAAACATCATCTCCAATTGTGGGATAAAAAACTGTACATATACCATTCCCAGCCAGACTCCATTAGTTGGGAGCCTCGTAGCTCGTACACTTAGTTACCCTTTATAGATATTTAAATTTAAATTTGGCTTCATTGATGTAATGTTTGGATTCCTTGCTACTGAACTATTTTATCAAGGGATGCACGGATATTCAAATCTATTTAATCTATTGAAGAAGTAATATCTAGGCTAGGTCCTAGTCCAACCTTTAATTGAACTTAATAATTAACAGCCATATACATTCAACAAGTTATCTTTCTCTCTATATTAATATGCTGGCTCATTGTCAATTTATCCAGTTTGTGCTTGATTTTTTTATCTGACATAATGTTTCTGCGAGTGAACATTTTAAGAATTGCTTGATGCTTAGGTTGCAGAGCCCTTAAGAGCAATGGTGATGGGAGCTCCATTGGAGGATGCCCGGCATCTTGCTCAACGTTATGACAGAATGCGGCAGGAAGCCGAAGCCCAGGTATCTGGAATTTTATCTTTCATTTTATTGTACTTTTTTTTTTATTTGTCACCAGCTTACATTTTGAGAAATGTCTGAATGAGTAACTATTTCATCAATGATTTTTTTCCTTTGTACTTTGTAATTACACTGTCTTTTAAACCTAGACAGGCTATTGAAGTTTCCAAACGCCAGGCAAAAGTAAGAGAAACACCAGGCAATGCTGAGAATGCTATGAAGCTGGAAGCAGCTGAAACAAAGCTGCAAGACCTGAAGACTAACATGGCAATATTGGGAAAAGAAGCAGCTGCCGCAATGGCTGCTGTTGAAGCACAGCAACAGAGGTTAACCCTCCAGCGACTTATAGCTATGGTATTACAGTTTTACCATATGATTCTGCAATTCTTTTGTTTTAAAATCTTGGATCTGAGTTATCAGAAATTATTACTCCCACTTAAATCCAGCGTGCTATTTCTATTATCCAGGTTGAAGCAGAGCGTGCCTATCATCAAAGAGTACTCCAAATACTTGATCAGCTTGAGGGAGAGGTGAGCCATTGTATCCCTTTGTGTCATTTTTCATTATATTCTCCGTATAGAAGTCAAGTATGCTATTAGAATGTTACGTCTTTTTTTTTTGTATCAACAAATGATTATATGACACATGTATATTTTAATAATAGATGATATCAGAACGACAACGAATTGAAGCCCCTCCTACACCTAGTGTGGATAGCAGCATGACACCACCCCCATCATATGAGGAAGTTAATGGTGTATATGCTTCTCAAGCACATAATGGCTCAACAGATAGTATGGGTTACTTCTTAGGAGAGGTTAGATTATATCTTGCACTAAAGTTAGAGATATTGTACTGAAAAATATAGTGCTTACATTTACTTTCTGTTGTACATTTTACTCATGCAGGTTTTATTTCCCTACCATGCTGAGTCTGAAGTTGAATTGAATCTATCAGTTGGGGATTATATTGTCATTCGAAAGGTTTGTGACTTGCCTGAGTCTATAGTTACAGCTTTTTTTTTTTAAGGAATCTCTTTACTTTCCTCAGGAAAAGTGCTTTATATTTGGATTGTTTTTCGGGTATTTACCAACCATAAAAACCAAAATTTTTAAATTAGCACATGAAAAAGAAAGTAAAGTACAAGTGTACCAAAATGTAATAGTTTAGACCCTCTTCATATCAGTTTAAGCTTCAGACAGAATTGTTAATCTAATATGATGTTGTAAAACGGTTGATTATGTTATTAGTTATCACGGATTCAACACTAACAATCTGTTCAGAAGAGATGAAAGTGGAAGGAATGAAAACAAAGAGAAGAAAAAAACACGAATAACAATGACTTTTCTTTGTTTGGTTGGAGAGAAAGTGGAAGGAAAATAAGAAGTATAGTTGTCTTTTAGAAACAAAAATTTAAACTTTTCTTTCCTTTCACTTTCCGTCCAATTTGAATATTAAACTTTTATTTCCCTTCTGCCAAACATAGGCAAATGATTGTTTGGTCGTTTGCTTGTGTCATGACATGCTTGTCTCGGCTCTAAAGGAACTGTGGTCCTGCAAAAGCTTGTATAACTTATTTATCATATTCATGTTCATATTTAAAACAAACTTTTGGTTGTGGTGATAGTGGGAACGGATTACCTTAAAATCATTACATATTCTAAATTGTTCCCAATATGACTCTGATTGAATTGACACAGGTGACAAACAATGGATGGGCTGAGGGTGAATGCAAAGGGAAAGCAGGTTGGTTTCCATTTGGTTACATAGAAAGAAGGGAGCGAGTCCTCGCAAGCAAGGTGGCTGAAGTGTTTTGAATGTTTCTGTTTGGTTGAGTTGGTGGTTTCCTGCCTCAGGGATTATGTATGTGCGTATGTTTTGGTTTTGTGCTTAATGGATAACGTGTGCTTACTGCTTAGCATACAACAATCGATTTGTGATATATAGATGACATGTTTTTTCTTTTCTTGTGATTATCGATCGCTTTAAGATTCTCTTTTGTATTAGAATGATAATAGGTATGGTTTAGTTAAAAGTATTACATATTTATATTCACCGTGTTAAAAAAAATTAATCTAAATTGAGTATGCAATTTTGCTTTTATTTTATCTCAATAAAAAAAAATCCATGTTTGAATGAATAACTTAACTATCCAGTGTCCATACTCGTATTGAATTGGTACTTTTATATTTGGATTTTACTAGCCTTCTAATTAAATAGAATGTTTTTTTCTTTTAATGTGTAGTTTTTATGAATGAATAAACAAGAATATTATATATAAAAAACGCATTTTCAACTATGTTTAAATAAATGTCTTACGACATTAGTTCCTGGGAGACTCAACGTAAAACAGAAAAAAATATATATATAACACAGGTTAGAAATTAATTTGGTGGAATCGATTTTTCACCTGTTTCATAGTTATTTGTATCATGTAAATAATTGTTGGTTTATATCATTTGGATAAATTTTTATTTTATTTGTATTATTTGGGTCAAAAAATTCCATTTTCAGCATTCTTGTCTTGGTATTTGGATTTGGCTGTTAATTTGAGTCAAGATTTTATGTTAAAACTAGTATTGTAGTATGGGCAACAATATTTATTTTTTATACTTAATATTTAAAATAAATAATTTTTAATATATTAAAATTGTAATTTAAAATTAAATATATTATTATATATTTGATTTTAAAATTGGTCATGAATAACATAAAATAAATACAACAAAAACAAAAAAAAAATATTGTTCAATAAATTGAGCTAACATTTTTTGTCCCTACGTATAACATAATTATAAAGATAAAAATACTACCCATTCCGTCACTATCCTAATTATCATAATTTTCTTTCATATTAAAAATAAAATTACCATTACTACTATCCTAATTATCATAATTTTCTTACATATCAAAATTAAAATCACCATTACTATTATCTTTAATGATCACCATTTGTTGATATTATCATTATGATTACTGTCATCAAGACTGAATAAGCAAAAGGTATAATCAAAAGTTTTTGTAAAAGAATCATGAATTAAATAAATCATGGTTATCAAACTCTCGAGTTAACTCTTATGAGTCCACTTATCCTTTACAAGT
This sequence comes from Glycine max, assembly GCF_000004515.6. Classification (NCBI taxonomy): domain Eukaryota; kingdom Viridiplantae; phylum Streptophyta; class Magnoliopsida; order Fabales; family Fabaceae; genus Glycine; species Glycine max. Next base: position 678,628 of record NC_038242.2, read on the forward strand.
TAACTTTAGAGTAAAAAAAATTAGTAGACTCTAAGCAAACTCTATAAGGAAACTCGTTAGACTCTTAAGTTTATCAGCGAGTTAATGAGTTAACAAGTTAAAAAAATTAGGTTAAAATATAAGTCATTTTTTATTGTTTTCTCTTTGTATAATATTCAACATACTTTCATTTAATATGTTATTCTCAAATACAAATTTTTTACCTTTAATAATATCAAATCTTTGTTCTCTAATAACGTCAAACCCTTGATGAAAATGATCTATCACTATTATAACCTATGCAAGTTATTATCTAGTATTGATGTATTATTACTAGACTTGGTTAATTAAATAGTTTGAACTTTATGCTTTACTATTTTACTTTATTATATTGTTGAAATGTTTAATTGATATGTTATTTATAAATATTTTGTTATTATTTTTATATGAAGTTGATTCTTACGAGTCTACGAGTTGAGTCACGAGTCGAGTCTATGAAACTCTCACGAATCTGCGTAAACTCTCGAGTTTGATAACCTTAAAATAAATAAATTGATTAATTTGCAAACTCCGAGACCCTTAAAGCTATTTGATTTGTAGGTTTCACAAATCAACTCGTGATAAAAATTAAATAGATGGTGACTTTCAAACTTGTGTTAGCTCCAATGTTATACACATTACAACTTACACCTTACACACCCACCTCTAAAGGTGAGGCAAAATTAAGTTTTATTTGTCTACAATTGAATTTGTCGCTATTCTTGGTGGGATGAAAATTTTTTTGTCCCATTGAATGAAACACGCAAATTTAATTCTTATATTATTAATATATTTTATGAGTTATGTAATTTTTGTGACGATTACCTTAGTTATATTGATAGTACAAAAATATAACATTAAATTACCTAGCTAATTTAATTATTATTACAAAGGTTATCCTTACCAATTTTTATATATTAGTAGGCATGGCAGCAAGAGTTGCGAGTGAGTTTTTTTTTTTTATTATGTTATTGGTACATAGTATTTATTAATTTTTGTTAAAGAACTTGATTAATCATGTTTAGTGGAATTCTTTTCTCTCAATCATTTTTTTTATTCACAAAATTTAAATTTAAAATTTTGCTTACAAAAATCGAATTTAGCAACTTGTTGATATTTGAGAGTGAGTTTGGCTCCTTCTCTCTCTATGTCTTTGCAAAATGTGACACAATTTTAAATTTAAAAGAGGCACGTTTTTTCTTTTTTTTTTTTTAATTTAACATCATCTCTATCATGTTTTGTCTTGTCTAAGAAATTTGACACACTTTATCTACCATTTTAATTTACTTATACATTTTTAAATAATTTATATTTAATTTATTAAATATGTTTTAATTCTAACAATATATAAAAAAATTATTAAATAACAAAAAGTCTTAAAAATAAAAAATGTGAGAATTACTGTAAAAAATATTTTTAGTTAAATACCCTAAAAAAATATATTTAGTTAAATGAAAATGTGTGTACCCAATCCCGTTTTTACAAATCTGAAAATACCGAACTTGTCTCAAGTCAAGGTGGGATTTTCCTATAGGTCTACAAATTCAAATTTACTTGACATACCTATATATTAGGATAACTGAATCTTGTTTCCGAGCTTTGTCAAACATTTTTAAAAAAATTATGTAGAATGTACTGATAGTGTAAATCACTTAATTATTAAATGTTATGTTTAGTAAAATTATTCATTTTTGTAACAATCAGTTTAAAAGTCGTATTTAATAGTATAATAATCTTTATAATTATAATATATCAAAACTAAATTCATAGTTTTTTTTAATATGAAAAAACAGTTCAGGAAAAGATGAGTACCGAGGTTTTTTTTTTTTTTTTCTTTCCATTTCTAAGAAAGATGCAGATTTTAGGGCTACAAAGCAATTATCAGTTACCCATATTGAAAGATAGAGATTTATCATTTGACGACATATGGTAGGTGGACTACTGATGAAGTAGTGCCAACCATGTTTGATACCAAATGGCTTCAGAAATAATTTTCTTCGTCAAATTCCCCTAAAAATATCATGGACTGCGATTTCAGGACGAGCAATGTTTAGAAAAGTGGCAGAGAGACGATGATTTTTTTTTTCTAAGGGGAGAAAACTAAAAACTTACAACTCATTCATTTATTGGTTAAATATATTTAAGATCCTTCATGATTGAATTTTATTTTAAATATCTAATAATTTTTTAATCCCTTATAATAGAGACTCAAAACAAAAATTTAAAGATATAAAAAACTCAAGATAATATTTTTTAAAAAAAAAACTCATAATAAAATTTAATCATTTATTACAAACCTTTAACATCTTTAAGTAACCTTTAACATCCTTTAAGTGTTATTTATTTTAGGGGGTCTAGCATAAGCTATTCACCAAAGATCAAATATGTGTGAACTATGATATAGCCCAATGATGGGATCATGGAAGAATTAGCCCATTGGGCCTTTTGAATTTTTATGGTAGTAACTACTTGTGAGTGAGTGTATTGCTGAAAAATAGAATCAAAAAACGAGAGAGAATCATGCCCCTAAAAAAAACAAGAGAGATAATCATACGAGCTATTTAAATGTGAACTATTTAAATGTTAACAGGTTGGGTTAGTTAGTCATCCTTTTGAGTATAATAGAATCTGAATATGGGGAATTATTGTTGGTCGACAACGTTGTGTGAATTTACTAGTAATCTTTATGATTTATTGTCTTAAATAAAAAGGCATATTTTTTGTCTTTATTTTTGCAAATTCGATCCTGCTTTGTTGTAACATTAACCAATTCAGCATTATAGTATTTCTAAAAAGACAGACTATATAATTGCAAGAAAAAGGTTGTAACGTCCTGTGGTATAAATCGTACGGACACAATTATGAGTATTTTTTAGATTTGGGTACAAAACAGAGGAAATAGTTTACGACTCTAATAAAACAAAGCAAGAAGGGTTTGCATCAAGAAGATAAAGATACTACTTTATTCGGGTGAAATAGCATATTCATTAGTGAAAAGAAATCGACCAATGAATCTCAACCCTCGTGAGGCTATGTCTGATGCAAGCAAAGATAATATAACTCGTGAAGAGGAAGAGAGGAAAAAAAGAAAGAAAAAAGAGTGAGTATTCTGAAATGTGGTGAACCATTGCCTTCCCAACCCAAAAGACCTCATAACATAACTGCCCTAGCTCTCGAGACGTGTGTCCCATTTGCACGTGAGCCACTAGTGTGGTTCAATGTGGAAGTGACAGCTTCTCCACACTCACAAGCATCACCAATAAAATGGACCACAAAAAATAAAAATATAAAACGATTAATTGCCTCGTGCATGTGCCCTAAAGCTAGTATTCCCCACAAGATGGAATCAAAAATAAAAATCAATTAATTCTTTTGCTTTGTATTCTTTGCTTGTACTCTTTCATGTGCAGGATATATATATAGGCAGCATCTGAAGAAAAAAGAATCGTCCAACACGAAATCGGCAACGAATCCTAATGCCTGGATTTGTTTTCTTTTATCTTTTGTTACTAACTAATGCTTCCATAGTTGTTGGTTAGTTGAAACAAACACATCTTTTTGGCTTGTTTTCCTCTAAGACGACCCCACAATTAGATCTAACGCCTTTTCTCTCACTTTTAAGTTTACAAATCACCATCATTTAAGAAATTGATGGATTTGGATTAGGATATACTGATAGTCTTTTAAATTGGAAGCAAAAGCTAATGATTTTTCAGTACTTGAATGAGAATTGTAATATTAAAATTCTTCCCTCATTTTTAAAAATGAAAATATTGCAAGAAGTACAGACATGAAAATTCATACTCCACTAAAAATATTAATTAATGTCAAAAGATTATATTCTTCTTCAAATACTTTAAACTATTGTTACTGTTAAAAGTAATTTTATAAAATTAAATCTACTCAAATCTTATTTAATATTAATTATGTTTAGACGATAGATTGCATTTTTTTATTTTATATTAAGAGTGGAATTTTTCTAATGATTAGTTATAAAATTTGATAAATAATTTTGTAATCGATAAAAAATGTAAAATGAGAACTTATAAGTTATATCAAATAAACTTTAAATAAAAATGTTATCTTTTTATTTTTTGCTGATTTAAATAAAATGTTATCTAGGCCTTGTCATTTCCAAACTTAGCACTGAAGAAATTATAGTTAACATAATATTTTAAGATAACCTAATCATTATATAGAAAATTATTCAAGCTTTTTTTTAATGCAGAAAATTATCGAAGATAAAATGCATGTGTTTCGGTGCTTTTTGTTGTTTAATCTTGCCTTAGAGTTGAGTGGTTGGCTGGATGACCAGGGAAATCTTTGGACAGTGATCATGACTCATATAAGAGAGGCATTGAACCTATACAATAAAAAAAAAAGCCTCTAAACCAAAAGCAGCCAAAATTAAATTGGAATGATAATATTTACCGATATAAATTAATTAGTTGTTGTTTGTGTCGAGTTCCATCAAGATCTAATTGACCTATCTCAACGAAATTTCTAATGTTAAAATTGGAGGAGATACCTACAAAAGGACTCCAAGTAAGTTAATAATACTTTGAGATGTTTATACATCTATCATGGGGTAAAAAACGTATTTAGGGATCTTTCTTGTGACTTATATATACATGTATGATATCAAGCTAGTTAAATAATGTCCAAAATCACATTAGTAAACTGCTCCTTTATGTATTATGGTTGAATTTTGCACTGACGGTTGTAACTTACGGTTGTAACTGCCACAAGTCAAACACATGAGGATCTCATGAGTTTAATATGTGTTAATTCTTTTAACTCTATGGTACAATTACAATTATTTTTTAGAAGGAAATAATTTATCAATGTTATGCATTATGGACGATTCTCTAAAATTACCTAATCAAATATTTAATCTTAACATAAAAGCCACTTCAAATCTATCATTATTGTGCCGTAACTAAGAAGGAATACAATACAAAGGTTGTGGCTGTTAGTGATTAGATTTTATAATTTTGGGTAGTATTGTTGATACACTTGATTATGGGAGAAAAAACTACGAGTGTCCATGTATCCTATATACCTCTTGTGTGTGTGTGTTTCTCATTTCATAGAACAAGTGTCTTCTAAACTTTTATATAAAAAACAAAGGAAGTGTTTATTACTAATTGTATATATTTATTTTTATATATAATAATTTTAATTTAAAGTACATTTATTTTTCTTTATTAAACAAAATAAAAGTAATAAAATTAAAAAAAATGTTTCCTTCTCTTCATCTACTTTTCCAAAGGTAGACTCCTTCATCATCGAGAAACCATTCAACCAAAGATTAATCCAACAAGCAAAAAACAATCCATTAATTTCCACCACCCTCTTCCCTTGCCAACTTTTTTGCTTGCTGTCATCGCTGCAACCATGGATCACCGTTGTTGTTTCCACGAGTGCCACACCTTTTCCTCTTATATGCTCAGATGCTCCAGCAATTTGTTATTTGATCTAGGGTTAGGTTTTCACAATAAAAATGATTATGTAATCTTAAATAAAAATAAGTTAAATTGTATTTTTTATCCTTGATTTCTTATAAATATATTTCATAATATCGCAAAATGTAAAACAATAGGGGTGTTACTTCCAAATCGACGGGAGAATAATATTAACTTAAATTTAATAGTTAAAAGACATAAATTTTTTTCCCAATAAAATAAAAGATCAGTATATTCTAACCTTATTTTAATTAAAAGTTTGAATGGTTTCATTTTTTTAATAAATCGATCGATTCATAAGGTTTTGGGATCAATTTATAAGCATTCTTTTGTTTTTTCGAGGTCATTTATAAGCATTCTTAATATAGAGTCATGGGTGGAGGAAATTATTTTCTTTAGAAAATATTTATCGGGCATATGATCTTGCCAAAACTAGTGCGACGAGGAAAAGTGGTTTCGAGCTTCTGTCTCAACCTCCGGCAAACATGCATAGTCTTTTACTAGCAGACTCGTACGTTGAGTGCGTTTTACCCAAAAAACTAGTATTTTTTTATCGTTTCTTTTGGTTATTTTTCAAAAAAAATTATTTAACATTAGAAAGCGTAAAAATATCACTTGAAAGATAAAGCAGACAGGAAATTAAATGCATTGACAAATGACAACAACACTTTTTTTAATGAGGCTCCTTTCGTGCTCGGGGGAAACAGACGTTTGTATCATCAGTAGATTGAAATATAATTAATTTTGCCTCTAAATTCAAGTTTGAGCAGATACGATGAATTCAAATTTTTTATTATTATATTTTATTATAAACTTACTTTTAAAAGAAAATCTGATTTTAGAAACTCAAAGTTCATTTAAATTTAAATTTTTACAATCGCTCACCTAAAGTCACACTTTGTCATTGGCCATCGTCATGTCACGATTATAAAATTTTGTTCGCTATTTCTTTATTTCGAGACAATGTGGTTGGAACGCTCTCTCTTTCATCTGCGTTTGAACATTTCGCCGTTTTGCTAACAAACGTAATATCAGTAGCCAAAAAGCCAACGGAACATCTTTTTGTACTTCCACCGTCAATTCATTTTGGGCAACGCGCAAATTACCAAATCACCCAAAGTTCCATTTTTAAAGTAAAAAAAATTGAATTCAAACATCGTCAAATTACCATAATGCCCAAAGCAAAGAATGTACAAAAGAAAATTCAAAATCTTTACTTGTAATAATCAAATGATTGATAGATTAATGCTAAATAAGCAAGTCCCGTTATTATAAAGTTCTTCAAAATAATTAAATAAATATTGTAGTATTCAAACTGCAACTTTGTCTTATTATTATCAGTTGATTATTGTTATTGATGGAATGAATGAATTGAATTATTCTCGATAGGCGGCCGCAGTTATTCCCGCTCAATTTCACGTTTTTATTTTTGAAAGACTTTCGTTGCCACTCGATTTTATCGTGCGCGGCGCGGGTGCTTCCAAACACTTCAATTTAAACCCTTCTTTTAACCCGCTACGTTATTGTCATTCGGTAAAATTAAATATTCCAATTTCCAATAAAATAAAACAAAATCGATTACTTTCCTGTAAAATAAATTTTAAAATCTTCAGCTCTCATTCAAAACTTTTTTTTTTTTTAAGAGAAGAAGAAATTAAATTTAAACTCTGACTACCTTCTTCTCCGTTTTCTCGGCCCCCATTCATTCTCACTGATATTTCCTCTGTACTAAAGACTAAAGAAAGACGAAACAATCTCTGTCTCTGTGTGCGTGCGTGCGTGTTTTCCTCTATCTGTCTGATAGATAGAATAATATCCCAAACCATCGAAAGGAAGCAACGAAGAAAAAAAAAATAAATGAAAAGCGTAGAGAACCAAATACTGCTCCCTTTTGTTTGCATATCCATGTGAGAGTTCTGACACATTCTCTTCCCCTCTCGCTGCGTGGCTTGTTCGCCTTGGTGGTTTCTACTGAGTCACAAACTCGGTGAGTGAGCGAGTGAACTCAATGGCTTCTTCCTCGCGCGCAAGGAGTAGCTCACCGTTTTCTTACCGAAAACCTTCGACTCCTTACTCTTCCACTTCTTCATCCTCTTCCTTCATCAACGGAAGGTTAATGCCTCGCTCCAGCTCTTCCTCTACGTCGTCGTTTTTCAACTCCGGAGGCCGATCCATTACTCCGAGTCGCGGTTGCAGCGACTCGGCGTATCACGGTTCGCGCGGTTACGCCGCCCGTTCTCCGGTGGCGTTCGGAGCGGAGGAGCTGATTGCGGAGCAGATGGTGGATTCGTCGAGGACCGGCGATAGCATTTCGGTCACGATTCGGTTTAGGCCGTTGAGGTAATTAATGCTTAGATCTGAGGTCGTGCTTTTCAGATCCATTCTCTGTGCGATTGAATCGTTTGATTTTGGCATTTGTGTTATCTGAGGATTGAATGTCACTACTCACTGAATGACTGAATGATTCGGTTGCAGTGAAAGGGAATATCAGAGAGGGGACGAGATCGCGTGGTATGCCGATGGCGACAAAATTGTCAGAAATGAGTATAATCCAGCTACTGCTTATGCATTTGGTATTGCTTTTATTGCCTTCCTCGTGTGATGTTATTGTTATTCGTTCCGATTGATTTTCTGATCAGTCAATCAGGCTTCTACTGGAAAATTGACTTTGATTTTGCTTTCAGCTTTGAAACTGTGGATGCTAATTTTAGAATTCTGATTTAATTTGTGGCAGATAGAGTTTTTGGACCACATACAAATTCAGACGAAGTGTATGAAGTGGCAGCGAAACCTGTGATAAAGGCTGCCATGGAGGGCGTCAATGGTATGGGATGTTAATTTTTTTATTCAAGACAAAATGACAATGTGATCTGAGCAGAGTCTGATTTTGGTACTATCAAGTCATTTTAATGGATTGATGAAAGCTGTTATGGTTATATATACTGGTTTAGTCTCTACTTGAATAACTAGGTTGAACTGGTTAATTGTATTCTGGTTTAGTGTTAGAGTGGCCAGTGGATTTGGAAGTTATTTTCTTCTTTGTTGTTAAATAAAATTTTTGGTGGATGGAAGATAACTTTATTCTAAACATTGCAGGAACTGTGTTTGCCTATGGTGTGACAAGTAGTGGTAAGACACATACTATGCATGTAAGTGTCATTCTTTGACTTACTGATGTGATTTTCCTATTTGTTTTCATTTGATGTTTTGTGCTGAAAATCCAGTGTCATATCTCCATTCATCAATCACCACGTTGCAAATTTGCAACTTGTGCGTCATTCAGATTATACAGATTGTCTTTTCTTTAAGTGTTGGTTATTTGTCAAACAAGGTCTGTGTCAACAAGTTAGTGATTTTGTATTGATTTATATTTTTCAACCCAGCAGCACATATGCCAGATAACATCTACTGCTTGTAAACATTGACTTTTTATAGATTTTTATTTTTATTTTTGTGGAGAATATCGACGATAGTATTGTTCCAGCCGTTGTTTAATGTTTCTGTAGCTAAGGATAACTTCTCAGAAGATTTGTTTCTCGGTGATGTTTATAGGGTTTTGATCCACTAATGGTTGACATAGTTTCTCTGGACGCTAGAGAGGATAGACAGTTAAATAGTTTTTGGTATAACACTATCTGTTAAACTGCCTACTAAGCACTTATGTTAGTGATAAATGACACGTGAAACAACTTGTAGGGTTAGGATAGTTTCTGGTGGAAATTGAAAAATGTCATAATAGCAGTGCTGAAAATGTGCAACTAGAATTATGATTCAGTTAAGTTAAAAGGGGTGTGTGTGTGTATAAAGAATACATTACAAGAAAGAATATGAATTTTGTATTCTAATGCGAATTAGCTATGAAAATCACATACTTGAACTGAACATTTGATTTGACATTAGAGCCTGAGTTGAAACATCGTCTGGCTGCCAGTTTTTACTTTGACCTGCACAGTGTGCATGCTTTCCATTAGATGCATTTTTAACTTCTTATTTTCATCCAGTATATGTAGTTTTGATAGCTTACTCTTGCTACCCATTTAACATAGCTTTAGAATAGTACTTTCAATTTCACTCCCACTTGTTGGACTGTAGAAACTAGAAAGTAAGATGTTATAAAGTAACTTGGTCTCAAAGAAAGTTTGTTACCGAGCTCTATCATGTCCATTTGCAAAATTAACGATGATAAGAAATCTTCTTGGGAGACTGGTACTGCTCTTTATATGTATTTCATATCAGGCTTATGAAGGATGGTGATACATTATAGTTAATTGCTTACCTATTGTAAGTTGCAGCCATTTGAATAATCTATTAGTAAAATACTTTATGCCTTTAAACTGCATTATCTAATTTATACTTTCTGTGTAGACATGATCTCTCTCCAGTTATGTCTCTAAAGTCTAAACTCTAATTTTGTTTTCAATAATAATGTGCAGGGAGACCAAAATTCTCCTGGTGTCATACCACTGGCTATAAAGGATGTTTTCAGTATGATTCAAGATGTAAGCTTATTTTGCAAGATTAGTAGTTGTTGATTATTTAAATTACATATCTGACATTATGCCATTGCTGTTCATTATAAGTTTATGCTTTAATGTCATGCGAGGTCGCTGTATCTTTTGTTAATAGTTGCTCTGTGTGTATCATGTGTGTCACTCTCTTACTTTCTCCTGTAAATGGCCATGTCTGTGCTCCTTTTAGTTATTTACAAGTATACTTGAGCTCTATGTTCTGCTTGATATTAGTTAATAGTTGCTGCTTCAACTTGATTTGATTTCCAAAGTATCCCATCTTGAATATATTTTACATCATCTTGCTTGGAGCGTCTGATTGTATTTTTACTGCAGACCCCAGGAAGAGAATTCTTACTCCGAGTGTCATATCTAGAAATATACAATGAGGTAAATGACAGAATATCGTTTGTTCCATCTTTTTTATGCTGAACATGGTCTAGTACTGGCCTTAAATTTTTCATCATGTCTCCACAATGTGGCATTGATTGCCACCTTGTTGCTTGTTATATTGTTTCTGTGTGTTAATGTTTGTTTTAATAAAGATATTTTTGTTGTTTCTGCTTGGTATTAGGTGATAAATGATTTACTTGATCCAACTGGCCAAAATTTGCGAGTTAGAGAAGATGCACAGGTTTCTTATATTCTTACTATTTCTTATCTAAATTGAAATCTGTTTAGAGTACTTGGTTCACTATTTCTATTCTATCTGTAAATGGTGAGTTTCTTTCTCTGTTTTCATTTGTTTTTTTATACATGAATATTGATATTTCCAGTCATCTTGGAATGTGGAGTGCAAGTATTATGTATGAACTTTAATGTAAAATTGCTCTGGTGATCAATGATGATAAATTGGTTCCTGGTGAATTCTGATTTTTGAGTCTCATTATTCTTTTCTCCACCCGTACAATGTAATTGTGATGATGTTCATGGTTAGAAGATTTAAGTTTTTTGTTGCTTTGTTATTTTGTGTTTGTATATTAAAATATCCACTTCTATGTTGAAATAATGTGTTATAGTTTCTATTAAAGAAATGAAAATGATATTTGTAATTCAATTTTTTTAGGAAATTTTTGTCTATTTTGAACTTGAGACAATATATTTTCTTTCTGAAGTCTAATTGGGTATGTATTTGATTTTTATGCTGGCTTGTTATCCAGGGAACTTATGTGGAGGGCATAAAGGAAGAAGTTGTTTTATCTCCTGGACATGCACTTTCTTTTATTGCTGCTGGAGAAGGTGCTTATGTCGAGATGATAGTAACATGTTTCTTCCCATTTGTTTTCAAAATTATATACTCTCCCTCCCTAATTTATAAGACATTGACTAATTTATGTTACTAAGCAAATTGGTTAAATTTAGGTATTAGCATTAAATTTGTGTGTAATTATAATATTTTTCCAAATTTATCATTAACATTATTGGGTGCCTATTCATCTTCTCCAATCTGCATAGGAAAGAGAAAGAGACAGTTCAAAGTAGATTATTGATTAAAATAAATAAGGGAACATTAGTAAAAAATAATTAATGCACAAGACAATTGAAATGAAGTCTCATAAAAAGAGACAAGAAATTTTAGAAATTATATCTTATAAATAGGAATGGAGTCCGGAGGTACTATTATATATTATCATAGTCTTGACTCTTGACTAATGGTGGGTTGAGAAACATTCTTTAATAAGTTCTTTTTCCTTTTAATATGGCAGAGCATCGCCATGTTGGATCGAACAATTTTAATCTCTTTAGCAGCCGGAGTCACACAATATTTACACTGGTAAGCATGCTTGATTTGGTAGTGTTACGCTTGCTTCAATTGTATAAAGAAAATAAGAAATAATATCTGAATCATGCATGAGGCGTTAAAGTTTTAAAAACGCTAACATGCCTCATGCATGCATGTATATTCTTGTGTGGATTGCTGTATTTGCCTTTTCCGTTTGCTTGTTGAAAGCTGATTGATTATTGCTTCACAAAAATGTTTAATGATTATTTAGGTAATGTATTTTGGCTTTCTGTCATTGACCTTTTCAGGCTAGCTGTTTATTATTACTTTTTTTTTTTTAAAAAAAAACTAAACTCTATTGTTATTATCCCAATTTCTGCAGATGATAGAAAGCAGTGCTCATGGTGATGACTATGATGGAGTCATCTTCTCTCAGCTAGTACGTGAAATTTTTTTATTGCTTTCCAAAATTTTACATATTTATACTTATTGGAAAATTATGTTCCACATCTTTTTTGTTTGTTTTCTTGTTTTAGAACTTGATTGATTTGGCTGGATCTGAGAGCTCAAAAACTGAAACAACTGGATTAAGAAGAAAGGAAGGATCTTACATCAACAAAAGTCTTCTGACACTTGGAACTGTAGGTGTTACATAATTTCGATGTTTTTGTCAATTCAGTAGTTTTGCTATGAAATTTTGTTTTCACTTCAAATCACCATTTGTAATTTATATATTTCTGGCTAGGGAGAAGTTATGACATTTTGTTTGCAGGTGAGGCGACTAGTTGTAGGACATGCAATATCTTTGTAAAAGACACACTTATTACTGCATGGAATTAATTCATTTTGAAACTTCTTTTTTGGGTAAAGCAAGCAACGAGAAATAGTTTTATTGACAGATCAAATTCTATTAAATGTTGATAAAACAAGTGTCTGTCACTCTGGACCAACTGTCGAAGAACAGTCCTGCATTGTAGATAGAGTAGTAGTGCAAAGGCTTCTCTTTGTGTTTTTGGTGGGGAGGGGATGGATTGGATTAAATAGCATACCTTCTTTATTTTATTTTGTCGTCTTTTTTTTTTTTTTGGGGGGGGGGGGGGGGGGGCCCAAAAATTTATTCTTGTTTTTGTGATTTCATCTTGAAGGTTATAGGAAAACTGAGCGAGGGGAAGGCATCTCATGTTCCGTATCGAGATTCAAAGCTAACCCGCCTCCTGCAATCTTCTCTTAGTGGGCATGGCCATGTTTCAGTGAGTTTTGGGTTCTACAGCATTTTCAATGATTATATGGTTTAATTGTATTTTTCTGTCTCTTTTATTCTGTATAATTGCTGAGTTATTCTATTTGAATGTAATTCTTAAGTAAGGATATGGCTATTCTAGTTTCTTTTCTTTCACTTTGTCCCTGCAATGCTGGATTGTCTGTACATAAGTACCACATTGAAATTTGTTTCGATGTGAAAATTTCAGCTTATATGCACAGTAACTCCAGCATCCAGTAACACGGAGGAAACTCATAATACCTTGAAGTTTGCCAGCAGGGCAAAACGAGTTGAAATATATGCGTCACGTAATAAGGTTGGCTGAAGCTAGTGTTTATCTATAGAATTACATGCCTATTAGCAATTTAGCGTGAAAGGTTCCTGATTCACTGTGGAATTATTTGTTAACAGATTATTGATGAGAAATCTCTAATTAAGAAATACCAGAGAGAAATTTCAGTCCTCAAAGTAGAACTTGATCAACTAAAGAAGGGGATGCTAGTTGGTGTCAATCATGAGGAGATTTTGACCTTAAAGCAAAAGGTTTTTAGCCTTCTCTGATATTCGTTTCATATTGTTGTTGTTAGTTGTTACACATGCTTTCTGTGATTGTGTAACCATATTTGCTTCTCTACTATATATGAGTAGTTAGAAGAAGGTCAAGTGAAAATGCAATCAAGATTGGAAGAAGAGGAGGAAGCCAAGGCTGCTCTTATGAGTAGGATCCAGAGGCTAACCAAACTCATTCTGGTTTCCTCAAAGAATGCAATTCCTGGATATCTAACTGATGTTCCCAACCATCAGCGAAGTCACTCTGTTGGCGAGGATGATGTGAGCTCACCCTTCAGTTAATTAGTGTAGATTGTTTTTTACTATCTTTTTCAATTTTCACTCTGGAAGTGCTTATACTTTGAACTCCTCTCTCGACAGATTGAAAATGAGAGTCAGAAAGATTCTTCTGCAGTGTCATCAGATCAGTTTCATGATGGTAGACATAAAAGATCATCTAGTAGATGGAATGAAGAGTTCTCCCCAGCTAGCAGTACTGTTACTGAATCAACACAAGCTGGTGAACTGATAAGTAGAACAAAATTGACAGTGGTAAACCATCATCCCTTCTCCATCACAAAATCTGTTATCTGTTAATATTTTATATTCTCTCTCTCTCAATTTTGTTTTCAATGAAGTTCTCAGAAAGGTGGTGTGGTATTGGGATGGGATCAGTCTGGTTCTACATTTTGTCAATTCAGTAACTTAAAAAAAATATTTATTGAGGGTCAAGTTGGTTTTTTGCCTTTTGTTGATGTCATTGCTCTGAGTGATGAAGTAGGGCTGTGAAGCATGTACACTCCAAGTTAGAACATCATAGGGCGGAAATTTATATAAGTAGGATTGCAATCACATCATTTCAAAACCTGGTGGTGTAAAATACCTCCTCCAAGAGAGTTTCTTAAGATGGATTTAGCATGTAGAAGAATAAAGAATGACATGACCAATTGTGGTGGATCCAAAAGAATAAGATGGGACGGGAGGCTTTCAAAGCACTATTCAAATCGTGAATTGTCAAGTCAATTTTTGAATTGTGAATCGTAACTTGCATCGAATCGTAGGATTTAGAGACATAATGAAAAATAACTTCATATATATATATATATATATATATAGATATCATTAAAATGATTTGTAGTAGTCATTGTAACAGTGTTAAACTATGAGTTGGCAAAACAAATTAACTATAAGATTCACAAAACAAATGCATAAGCCATATGTTACAAGTCATAACTAAAATAAAAGCAATGATAACATGATACAACCAACCAATTAAGGTATGCATGGTAAACTGGTGATTTTGTAAAGCCTTTGTTTTAGAAGAATGAATGCAGAGCAACAACATGACCAAACAGGATGCCTGAGTGACTCTGAAGTCCCTGTTTTAGAAAAATGAAAATAAAGCAATGGAATAACCAAATAGGGTGAACTTGTTAGTTCTCCTTCAGTTTCTTTTCATTTAACATTTTAACCTTATTTGACTTTTCAATTTCTCTGATGAGAATTGGTGAAAGAAAAGGAAAAACAATAAATAAATAAATTATTGAATTGTGCAATTCATTTTGATGATACAGAATCACACCAATTGATGCACGCATCACAAAATTCAAAGCCATGTATGATTCGTTACGTGATACAATTCGTTGACTTGCCAAATTGTATTGAACTGTGTAATTAAAATCACTTACTGTGAGATTCTAATAACTATGGTGAGAATTACCATTTCTGATCCGTTTGTTTTTATCACCTTTGAGAGTTACAGGTCCATTTTACTGAAGTTGCTTGATCTTTTGAATACAGAATGTTCTTGGATGTTGTCGAGACACAATTGTATTTGATTTTGGTTCCTTACTTTAAGTAGTCGGTTGCTGTATGTATGCTTTATTAAAATTGTTAATAGGGACTCCTAATTGAATTGTAGGGTGGGATGACAATGTCTGATCAGAAGGATCTACTGGTTGAACAAGTCAAAATGCTAGCCGGAGATATTGCTTTCAGTACCAGCACTCTGAAGCGCTTGATGGAGCAATCTGTAAATGACCCTGAAGGCTCCAAAATTCAGGTATTTTGCCTTGTTTTCAAGCAAAGTCAAACTGAAATGTGTTGGTGTAAAAGCTATAAGAAATTATTAATCAGTAACTTCCTCCCCAATCTTTTTATTTACATCTGTAAAATGAAAGAAAAAAAATATAGAAGGACAATCAACTAAAATCGTATGTTAAAGTACACAGATGGTCTATTATTATACAGTGGTCACTAATGAGAGGATATTCAGTTTTCTCTAAATCAAATATGTTTCCTATAATTTAGATCCTAAAAATCTATACATTAAATATTTCTGATTCTCAACACTCCCCCTCAAGTTGAAGCTTACTAGGCTTTAGCTTGTTACAAGAAAATTTATTCCCAACAAAAACGTAAAACTTTAACTCCACTAAAAAAGGCAATAGTTTGAATGACAACTCATGGATGTTGGTAAAATCAGGGAATATTGCTAGAAAGAGAGAGCTGGAATATCCATCAACCTAAGAAAAGGAAGTTCCAACTTTCTTAAAACTATCATTTGGAAGCTTCTAACCTATAATTTGAAGGCAACTCTGGGATCTTGGTGAAATCGGGGAATATTGCTAGGAAGAGAGCAGGAATACCCATCAGCTTAAGTAAATCCAAAGCAAGTTCCAATCTTCTTAAAACCAAGATTTGGAAACTTCAAACAAATCGTGGAGACCCAAAATTATTCAAACTGAAGAGACGAAGTTGTCATAAATAGCCAGCAAAGCCGAAAGAAGTCACCGAGGAACACGTCGGAAAAGGACAACGATAAAGTAGGTGACCAGAAAGTTCTTTACCGGAAAATGAGTGGGGAGATGACAGCAGTGACTAAAAATCACGCTGAAAAGTAACGGCAGTAGGATAGGCGATTGAAAGTTCTTCATAACAATGCAAAACACGTAAATAATGGATTGTACTGTGCCCAAAATAAAAAACCAAACAGTACCTAAAAAGGCACAAAACAATGATGAAAAAAGGAGCTTTCGCCCAAAACAAGTCTGATGGAGATGAAATAACTTTAGGGATAGAGTTGTGTTGGGTAGGCAACCTTGTCGTTGAAACCGCGGCTGTAAAAGGTGCCGGACTTGCCGGCGGGTGAAGCTGTTTGGCTGGCAAAGATAATTCGCGTGAGGGCACATGGATGCTTTGTTTTCGATGCCGTGAGCAGCACCATGTAGATCGGTGTGTAGTGACCCAGATCCAGTGGGTGGTCGGTGGAAAAGTCACCGGAGAGTTTTCTGGAAAAGTTGCTGGAGTTGCGTAGGTGACTGGAAAAAGTGCCAGAAACTGGAAAAATCGTCGGAGATGGAGAAAGGGTTGTTGGAAAGCGGAAAGAGGTCGTCAAAATAAGTGCAAAGACTATAATATAAAGGTCCACCGGGGACGGTTTTCATTATTCCCTCAACCTGGCTTTGATACCATGTAAAATGAGAGAAAATATAAAGGGATAATCACATTAATTATACATAAATAGAGGATATTCTGTTTTCTCTAAATGAAAGATAATATCCCTGTAAACTGTAATTAATATTAATTCTGATTTTCAACAACATCAACACTGAAGTCTCCAAATACACGTACTCAGTTCCTATAATGTCAATCAAGTTTGTTTGATGCGTTTACTGATGCCAAACAATATTGTGCAAATGTTCTAATTGGCTTTACATTTACAGTCTTCATTATTGAAATGGTTGTATTTTTTATATATATTCTTCTTGGAAAATGCTTTCTTAATTACAGATTGAGAACTTGGAACGTGAGATCCAAGAAAAAAGGAAGCAAATGAGGGTGTTAGAACAAAGGTTAATTGAGACTGAAGAATCTCCTGTGGCTAATTCATCGCTAGTTGAAATGCAGCAGGTAGTGATGTTGGTATTGAAATTAATAATACAGATTTGAAGGCTCATTTATACTTTTTTCTTTATGTTTGTTGTTACAGACAGTTACAAAGTTAATGACTCAATGTAATGAAAAGGCCTTTGAGTTGGAGGTGAGTAATACTTTAGCTTTGTTAGAGTGTTCTTGAGCTGTCCATTTGCTTCCAAAATTGTGCCCACCTCCCCCAAGTATTTGGCAGTTGCATTATACATGTTCAGCAGACTCTATAATCAACATTGATCATTCTTGCATATAAATTAATTTGTCTTTTAAAATATCTGTAGCTAAAATCTGCAGACAACCGTGTCCTTCAGGAACAGCTAATTGATAAGGTACGTGCTTGTTTTCTTTTTTCTGTTGCTATTTTCTCAACTTTTTGACCTTTTCTTTTCACTTTTAATTTAAGCTTAAGCAAGTTTACTTGTCTCCTTATTTGTGATCCCTTTCTTTTTTGATTTCCCTAGCTGAAGTTAAAGATGATGGAAACCTCATAAGTGTAAAAGTTTCTATGTTGACAATCTCCCTCTTCGATTTTTCTTTTGTTAACAGTGTTCTGAAAACAGAGAGTTGCAAGAAAAGGTGAAGCAGCTAGAGCAGCAACTGGCGGCAATTAATAGTGGTACATTGTCAGTGTCTTCTGAACAGTGTGCATCAGGAGAAAACATTGATGACTTGAAAAAGAAAATACAATCCCAGGTAACTGGGAATTTGTTGCTTTTGAAGTAGCACATTTGAATGGTTCATATGCTTTTTAATTCTATTCATTTGGTTTTTGTTGGTTTCTCTTTCCTTCGTTTATATGATTTTGTATTCTCTGCTTGTCAAAATACTTCCTGTATTTTCTCAATAGTTATTAATGAAATCCCTTTTTAGGGTTGATATTTTTAAGTCATTCAAGGATTCAGTGTTGCATTATGTACTAAATTGACACTTCTCTTCCCTATTTTCAGGAAATTGAAAATGAAAAACTAAAGCTAGGGCAAGTTCACTTGTCAGAAGAGAATAGTGGGTTGCGTGTGCAGAATCAGAAACTCTCTGAAGAAGCTTCTTATGCCAAAGAACTGGCCTCTGCTGCTGCTGTGGAGCTGAAAAATTTGGCCGGGGAAGTGACAAAACTTTCATTGCAGAATGCAAAGTTGGAAAAAGAATTGATGGCCGCGCGAGACCTGGTCAACTCTCGTAGTGCTGTTGTGCAAACGGTTAATGGTGTCAACCGCAAGTACAATGATCCAAGAGCTGGAAGGAAGGGGAGGATTTCTAGCCGTGCTAATGAAATTTCAGGAACTGGTGTAGATGATTTTGAGTCAAGGAGTCTTGATGCTGATGATTTAAAGATAGAACTACAGGCTAGGAAACAACGAGAGGCAGCTCTGGAAGCTGCATTAGCCGAGAAGGAATTTGTGGAAGAACAGTACCGGAAAAAAACTGAAGAGGCCAAGAGAAGAGAAGAAGCCTTGGAGAACGATTTAGCAAATATGTGGGTCCTTGTTGCTAAGTTAAAAAAAGACGGGGGTGCTGTTCCAGAATCAAACATCGATAAAAAAAATGATGGCGCAGAACACATAAATGGTCCAAAAACTAATGACGTTGAAAGTAATATTGTTCCCAAGGAGCATCTTTTGGATGCACCGAAACCAGATGAGGAAATGCCCAAAGAAGAGCCCTTGGTTGTTCGCCTCAAGGTAACCTTATTGTGCAGCTATTTATACTTTTCTTCGTCCTAGAAAATTCTTATTTGATTTTCTTTAGCTGGTTTTGAAATTATAGGGTTTAGGTAGGGAAGAAGGAAAAGAGAGAATCAAGACCGTGAATAATGGGATATTTATTTGATATGATATGATTGTGATACAAAATACTGACCCAATAATCTTAACTTCAATCTTATTTTGCTAACTAGGTATTGTCTTTATACTTTATATAGACCATTCTCGTCAATCTATCTCTTTCATGTCTTTAGAGCAATTAGCATAAATTAGATTAGGAGTTACAAGCTTTATTTTAGATGCATCTATGCGTCCAATTAGTTTCAACTAGAGAGTTTAAATGAGCACAATCAACATCATACTCCTATTCTTTTTTTTTTACTGCACTCCTACACTTTTATTGAAAATATACCAAAACATCAGTGAAGTATGTCCAACCTATTTTGTAGGAAGACATACAAAACTGACCAAAAATATTTCTCTATAACTTATAAGTAATATAATAACCAATTTCTTTCAAACATATATTGTAGTGATAGTCACGAGAAAGCCTAATATAAAATTGATCTCTTGCAAACATCCAATTATAAGAAACAATTAGATTTCTAAGGATATAAATTGGAACGAATGACATTCTTTAACTTAATGTATCCTGTTACTATTAATTTTTTATTACTTTTTAATATATCCTATTACTATTAAATTTTTTTCTGTAAAACATTAAGATGCTTGCGCAGCGTGCAATTGTGTTTCTAGTTTATAATTATATTATGGTCAAGTGTAGTAGTATTATTGGCCCAAGTCCTAAATCCATTAAGGTAACACGATTTAATGATCCTAATTAAGGAAATAAATCAAGAAATATGGATACCAGTCTTAATAGATCATTTGAGACACTTTAAATATTCTAAGATACATTAAAAGATAATGTTAAGATCAATCGAGTGTGCAACTTTCAATTTCCGTAATTTTCAAATTTGTTGGACTGGGGATGGTTAGGTCTGAGAAAACAAATAATTTCTTTTATATATACTGCAAAAGTTTATAACTTATGCTGAAAGGTCTTCAGAGATTTAGTGCGATTTATGATTTCAGGCGCGCATGCAAGAAATGAAGGAAAAAGAACTCAAGTACCTTGGAAATGGTGATGCCAATTCCCATGTTTGTAAAGTATGTTTTGAATCTCCAACTGCAGCAATTCTGCTTCCATGCCGACATTTTTGTTGTGAGTCTCTTCCTAACTTGTCTGAATTTCTTACCCAAAAAATTTCTTGGTGATTTTCCTTTTTTGGATTTACAATTTTTGTCTGAATATTTATAGCTTCTTGTTTGATCTTGCAGTGTGTAAATCTTGTTCACTTGCTTGTTCTGAGTGTCCAATATGCCGCACAAGTATTACTGATAGGATTTTTGCTTTTACATAACAGAGGTCCTGCCCTTATCTTACAATATTTTTATGAACTCTATTAAAATGCTGTAAAAACATTAACGTGTTTAATTTTGGTTTTTTTATTTTTTTTCAGGGCTCTATCCCATTGAATTAATATACTCCATGCTATTACGGGTGCAATTCTTTTATTAGTTTGCCTGTATGTAACGGCGTTTAAAAGGTATATCAATATCTTTCTTTTATACTACCCCAGGGGAACTGTATTATAGGGGGACAAAGGGGGTGCGGAGAAAGAATGTAAAAAGAAAAAAGGTGTAAACAGCACTGCTGAAGTACATATGCACAATATATGTTTGCTTTATGTAATCCAGCAGAATTTTGTTGCCCATCCTCTGTATGTTCTTTACTGAGTGTAAGAGCTGAGGTTTCTTATTGATTCCCTCCTGCTGCAACATGTGCATAATACTGTCCCTGCGAGTTTTATCCGAAGTTTCACGAGTCTCTTGCACCAAAGTTATCTATAATTTTTACAAACTTCAATTATTACCATTTAAGGAAAAGGAGGGATATATAATAAGGTACTAAAACTATTACCGGGCAGAATATTAAGTGATATGTCTAGAATCCTGAAGGATAGTAGAGATATATGTAGAGGATTAGGCCAGGTACTCTAGGCTATAGATTTGTTTTTCCATGGTTATTCAAGTAGACTCTTCCTGGGGAGATTTCTTTGGAGAGGGTGGTTGCCGCCCACAATCACCAATTCAAGACTCTATTTCTTACGTTTAGATTAAAATTTACTTTGATAATGAAACCTAACCCGCGGTTAAATGGCTTTGGACCTCCTGAACGCATGTTCGGGAGATAAATTTCGGGACTAATTGAATAAACTTATGTAAGCTATTGTTAATTAATGAAAAGTTTATTTCATTTTTCCCCTAATGTTCTTATTCTAAAAATGCTTCTAGATATTCTTATTCAAACAAGCTGTATATCTTTAAAATCATTATTTACTATCTACGTTGCCAATAACTCCAAATACACAAGGTGAGTGTTTGTAAATAAGTGATGAGCATCTTTAACTGAATAATTTGGTAAAAATTCTTTAACCAAGTCATCTTCGTTTGATGCGCTTTATTAATAATAATAAAAATTATACGCTGATCTAGAAAGATGAAACAATGATTCGCAATCGTTTTGTAGGTGATCTTCTTGCTTCTCGTTTTTATTCAATTGGAGATGGCTTCGGGGTTTCATGTCTATTAATTCAAAATCAATCCTAGTTATGATAAACGCTAACCTCCACCTGATCTAATTGATTTCAAAATGAGACCACATGCCTCCCCATATCTCAATTTTTTTTTTTTATAAAATGATTTTTTCATCCTCCTATCTTTTCACATTAATTTTAGTTTTCTTATTTTTTAATTGAAACATTGATCCTCTATTTTTAAAAAGTTAATAATTTTAGTGGCATTTCGTTTTGTACTACAATTTAAGTCTTTGTGCCTAATTTCAATCATTGATATATTTTGTAGCACATCTATTTATTATTCGTGTGACAAATATTTTTTAAAATTATTTAATTACTAACAAGCTTAATTTATTAAAAAATTAAAAAATAGACTAAAATCATAAAAAAAATAAAAAATCAAAAATGAAATGTCTCAATTAATTAAAGGAACTCAAATTTTACATTTTTAAAAATTAAGGTATAAAATAGCTCAAGAAATAAGAGGACAAACATTTCATTTCATTTTAGTTTTTTTTTAAACCACATGCATCATCAGCTATCGATGATTATCACATGATTCCAGTCTTGTTTCAAGAAAAGCAAAACAAGGCATTTGTATCGCTGACATCTTCCTCTCCAGGTTGGGTCAAACTTAGACGGGCCTTCGTGGGCGTGGGCCTTTTAACATCTAGAGTGTGTTTAAATAAACAGTTTAATTAATAACAAACTCGTCACGTAAGAAACTATACTATAAAAATTAAGAAAATTTATAAAAATAAGTTAGAAACAACATATTTGGTAAAATTTATCATATAAATTATTAAGAGTAAAGAAGTTTGGAATTAAATCAAATATTTAAAGATGCTTTTTTTTTTTGCTTGATGGAGAGAAAGTAGGAAAAAGAGAGTAAAATTAACTTCTAAAAACAAAAAAAATATATTTTATTTTCTTACTGAAGGTCAGCCTGGCATATTTTTCTTTGGGTACAAACACTATTCATTAAGGAAAAAGCACACCTTAGTTACCACTACACTAAATTAGTAAATTAGCTAATAATAAAAGTTATATAAATATTAATATTAAATAACATTTTTTAGGGTTTGAGCCGTCTTACACTTGAACCGATCCCACGGCTTCAGTTTTCTTTCAGCTCACATTTTAAACTTTTCGTTTATCTCTCACTTTCTCTTTAATGTTCCAAGCATATACCATTAATGTGAACTCCTTTTAATACGAATGTCTTTTTAATATTTATCATTTTTCTCTCTCTCTCTTCATCTCTCATTTCTCTCTATTTCTATAGGTGTCAAAATATCTCAACTAAACTAACTCAAAGAAGAAGTCAGGTATAAGATTTAGTGTATGTTTCGACAAATTCTTGATGTAAAATTTGTGGTTTAAATTAATTTAACTACACATCATAAATCATGTTAATTTAATACTGTACTTTAAAATTAGTTTTATCAAATTCAGTTCTAATAAAAAAAATTTAAGAAAAATGGCCCGTGCACCAACCCCTTGTTCGGTTTTGAAGCTAATGTGAAGTCGTTCTCTTAATATCCCCCAAGGTGACGAACATAACAGCTAGAAAAATCCTGCTATCCATCACGATCAATCAACGTCGCACATTACAACTACGCAAACACTGTCGGTTGTTGTTCTTGTTTAATTGTTAGCATTGACTACGAATTATGACAATTTGATAGCCATGTTATGAAAATACTGATAGCTTTAAAGATGCATTAAGACCTTTTTTTATACGCATAAAGTTACTTGTCATATAAAAAAAATGCTAAAGGTTTAGCCAGCCTACTTCCAGTTTAAGAAAGTGGCACATAATAATATTCAGTTGCGCTGTTCAATGAATTCATGTTAATAAAAGCATGGACCCCCCCAAAAATATATCATTAATTAACCAAATGAAAATTGAGAAAAAAAAAAAGAGAGACTAAAATAAGAGGCCGAAACTGTGGTTGGGAATAGAGAATAAAAAATAAAATCATAAAGTTTCAGATTTTTACAAATAACAAAAATAAAGAAGATATTTTCCAACAGATTTTTACAAACAGTTTATGACCGCGAGGGTTTAGATATTTTGATCAATGGATGACTAGTTTCAGGAACGGCACGGCCATAGTGTCTCCACTTGTTCGCTTTTGGTCCTGAAACGCCCAGGGATGATCAAAGTTCTGCTTCTGCAGCAACAGCAACAAACACGGTTCAAAGTTGTTAAATAAAACCTGAGAAGAAAAACAAGTTACTAGCTATTATATATATATATATATATATATATATACAAGGTTTAAAGCAAACCTTACAGAAACCATTAGGTGCAAACGAAGCATCAAGGAGGTCTTCAAAACAGTAACCGGGTATTGTTTCAATCAAGTACTCAGAAATGCTGCTAGTTGAAATCGAACCAGTGTCACTAGCCACGTTGTCTTCAACCTTGCAAGAAGAATTACTTGCATTTTCTTCATTGGAAACTGATGATCTGGGTCTGTTCATTCTAGATCGAGCGTCGTTTCTTCCTTCAGAGCCAGTGACTCTATTATTATTGGTGTAATTGGTGGAGGACGAAGCAGGATCTAAACAAGTACCAGAGAGCTTCACACCCGTGAGAAGAAACCTGTTATGCTTTTGGGTATGCTCATTGGCTCTGTGGATAGGAACGTCGCATTCCCTGCATAACAACGCCCTGTCTTCTTGGCAAAATAGATATGCACGCCTCTCCTGTTAAATAAATAAATGATTACTTCTTTTAACAAATATTTTTTATTATTTTTATAATCAAGGATATAACCGAGTCCGAGACTCAAAAACTAATGTCTAGAAATAAAAAGATTCATGCAAGAGATTGTTTTTTAACAGATGCTTTTTATACACACAGACGTGGAGACATGGATAAGAGAGTGACCTCTTCCAACACATATTTTTTTATATATAAATAGATAAACTTTTTGTAAGAGATATTTTTTCACGTGTACGTATAGACAGACTCATGGATCGAATTCCTGAAAAAATTACTTTGAATCATTTGAGAAGATGGTGGTAGAAAATGGAAGAGAGAAGAAAGTAGGAAGGAGTGAGAGTACTTGGCATATATCACAAAGAGGGAAGTCTTTGGAGGTGGGGTAGTGGAGAGAGAAACGGGCGTGTTTGGTTGCAAGCTTGTTGGCGCGGTGAATGGTGCGATCACAGCTATGGCAAAGAGCAGCTTCATCTGCAGGACAGAAGACGGAGGCTTCCACTTTGTCACACACATCACACTGGATCTTCATCTTTTGCTTTTGGAGGTATAGCTCTCTCTTCTCTTTGTCTTGTGCTCTGTTTGTTTGTATGTTTTAATTAATGGTTTCTGAAGGGTGGGGGTATGGGGACAAAAGAATTATGAGAGAGACGAGCTAGGACGTTCAGGGGTATTTAGTGTTTTCTGACTTTTGAGAGAAGGATCTGGACGATGGACGATTGCCATATATGCATTTCTCTTTCTTTGATTAAATATGGAGAAAGCAAGTTGCATCTCCCTAATTGCCTTGTCCTATATTACCAAAACCTTTCACTCTCCTTCTGAACTCTCAGGCATGGTCTGCGTTATCTACTTCCTTTATTGTCTTAATCTAGCTAGCTATCTGTTTAAATAAATAATAATCACTGTGTTGTAAATGATGTCCCTAAGCCAGAGAGAAAGATAGGTGGAAGTGGAACTCAACTAGTGACAGCAGTAGTTCTGCCAGCTATTTTCTATCTCTTTTTTTATGAATAACTTTTTGTATAAAATCCATATATAAATACAATTTCTCTTTTATAAAGTACAAATACAGACATACTAGAGTTATATTATTATTTCAATATATTTTATGACACGTTTTACAATGTTATTTTCTCTCTTTATCTTTGTATCATATATATGGTCTATCTCATTTAGCATTTTTCTTTCTTCTCTCTCCATCCTCTATCTCTCTCTCTTGTTATTATAAAAAAAGATTTTAAAAATTTACTGTATAAGAGAATTTATCTGCATGACACACCATCATTCATGAGTGAAAACTGATAAATTTCATCTTTCACGATTCAAAAATTTACTTGGAGTTATCTGAATGAGAGAGTTCAAGGTCTTTGTCCTTGCAGACATGCATCCTACATAAACATACAAAGAAACTAATAAAACCGTCTTTTGTATTTTATAATCTCATCACCTTACAGTTCTACACTGGTTAATTTTAAGTTTTCTTCTTGGTTTTAAAACATTTTTTTTTTAGTTTTTGGGAGGTTTCTCTGTGTATGACATTAACTTTTATGATTATAAATTTTAATAATTTAATAAATTATATATATAGATTTTTTTTACTCAAATAAATTATATATATATATATATATATATATATATATATATATATTATTGGTAAAATACTTATTAAAATTGGATATGGTTATATGTAAATATGGGACAGAGATAATAGGGACTGTTATTTACCTGTCCTCGCCTTTCTCTATTACTATATTGCAATTCAAAACTGTTTAATGAATCATAATTTCTTTTAGTGGAGGTTTAATAAATCATCTTATAAGTTATAAGATGGTTAATTTTAAGTTTTATTTCTTTGATTTAAGGCCTGTCTTTCTTCCTTCCTTCCTTCGTTTTTGGGGAGGTTTCTCCCCATCTTTAGCGTATGGGATTAGTCCTAATTTAACAAATTGCCGGTAGACTTTCTTTCTATATACTTGGATACATTACATGTGCACGTACTCGTTAATAATTATTAGTCAAATTTAATTTGTTTATCACTTCAATCTTTCTTATATGTGGTGTTTCAAAGCTATCATAAATAACTGTTCCCACCGAAGTCTTTACTCATAATTTAAGAAAAAATATAATTTTTCAAGTGATATTTTTCATATCATTGTAAGTTTTTTTTTTTTTTTGTATTAAGATTATCTTATCGTAAGTTATTTCCATTAAATACTTTTACCTACAGACACGTTATACAATATTTTTTCATAACTTACTTTTTCTTTTCTCTATTATGTTATTTATTTTATTTTATATTTCTTTTTCTCTTTCATTTTCATTGAATAATAAAAAATAACTTACAAACTCATACACATTACTCAATTGAATTAGACTCACTTAA
Organism: Glycine max; assembly: GCF_000004515.6. Taxonomy (NCBI): domain Eukaryota; kingdom Viridiplantae; phylum Streptophyta; class Magnoliopsida; order Fabales; family Fabaceae; genus Glycine; species Glycine max. The sequence continues at coordinate 705,544 of NC_038242.2, forward strand.
TATAAGATTTTTATATAATAACTGATTTCATTAGCTTGCTATGTGGGATAACCCATGAAAATTTTATTTTTTTAATTCAATTGCTAGATTTAAATTCCTTATTTATCTGAGGAGGCAAATAAAAATGACACAAATGTATTTAGAAAATAGTATAGTGATTAGAACACATTAACTTCATTTTTTAAAAAAAGAATATACATAATTAATAATAAAAAAATATATGTGCAATTATTTTTTAAGAAAATTAAGAATGACATTATTTTTTCAGGAGGAGTAAACTGAGAATTAAGACATTCTTGAAAGTAATTAATTTTAGAGTTGAAATAATTTAAATTTGAAATTAAAAAAATTAAAACTAAAAGTAATTAAATAAAATATATAAGTAATTAATACTTTGTCCAATATTCATCACGTGGATAAACATGTGTAGGATTTAATATAATACATAAATTTAATTGCTAAGTATGTAATTGCACTAAATATTTAAAAGTAGAGTTTTGTTGTGAATAATAAATATATAGTAAGATTACTTGTTGTGAGATAATTTTTAACAAAAACAGTATCGAATATTTGAAAAAAATTCGACGTAAAAAAAGAAGTTTTAAAAATAATTAATTACTTTTGATTTTTTTTTTAAATGAAGGGTGAGGATCCTATTTTATTAGTTTAAACACAAAACGTAAGAAGGTATATATACAACTGTTGGGTTACAACTCCGCAAGTAAAAATCTTAGTTGTTAGAATTGTAATGGAGGGGATTCGACCAGTTCAACTGAGAATTGATCATCCAATTAGTTTAATCAATCTTTAAAATTGGTTTAATTTTGTAAATAATTAGAATAAATTGTTTAAATTGGTTTAAAATTAATCATAATGGTTCAGATAGGTTCACAATAATTTTTTAAATAAAAAAATTTCAATATTATGATGATGGATGTAATTCTAACTTAATACAGTATTATGATGGTTGATAGTTATATCAATTTTATTTATTTAATTCGTTTTTAATTATAATTTTTAATAAATATTACTGTGTGTTGTTAAACATTTTTTCATTAGAAAAAGGCCTTAAAAACTTAATTTATTTCATATTTAATTTTCATTATTATATATACTACAAGTTGTGATAAATATTATAAATTGTGAATATTTTTCTATTTTTATTATAATATTATTCAATATATTATATTAAAAATTAAAATTATTTAATTATTATCTATTTAATCATGAATAAACCATTCAACCCATCTGATTTTAGAAACCTTTTCAAAAACCGTCAATTGATTCCAATTTGATACGCATAGAGAGTGAGAAATAGATTAATAAATGACTAAATGAGAGAAAGAGTGAGAACTGCTTTCGAATTTTAAATGGATTTTATAATATCTTTTCTCAACTAAGTTATCATAATGATAGTTTGCAATTGAATAGTATATAAACATAATTTACATTAACAATGCATATTTTATTTCTCTTAATAGTATTTAAATGTTTTACTTTTTATAAAATAATATGTACTTTAATTATTTATAACTTTTAAAACATAACATTCTATAAATTTAATTCAATACTTTTTAAATAATTTAAACCATTTAATGAAATATATTTAATATTTTTATATTATGTATCTATGACAACACTTAAAAAATATAGCAACACAATTTTCTAGAAGTTCATAATAGAACTTAAATTAGGATTTAGATTATCTTTTTCAATCTTAATATTTGGACAGATATATTGAAAATGTCCTAACGTAATCCTCACGATTTTCTAGCTCGTATTGTTACATTAGGAGCCATCAATTATTGTCACTTGCCATACCTAAAAAGGAAATTTATAAATACAAAAGAAAGCTACTTTTTGCAAAAATATTGGCCTAGTCCCTACTATCAAACCCTTGTCAGACTCTCCTTTTTACAGTTAGTATTGATGCACAGTTTAACTGCATGTGTGGTACCAATCGATTTTGACTCCAAAATTATGATAAATAATCAAAAAATTAAAAATAACAAAGAATTATTTTAATGACATATGGAAAAAAGAGTGAGGTGTGATCATCGTATCGCTTAATCAAACAAATATTAAAAGTGACTGATGATAGATGTAACATAAAAGTATTTACTTTATTAACCATTTTTGTATCATGAATTTAAGCTTAGACGATTGGTTAAATTAAGATAATTAATCTATTTGTTTGACATTATAAAGAAAAATAGTAAATGTAATATTAATTAATTGACATTTAAATAATAAAGTTTGCATTTTGATTGGAAGATATAGAAGGAAACCATGCTATGGAGGCAAAACGATTATAAGGTATAATTTTTTTCTAAATTATCAAATAAGGATAAAAGTTAAATTAATATTCAGAAACGGATAAATCGTATGATAACATACAACTTGTGAGTACAAAGTTATAAATAATTTTATGATTTTTTTTTTCATTCAAGTCATAAAAAAATTTACTATTTTAATTTTTTTTAATACGACTTTAAAATCATAAATATTTTAAATTTTTTTAAACTTTTGTATTAGAAGTCATAAATAATTTTTAAAAAATTAGTTATTAACAAATTTATGTTTGCTTTCATATATAATTTTATTTAATATATTTTCTATATTTTTAAGAAATGAAACACTAATAAAATGGAGTTAAAGTCGTGACTATATTTACGGCTTTAAAGTGAAGTTCATTGGAATGTATTACAATTAGGAAAAAAAATCCTTTAACATTAACAAAAAATATATAAAATATCTTAAATAAAACAATATAAAAAATATTAAATAAAAAATAATATAATAAAAATATAAAAATATTAAATAAAACCAAAAATGAAAGCAAACGTAAATTTGATAATAATTAATTTTAAAAAATTATTTATGATTTATAATAAAAAAATGCTTACGCCATTAAAGTCGTATTAAAAACATTAAAATAATAAATTTTTTTATAACTTTAATAGAAAAGAAAAAAAGTAATCATAAAATTATTTATGATTTTATACTCAGGAATGGTAAAGTATCCTATGACTTATTCATTATTGGATATTATGATGGTTTTGGCCATGGTATGGATTTACAATTGTGCTTTTTGTATTGATTTTAAAGATCGGAAACGTGTTTGTTGCAGAGTCTGCTCTTCGTTGCATCATATAATTGGGCAGATTTGGTACTAGTAATGTGTACTATACGTACATGATCGAAATTGGAAAGTGCAAGAACGCGAGCGAGAATAGAAAAGTGATTAAAGTACTCGACCCAACTAACTAGACGACAAACAACACTTTTTTTGTGATGATGATCTCGTTTGAACAAGATATGCAAGTTGTCGGCACCAATAAGGTAACTAGCTAGCATGCACCTTTGAGATCATTGCGAATTTAAATCTTAGTCCCAAAACAATACTTCTCACATGGATGTATATACAAGTAGTTTGTGTGGAATGTACTCTGGCAAATAATTTCAAAAGCATATTGCAACTCAAGTGGGAAGGGAATTGGCCTCATTTTATTGGTTATGGTCAGGCTGCTAAAATACCAACTTTTTCTAGATTCAACTGGAACGGCATATTCAAGAAGAGTGGTCACTTGGGTTGAGTTGAGTGTGCCATAAATGATAGAAAATGGACAAAGTACGGATACAAGTTTTAGTTATATATTTTTCTATTCTCCAGCTCGAATCCAATACCTTATGACTATTGTCATAAGACAATTACTATACAAACAAAGGATCCAGTCGATTGTTTTTGTTATATATATATAGATTACAATATTGTTTATCACGTCCTAATTTTTCGCACCATCCTCACATTTTTTACAGTAAAAAATGAAAGAGAGGAAAACTTATTAGAATTTATCTCTTTTTTATCCTAAGAAACTTTGTTCAGATAACATTTCCATCAACGGTTATACACGAATAGAATAAAATAAAAATAAAAAATAAAATAATCTCCTGCCATAAGCATAAGTTAAATTCATGTTTTTGAATAAGCTAGAAAAATTGATTGGCTTCTTCAAGAAGTTAATTTTTCTTCTTTTATAAATATTTAGGGAGAAACTTATCCAAAATCAAAGAAAAGTACATGACAGTATAAAAAGTTAAGAATGAAGTGTGTGTGTATATATATATATGTATGTACATGTTTAGAACAATTTGAGAAATGAATGTAAGATCGATATTTTCACGTTAAATTATGAAAAACGTAGAATTTATAGCTTTGAGCTCCACATTCACACTACAAGGAAAATGACTTATACCTACAGTCAAAATCTGTCACTAGAAGTCCAAAATCCATAGGTAAATGTATAAAGGACTTTGTCCTACAGACGTTTTTTGCGTCAACTTTGCCACAGTCTTCCAAGCATGTTAGGTAAAATTGTCACCAAACTAAACCATAAGATGCTTTCATTGTAAAAGTTAGTAACTGAGAACCGAAAATTCACAGAGAAAATACCTTGCCCACTTTTTTATTTTTTTTTACTATGAACCCAATAGCAGCAGCAAAAGTGCTAGCTGTCAATTTGTTTCTCCTAAGTGCTTGCCAGTTTTTAAACCAGTGTTGAAGGCAGCTTGCTTGAAGGACTGAATAAGTTTCAACAAATGTGTATTTTAACATACCACCAAGTGAGCCCAATTTTCTAGAGGGGTTATTTGAAGCTATTGGTCTTAGGTTCTCTAATAACCAGCTCAAAACTACATGGATTTCATTCTCACCTTAAGTTAACTATATATAAGCAATCATGTAATCTAACTTTGACATAATAATAAACTAATAATAGGTCTGTACAAAGCCGAATCCCAATATTCAACTTCATAGAGATCTAACAGAGTACAAAGTAAGATTCTCACAAAATAATAATTAATTCAATCATACAGAGTGTAGTCTATATGGGAAAATTGGACCAATAGAAACAATGTGAATTGAATAGGTTTTCAAAAAAGCCATGAACAGAGGTTCAGGCAACTAACATATCTCCTACAACACAGTTTAGTGACTTAAATCCCCAACTGAATTCAAATTAACTTAGGGGCTTAGGGCAAATGATTCAACCCCATTCCCTTAGAAACAATCTTTTCCAATTAAAATGCTTTAAATTCTATCAAATTTTAAGTACATACAACGATGCGAAATTGTTGAACAGAACAAATACTAAGTAACATTGCAATCCAAGGCCAAGTTTCCAATCCCTTTTTTTTTTCCTTCCTAACCTAAAGTCACATACAAACTCAAAAAAAAATACCACTGCGTGGTGGCGAAAATTTTGATGTAACAAACAAACAAACGTCAAAAAGGAAACTCACAGTGATTCTGTCTTCAGTCCTCAAGTCCCTTAGCTCAACGCTTCGAAGAAAGCCGAGAATGGAGTTCTGAAGAAACCGGGGAAAGAGTGAGTTTTAGGTTAAAGAAAAATAAAAAAGAGTGTGAGAAAGAAAAACGTACAATAGTAGTAACCTCTGAATGGAAAGAGAGTTACAGATTAAAGCATTAACACGGGGCCGTGGAGGATGAGAGCTCGAAGAGAGAGGAAGAGAGAAGATGAGAGCTCGAAGAGAGAGGAAGAGAGAGGATGAGAGCTCGAAGAGTGATCTATACGCGTGAACAAATATTAAAGCTCATGCCTCTTGTTTTTTCTGTAAAAGATTATTTGTCATTTTCTCACTGGAATTTAAAAATCTCTCGTCGCGTAATCTCTTTTAAGAAACCAATCAGGCTTTTTATCCCCATTTTTGTTTCTTGGCTGTTACTTCTTGAAATCAAAATGTTATCTAGCATAATTGACATTAATTTTGGTTAGTTATAGAAACACATTATGAAAGAGAAGCCAACGCGTAATGGAAAACCAAAGTATCTCAGTAGCGGGACAAAAGTGGAATTCATGTTGAAATCCATACTAAACAAATCGTTTGGATATTGATTATTATCTTATCCTAAAACATGGTTAAAGTTTTAATTTTATATTTACGTCTGAAGACCACGGCTATGTAAATTAAACAAGGAAACATTAGTGGTACAAAGTATACATTTTTCATCATCCAATTGTCATTTTTTAAATTTTAGGTAGAAACACTCAAGAACTGGTGCAAAATTTAAGATTGTAAAATAATGGTGATGGATTTGGTACTTTAAATTGAAAGCTAAGATATATTTTTTTGCCATTACATTTTTTATTATATTCAATTTGACCATTTATTTTTTTAATAGTTCAATTTATTCTTATATATTTTTAAAGTGAGTTTAAAAATTATTTATGAGTGGAACTTTTCAATTTTTGTACTAGATTTTGAAAATTATTTTTTGAGATTGAGTATTTACTAAAAAAAACAAGAGATTAGTATTCAAATTCAAATAGTCTTAAAGAGTTTTACCTACACCAACAATCGTAGGTATAAGGCTTTTGAGGTTATACCTACATCAACTAATTATAGACATAGATTTTGTGAAATTTTATCTACATCACATAGTTGTAGGTATAAGTTTTTTAAAATTTTGCCTACACTGTGCTTCTGTAGGTAGTAATTCTTTTGAGTTTTATCTACACTAATCACTCATAGGCCCAAGTTTTTTGGAGTTTTACCTACATAACATAGTTGTAGGTAGAAGTATTTTTTTAGTTTTAATGAATTTGCCTACACCAAATAATGGTTGGTATAAGTGGTTGAATTTTACCTACATTAGTTAGTTGTAGGTAAAAGTATTTTTGAGATTTACCTACACTAGTGTATGTCTGTAGCAAAAAAATGTCTGTAGGCATAGGTTATTTTTCTTGTAGTGTCAGTACTTGAGAACGTAAAAACAAATACATGAATAATTTAATTTGCAAGAGCCAAAATTATTCGTGAACAAAGTGCATATATGGTTATGAATTTAAAATTTGCATTTGATCTCTAAGAAATAATAATGAGAGATTTAGGTAAGCCATTACTCAATTTGTATTCATTTTTAAAAATAAAGATTCAAACTTATAAATGAAGTATTTTAGCGTATAATTTTTTTTTTTTACAAAATTAACTAATAAAACATATTATTTTAATACTAAGATTAACTACAAAAGTTAATAAAATAAAAAAATGAATTAAAAGTTCCACATTATTGTTAAAAAAAATACATAAATATCATTCAAATATTAGTTATGAAATATAAACATATGTAATTATCCGTGCGAGAGGAGAGTATGGATGGGTGAGGATTATATATAATATTTATTCTTTGCAAAAAGTTGTAGATAAATTATTTAGGTTCTCATACACACCCATACTCAATTGATGGGTAACGACCTTACTCATTGCATATATTTTTTTGTGAGTATCCATTATATTAAATTTGTATTCAATGATCATTTCTATCATTTCATCCATTCTAATCTTATTTCATCCATATCCTTATTTTTGGGTAACTCCTTATTTGATTTGAAAAGGGGGGTGGGGGTGGGGTGGACAAGTGATTTATTACCCCATCCTTTCGATAAACAAACAAATCATCATGATCAAGTATTCAAATTAATGCTAATGCAGTCTTCAAAGTTTAACTTTTGTTTAGTTAACAGATAAGGAAATGGTGAGTAAGAATAAGAGTAGAAAAGAGGGAAAAGAATTTAAAGAAAAGAGAGTAAATTTTGATTGAGTGAAATAGTAAAAAAAAAAACAATGAATTTATGCAAAAGACAAAACTACTTCCTATAACAAAAGAAAATTCACTCTTATATATGCAATGAGAAAATTTTCATACTTGTACTCTCTTCTCCTTTCTCTCTCTTTCCAAGATGAGAAAATTTAATTTTTCTAATGGACTTGCATTGTATATTGTGATACTAGTTAAATAAAAAGTGATATCTACAATTTTTGTTTATAATTTTTAATAAATTTCATTCTGTGTTCAACAAAGTTTTTGTTTTTCTTTATGGTAGGCAGTGTTTTAGTTAATGTATTGTTGGTATTTCTCTTGAATATATATGATGGTCGCCTTTATATGTGGACAAAAGCTATAAAGCAAAATCGCAACATTGATTAACATCTCAAAACATAATATACACACATTACTCATATCTTGTGTTTTAAAGGTAAAAAGATAACGGACAATAATTAATGCATTTCCAAAAATGGTTTTTAAAACATTTTTAAATTAAAATGATTTTTTGTTGAAGAACAAGAACCGCACCTAATAATTAATGCATTTCCAAAAATGAAAGACAAACATAAATTCTTTTTTTTTTCTTAAGAAACTAAAAGCAAATGTTTAACCAACCCGATATTTTTTGTTTTGTCCATTGATGGAGAATATGAGATGGGAGAGATAGGGAAAGCTATATGCTGAAGAAGTATACTATATGGATGTTGTTGAAATGTGCATCTTATGAAAGTTGAAAAGGTTTTCACGACCAGAAACTTAGTGGAACTTGCCTACATTCTGTTTGTTATGTAGGTTGCATAATTCACATGGGTCACATAAGTATTAGAAACATTTAACGATGAAATGGGGACCCGATTGTGTTATGTAGCTTGGCCTTATAAATACGGTGACCCCTTTCTCAATGCCAGCTCAGCCACTCAATGCTTCCAACTTGCCAATTATATACTAGTACTTTCTTTTCTTTTACGTAAATAAATATAAATGTGTCATTGTACAAAACACTAACACATTTAAAGAGGCTTGTACAATTTGTCTCTTATTTTAATTTTTTTTTTCTCATTTGTGATCAAACATTATTACGCAAGCTGGGCAGGAATGGATTGGTACGTTGAAGGCCTTGTGGGATCGGCCCTTCGTCTAGTGGGCCTTGCCACTTCAATATTCTCATCATTATTATTAAGATTTCGAATTTCAAAATTTAGAAAGGGAGAAAAAATAAATACAAGGTATGCCTTTAACCGGAAGAGTTGCTGCAGTCAGAGTCACAGGAACGAAAATATTCATGCTAGTAATGTATGATAAGGAAAAGACTGCTGCACATCTCAAACTCAAGTATCTCAAGTATGATGAGGTTTACTATTATTTACGCATACTGATCAACTAGTTAAGTTAGATTTCATTGGTGTTTATAATATACAAGTATTCATATATTATTGTTCTTTACGATATAAATAAGATGCAGTGATGATTTTTAATTCAAAATAGTTGTATAATTGGGTAAAGCGCCAATAACATACTAGAAGAGTCAAAGGAGACCCACCTATAGTTTATATTTCTTCAACTGGTTGAGTATTTTTGGTCCATCATATCCATGGTCCATGTTGGGATGCGTGGAAAAAACAACAGGATTGCATCAATGGGCCATTAGGAAATCAGCAAAACAACGAGGTCCGCAAAGTTAGACGATATGTCTACTTCTATTCGTGGTCATAAAAAAGAGCGTTTATGATATTATTGGGCCTCTTTATTCACTTTGTGTACCCAAATCTCCCTTTTGAAGTTGACAGGTTTTTTATGATGGAAAACGAAAAAAATCTACATGTTCACACTTCACAATATAATATAATTAGTAAACTTAGTTGTTCGTGGGAAAATTACCGTTTTTTTTATCAGCTGAGAAAAATTACCGTTAATATTCTAATATATTCATGATTTGTTTTAAAAATGCTAGCTTTTCTTAGGTTGTTCAATAGGAAGCACCACTAGATGGAAGGTAACGTATGATAAAAGTAAGGTAAGATAATTTGCGTAGATGCATTTTTTTTTCGTAGATACAATTTAAGAACATGTAGTTACAAATGAAGTGTTGGAACTTGGAAGTGGTGTGGTATTTTCATTCTCTTTTTTATTTTTGTTTATTTTTGGTGGGTAACAAGGGTGGGTTATGATTTTTCATTCACTCATTTGGATAGATTTTAAGAATGATAATGGACGAAACTTCATGGTAAATATTTTTCTTTTAATGACTTAGTTGCATGATTGTCGTGTGATTTGTGTGACTGACTATATCTAATGAAATTAGTCAGCGTGAAAAATAAGTTATTTTAGGCCCATAAAAGAAGTAGGAAGTAGAAGGGAAATACACATCGAGTTTCAGAACTCTCTATTGAAGAAATTCAAAGCCTGAGTCTATTTCATAGGAGAAACTCTCATTCTTTAGTCATTCCTTCTTTTCTTTCTTCTAATCATTCAGCCTCTTCTTCCATCCACATTAGTCCTTGAAGTGTAAAGTCTCTCATGGCTATGAGAGACTAAACTCTCATTGTTGGGAGTCTGGCATGCCAACGCTTGTAATGTAACTATGTCTATTATCTATTTAATTATTAGAATTAGGCACAAAAATAATCTTGGATAAGCTAACACGTGAGTTTGACCCGCATACACATTACCCCTTAGGGTGGTAGGTTAATGCTCTAATTGGAATTGAATGAGAAGTATATTATGAATTTGATTATGAAGCCAGTTATTGTTTTGAAATTTGATTATTGAAGTAGTTTGAAGTGAACTCTTTTTTTTTATAATTTTAATTAATTTATATATTTTTAAATATATTATATATTAATTAAGTTTTAATTATATTTTAATTCAAATAATATATAAATATAATGAATAACAAATAAATTAAAATTAAAAAATTGAGAATTTAGTTATATTCTTAGTTAAATGTGTATTTTTAAGTTTTTTTATTTAATTATTTAACTATTAAGCTAATTAATTTATATTTTAAAAAATTATAAAAATAAAGTCTTATATATATATATATATATATATATATATATATTATGACAAAAAATGATAAAAAAAATATAATATGATAGATAGGAGTATATCTTGATACCCATTTTCATATAAATGAAATAGGTGAAATGAAATAAAAGAAAAATAAGACAAAAGTGATGAAAGAGAAAAACAAATGTTATAATTAGCCTGATTCACATGCATACAAGGAAAGATATAGAATGTCAACTTTACTGTTGTATTTACTTTTCTTTTTCTTGGTACTAAAAATAGTAAATGTTCACCGGGGGGAAAAAAAGTCCCATTGAAATTTGGGGACAAAGGCATAAAATTTGGTTAAATACTTAATTGAATTTGCCTTACTTTAATTTCTTCATTCCCACTGTTTTAAGATACCCACATGCTACAATTGTTCCAACCAAAACATGAGATCTAAAGGTACATGAGAATAAAGGAGAGGGGGAATTTTACTAGTTGAGAAAAAACATTAGAATTGTTTTCGTTAATAAGAAAATTAAACCATAAGGAGCAAGCATAGCCAATATAGTTCTACCATAACAATTTAATTTTTGTTAAAAAATATCATATCATCATATAACCTAATTCAACGTTAAAAAGTTAGTATATATGTTATGGGAGATTTTTCTTATGAACAAATATATTATGGGAGATAACCCGAAGGGTTTTCATGTTTTACTGTACGTTTTGAGTAACTAATAGGTCTGCAGCATATATAAGATATATAGTATATATAATATTAAAAAAAAAAACTATGTTTACCCATAAACTCATACCATAGTCCGTAAATATACTAAGTAAATAAAATTTTATTGGAGCGACTGACTATTTGGTTATCTTCAAATTAGAGTTTCGGTTTCTGAAATATTATGACTTTATTTTTCACTTGCTAGTATATTATGGTCAATGCGCCGGGTAAACATATTTTGAAGGTTAGACGGCTAGACCAGCATTAGGAACCAAGTCAGTGTGCAAAGACGGATAAAAAATGTTAGAAACATAATAATTAATAACCATTTTTTAAATATATTTTGTTATTTGATAAAATTTTATGTAAATTCCTTTTCCGGGAAAAGCTATGCAGATAATTAATGTGAACACACTAACTTATAATTTTTTCCAATAATCATCTGAGAATCACGAAAAAGATGGATGGACGAACCATCCATGCATACATGAGCTTAGCACCATCATAGAGGTAAGGCGCAAAATCTGAACACGAAAAGAGCCTAAAGTATATGTGTTTTCACTCTTGGTAATAATCTACCCATTCTCCTTATTATTTTACCAAATAAAAAATATTAATTGGTAACATCAAAAGATGTACTACTAATAGTATTTCTCTAGACAAATGCATGACAAAAAGCACTTTAGACACGCTAACTTTATATCTGCCTCATACACACTATCAATAATTACTAGTTGCAGACATGCAAACCAAAGACATCTAAACAGTTGAAGATTCGTACTTAAATTTGTATAAGTGATTCACTTACTAAAGCGATAGGTTATGCCTTCATTTTGTTGTTGTGAGTACATGATCCTTTTCCTTATTCTAACACGTTTTTCTTTTTAATTACCATTATTTTTCTGGTATGTTTGTCTAGTGGTTCAGTGGCGTGGATATATTTTACTTCGACCTAGAATTGATTCTCCTACCATATGGTGTACTTGTACTTTAGAACTCGAGCAAAGTGCATGATTATATAACTATTAGTAATACTTTGGTAACTAATATTTTAACAAAGAGAGAAGTTTGTTGCTTTCAGTAGGAGCAAGTAGGTGGTGGAGCAGGGCCAGAAAGGGTTGTGTTTAGTGATATGTCTTTGGGAGTAAAGGATCAGATGCAAAGGGTGAGGCAAGGCGAAGAAGAAGTAGCATCAGGGGGTTCAAAGTGCCAAGACTGTGGGAACCAAGCCAAGAAGGAATGTTCATACTTACGGTGCAGGACTTGCTGCAAGAACAAAGGTTTTCACTGCCAAACCCATATCAAGAGCACTTGGACTCCTGTGGATCATAGGAGACGCCACTTTCAGGGTCAGGGAGGAGATCATCATATTCCTCAAAACCAAAACCAGATCAACCCATATTCAGGTACGTTACTATTTATTTATATATACACACACATAAAACCAAAATTAAGATCCATCTATATATATATATACTCTAGCTAGATCCCTAGGAGCTGTTGCTTTTTCGGTTTTTTTCTCAATTATATGCACTTATATCTTATTCTCTGTCTGACAAATATAAAACTCCTAAAGGAGATGCATATATATATATATATATATATATATATATATATATATATATATATATACATACACACAGACACTACTTATTAGGCCTAGCTATATATATTTGTATCTTTCTGCTCAAGCTTTATTATTATTCTACTTACTGAGTTACTTGTCTTTAATTTTCTGTCGTTATCTTGTTGACACTAGCTACAACAATATATATGTATATGTTAAAATGTTAATTTCAGGTTTAGAGTTGAGATTTCCGGCTGCTACGAATTCGATGGCTACATTTCGGTGCATTCACGTTCGTTCTATGGATGATGCGGTTAATGAAATAGCGTATCAAACATCTGTGAACATTGGAGGGCATGTATTTAGTGGACTACTATATGATCAAGGCCCTGAGTACCAAAGAGGTCATCAAGGTGAGAGTTCCACGGGCTTTGTTGATAAGCAGCAGAATAATAATAATAATAATCTGGATAGTAGTGGTGCAAGTGCAACTCACCAAGAGTACCCGTTTCCCCTTTCTTCCTTCAGGCCCGGTATGCCCTATTTGACATACCCAAGATCTTAGTTGGTTTCTTAATTTCTTGATTTCGAACAACATGCATGGTGATGAGGAAAGTAATTGAGAATAGAATGGAATATCGGCGTTGATGGATATGAAATACTTGCTACTTTAGCTACCTTGCCACCTTTGTGGAGCATTTTATTAAGAGTAATAATACTCAAATATCCTTTAATTTCAAGCATTTCATAACACCTTTTTATCTCTTTTTTATATTACATCACAAATCCTATCGTATATATATTTTTCTTTTAATTTTATCACTCTTTAGATGTTGGATAGGTTAATGCCTGTCCTTCAGACATTTGTCTTTTATAAATGCTCAAGTAAACAAACACGCAATTAATTAAACAAATGCGACTGAGAAATGCTTGTTCTTTTCTAGTTGAAATACCGATGACTCAATTTGTTCCCTTAATTTAGCATGTGGCCGGTGACTCTGCGTATAAGTTTGTCAGTTTGTCGTCTTGCTTTGTTGTGATCTGATTCACTTTTTAGATTTTTGTTGATGATAATGTTTAGTTACTGAACTTTGAGTCCCTTTTGTCACCATTATTCTGCTCTCTACACTTCTGTGAGATGCATATATGAGACAAAATCTAATTTTACGTTGGAGAATTCGTATTTAAAGTTAATTTTAAATAAATTTTCATATTTTTAATTTCATGTTAGACAAAGAATGAACTTTTAGTCCATAATTGATTATTTGTTAGAGTAAGTTTGGATACATTTAATTTGTTAGTTAAAAGTTTTGATTTAAATATATTTTTGTCTTTCTAATTTTAGATGATATTTTGAACAATAAAAAAATTTATTTGCACCGTCATAAAACCAAAAGTAAAAACAAACATGATTTAGCATAACTAAAAAAAAATGTTAAGTTATAAAAATTAAAAAAATATTTAAGTCAAAAAAATTTATCGAGTAAAAATTCTTAACTTTTTTATAATAAAATTAATATTTACATTGTATCAATTTTAATTAAAATTAATTTTACAAAATCAATTTCATCCACGCACCTTCAAACAAACAGCACTAAGTTTTCTATAAAACTAATAGAATAAATATAATTTTACATTTTTTCTGATTTAAGAAGTTAAAAATATTTTTTAAAAATAATAATCTCACCTGAATTTTAATGCATATTAACATACAACTTTTAATATATTATTCATTCATTCTAATGCCTTAATAATCTTTAGTAGTTAACACTATAAGCAATTGGATTATATAATGAATGCATTTGTGCGTCAAAATGTTATATATATGCCATTTTTATCATACACCATTTCTAACTTGAAAAAAAAAATCATACACCATTTATTCTTTTTTATTATCTCATTCATTTTATTTCATATTTCTTTTTCATTTCTATCTATTTTTCCTTATAAAAGAATTTTAGTAGTGAAAATATCTTTATATTATTATTTAATCATGAACTATTATATGTTTTAAGTTTATTTACTTTATAGTGATTATTTTTATAAAAATAATATTTCTAATTTAAGTTGTAGATTGCATAAAACCTTTTACACGTTACCATTAAACTTTAACTTTTATATAAAATAAAAAAGGCTTAAATATCTTAATTTTTAATCCTTCTAATTTAACATTTTTTTAATTTTTTGTTCTTTGCAAAATTCTTTTTTGTCATATGTGTCGTCTCAATAGGCTACATCAAACCCAAAGTTTCTGGATAGGCAGCAAGCACACATGATAACAGATGAATAAAAGAGACAACGTGCTGTTTGGCAGCTGAGGACTTTTCGAAGCTCGGTAGGGTTAGACTCTCTTGTTTTCCAACGGAGTGTATTTTTTAGGTGCATGCCATCCCAATTATATATAGATATCACTATTGTCCTAAATACATTTTAGAAATCAAATTAACCACTCTAATCAAATTCATCATATTTTTTTCATATATAAATAATATTGATAATATTTCACAGAAAGTATATATATAACTAACATTTGATTAAAGGAAGGAGAGAGGGAGATGGC
The DNA here is from genome assembly GCF_000004515.6 of Glycine max. NCBI lineage: Eukaryota > Viridiplantae > Streptophyta > Magnoliopsida > Fabales > Fabaceae > Glycine > Glycine max. The sequence goes on from NC_038242.2 coordinate 721,022, forward strand.
ATGAGTTTAATGTTTAAATATCTCCCAAAAACTTTTTAACAAAACAAATAGATAAAAAAAATTCACACAAAGTACACAATACACGCATATATAGATAACATAATTTTAAATAAAATTACAATATAACTTGTTTTACGGAAACTTATATTATAATATAACTTTTATAAATTATTTTATTAAGAGTCTCTTTTTAAAATTTATTTTAAACTTAGATAAATGCTGACTGACCTTTAAAGTATTTGAAATTATTTAATATGATATAATAAATTTTTCCTTACAGCAAAGTCTTTTTTTAGGATTCCTCACTACAGTGATATATAATTGATACGAAAGGAAAAATAAATAAATACAAATTGCACACCTTATGGAAAGTATATTTTTCACTGCACACTCCACGTAATCCGTTATAATTTTTTATTAGTGTTGCACCAATACCAAAGTTATTATGAAAGTTAAGGCATATTCTTGTGAATTTGGCTACAAGCTAGCTTTTGCAGTAAAGCACTAGATAAACCTTATGTGCAATCGAGCTTTCACGGAAAATTAAAGCATTCTCGCTGGCTATAACAATTGATTGATACTCTCAGACACCATAACCTGATGAAGAACCATATTTATACATTAAAGATATTGTATCATTCTTAGAGAGTGTTTTATTTTAGTTCTCTATTTCTAAATTTTTTCAACCAAAACGTAAAAAATGATATAGAGATTATAATGTTTAAAGATTATTATTCTAAGAAAACAATTTCTTAAATAACTTTAAGCTGTCTACAATTTGAGTGAGAAAAAATAAGTAATTGATTTAATTGATAATGCAATGTGATAAAAAAAAAGAGATAAAAAGAGTTATTAATTGAATGCTTAAAATTTTTTATTATCAAAATATAATCACTCTTGTTTTAATTTTCTTTATTTATAATTACTCCAAAGTTGCTTGTCATGAGAATTTACAATTTCAGACACATTATCTACAACCCACTCGATCCTTGTATGGAATATTAGGTTTAAATAATAGTAATTATAGTTTGATGCATGTACCAAAGAAAAGTAAGGTTTGATGCTTTACTTAATGTGATTAATTAGCCACCATCTAGGTGCTTATCTAATCATAGCAATTTTATATTATTTAGAAAGTGATGTGATCATCGGATCGAGTGAAGCATAAAACATATGTGATTAAAGATGATACTTTGTCGCTACTAAACCTATGTGTTCTTGACATTCCCCCCCCACCCCACCCCACTCAGAGTGCCCAGCATATCTAGTGAAGTTAACATTTGTACCGTTGTCTTTCTTTATGACTACAATAAATCTAAAATGAATAATAAAGGAGCTTAAAAAGCTTGACCTAGTTTCTAAGTGGACTTATTAAGCGGGCTAAGTGTAGCTTATAATAATAATAATAAATAAATAAAAGTGGACTTAGTGTATGACCTCCAATTTTTCTCCCATGCACTCTAATGGGCCTCTTAGACTTTCGTTTTTGCATTAATCATTTTTAAATTATAAGTTTCATTTGATCTTATCCGAATAATCCTTTTCCTACCTTTTTCTAACTTGGTCTGCCTATTCGAAAATGTGAAGACTTAACTCCTGAACGTGGGTTAGAAGCTCCTCAACATTAAGAGACTTTCATCCTAAAAAAAATGTTTCATTTCCCGATTTTTATTTAAAGGGTTATCTGAAAAAACCTTCACATATGAATCCTAATTTTCTTGCAATTCTTTTTCTATCTTCTATTGAGTTCTTAGGTTACCAAAAAAAAAGTTAAACTATTCTGCATGTCCCCGAGAGTCATTCACCCACAACATCTTCTTTGTGATTTTTTTTTTTCTTTTGGTGGATGGGAGCATTTCAATAGTTATTGTTGCCACTGCCAAACACTTATATTGGTAAGTTTGGATGTCAATCTTGGATGTTCTGTTTTTAGACAAAGGAACTTTCAAGACTAACCTTCCCTTAATTGATATCAAACAACATCAAATTTCCCTGTTCTAACCTCATCGAGTAACCCTTATCCATCAGTTGATCCAAACTTAAGAGATTGTTCTTAATACTAGGAACATAGAGAACATTATGAATATAGGCTTTCACCGACACTTCTTAATAGAATGATAGCCAAATACCACCTTCATTTGAATGCTCCTCTTCTCTTCTTTCTTTTTTTCCATCAAGAAGTGGAAGAGAGACCAGAACACTTCCTCCTGAATTAGCCATAAATCATAGGCTTTGTATACCAGTACTATTGGGGAAGTATTTCACTTATAGGCAACACAATTACAAGATGAATGCAAAGGACTAAGGAGAGGAAATGAGAAGAAAAATTGTGCAACACTCTGATTTTATTGTTGTGTTTTTGTCATCATCATATTTTTGTACTCAAGCTACACTATTTGTAAGCTAGATACATGTATAACAAACATATGACAAGTTGACAACTAACTAAACGTAATGAAGCGTGATCGCAAATCAGTCAGGATGTATACATGGCATTGTCTTTTATCAAATCAGCCCCTTCAGGAAAATTACTGGACATTTTTGTCTCTATATAAAGTTCTTTAAAAAATATTTTTTTCTCCTTAGTCAATATTTTTTTTGGGTAGGCCTCCTTAGTAAAGATTATAATAGCTTTAGAATTTGCATAGTTATTTTTTATTTAGGGAAAAAATATAATTTTTTATTCATTGTGAATAGTTTATTGTGTTCCTTTTTGAATTTTTTTTTCTAGAATTAAAAAATAGAAGAAATTCCTACAAAACAAAATATTGGCTTTAGATTGAGATTGACGTTTGAACGTTTATCAACATCATAGTTTGTGTTAACAAAAATGCGTTCTATCCAAGGAATCACTAATTTTATAATTCATAGATAGAAGCACAAAATCTTAATGCGTAAATAATATATTTTTAAGAATAACCAAATATGTCACCAAACTGAACTTACTCTCCAAATTTAGTTTAGAACACCCAAAACAATAAACCCATCATTGCCTAACTGATATGGATCCCGGGTTATGTTTGAATATGAAGGTATATATGAAGGATACAAATGATCGGTGGGTACAGGACTTCTGACTTATGGGTTGGGCCTTAACAGGTTGGTTCTGTTGGGCCGGTATTTTGGATAGTTTACTTACTAGGTTTTGCAAAGACTGTCAATTGAATATACATAGCTACTTTACCATGTACAGTTTTGGGAGGGCTGTTCTCTTAGCAGGATTGGAAATGGATACTCTCCACTTTTTTTCCATTTCCTCTATTTTTTTATAAGCTTTTGAAAAATAAATCAAATTAAAATGATATATACTTTATAGAGAGTAATATTTTTAAAAAAGTTTAATAATAAACAAATTTGAGGCAAAGGAAATGGAGAGAATTCAAATCCGGCAGGGTTACACAATTATTATACAGTATTTGTGCCTCTAGTATAAATACAATATAACCGTGTGTTATCTTTATTGCTTGGGGCTTAGTCCTTGTAATTATCTATGGTATTTCTTTTATATATATATATATATATATATATATATATATATATATATATATATATATATATGAATGGTCCTGGACATTGGTACGTATTGATTAACAGAAAAAAGGTTGAAAAAACGTTACCTACCTGCCAGAGTGCTGAGAAACAGTTTAAGTGATAAATAAACCTAACACGGGAAATGAATATTAGTTTATACCATTGTCTACCGATCAACAACAACTGGCCAACAATCGTCATTTGTAAGGCCTTTGAAGTGGGGTATAGCATAGTATAAACTATTGCTCGAATGCCCTACAATGGAAAGGATCTTAGAATAGAGAAAGCGATCGAATTAAATCATTTTATTTTTAATGAATATCATACGTAAATTTTAATTGTTAAATCAAATTATATTATTTCAAATAAAATAACATTCAATTTCAATTAATTAGACATTTTTTTCCAGAAGAAAAATATCTTTTTTCCAAAAGTCATAAGATTAATTCTTAAAAATGAGAGATATCGAAATAAATTTTGTTTCTTTCAACTAAATATTTTCTATACACACATCTTCCAAGTGCGTTAGAACTTGTTGGTAATTAATTAGACATAACACATCAAATTTTGAGTCAAAACATGAGCCATGGTTGAGTTGGCTACACAATACAATTATTAGGTCCATACACGTTATTATGCATAGAAATGTAAAGACGACAATTATTAAAAAATAAAATACATTATTATTCCATTCATTTTTTTTTCTTTTCAAACAAAGTTATGAAAAAGAAGGAAAAAATAGGAAATCTACGCAATAATAAAGTAAAGTATGCATCAAGAAACACAAAAGAAAACCATAAGGCTGTCAATGAAAAGAAAGCACACACCACAATCATCTCCAACCAACAAAAAAACCTTGTCTCAATCCAGTGAGCACCACTCTCCTTTTCCTTTTCTTTCTCCTCCTCTGTCTTGGGGTGATAACCAGGAAGCTTCTCTTTTATCTTTTCTAATATACCTTTCTTCTCCTTCATGATGAGCACCCTCACCATGCTCCAATGATGCAACAGGTGGTGGAGAAGGAGGAGGAGTAGCTTCGGCCTCCTCTGTCTTCTTGTGCCCTGGTAGCTTCTCCTTAATCTTGTCGAGGAACCCCTTCTTTTCCTCAGAGTGTGCTGTTGTGACAACCTCAACCTTCTCAACAGGAACACTTGTGTCCTCCTCCTTGTGATGATGATGATCACCCTCGATCTTCTTCCTTTTCTCTCCATCTTCTCCTTCCTCCTCCCGAGGCTGAGTCTTGAGTTCTTCATCCTTTTTCTTACCACGATCCTGGACCTCAACCTCTCTACTCTCATACTTTTTCTGGGTCTCGTCTGCCATGATCAGAAAAATATAACAAACAATTATCTAAAGTAAAGTGATGATCGATCGAGTTTCTTCTTCTCTCTAGATGGAAGGTTTTAAGGTGCAAGAGTGGGACACCGTTTATACTTCACATAACGATTAAGATAAATCAAAAGGTGTGAATTAAGTTATATATGGAAAGAAAGAGACTTCCTTCATGCGCCTACATATGCACCCGCTGCACTCACCCCTATCAATTTGGCTCCACATGTGTAATATACAAGACCTTTTTAACTAGTAATTTACAAAAACTATCTTTAAAATTGATTAATTTAATTAATGTATTCAATTTATTAATAATTTATATTATTTTTTAAAAAAATATTTAAAATATTAAAGTATATTATCTTACCCTTTGTATTCGATTAAAGATAATTAAATGGAAACGTCTTTTATTTTCATTTTCTTCCTTTACTATTGATTACAAAGTTGATACTTTGTCTTCTCTCTTTTCTATGCAAATATTTGACAAACAGACAAAATTAAAAAATATTAATAAAAAATTAATTTTTTAAATTAAAAAGGAAAACAGAAGTAAATAGGTACTTATTATTTTATACTTAATTTTTGAAAGTGTGTTAGTATTTTTTTTATAAGTCTCACAAGCAAGAAAATGAGTTTATCTTATTAATATATAGCATTGATTGTTCATTAACTACAAACTTTATTAAAAAAATTAAGAATATTTTGGTAAAAAAATGATTAATACCAGAGATAATTTATTCAACATATTATAATTACCTTGTGGGAAATTGAACTTGGATTTCTCAAATATGGTTTAATGTTCATGTATTGTGGATAAAAAAATATGATTGAATGAAAGATTTTATTGAAAGTGACTAAGTAGATTTTTCAAAAAAAAAATAATCATATAAAAAATTAATAAATATTTTTAATGTCCATGATAAGAAGATCTTATAGAAAAGATGTGCAAATTTCTCTTATTGGGACGAAAATAGTAGGAAAAAAATTATTGAATAATTCACTTTCCTAATTAATTTTTACTCATCATTTTAATTATAAAAAATAATTCAATTTCCTAATTAGGTTAAAATTATTAATAATTCTCTGTTAAATATTCTTTGTCACCAAAAGAAGACATGTTTATTTTGGGAAAATGTCTTTTATTTTTATCTATGAAATTATCACGTTATTTTTAGTTTATTTCTTGTTTTGAAATGTGTAGAAAATAGTTAAACCATTTTTTTTTCTTTTTCCTATTTATATATTCGATAACAAGAGACAAATTGAAAACAAGTTTCAATTTGATATCTTAATTAATTTTTATCTAATCAATTAATGTGTATAAATCATTTTTTTCAATTTCGTAAGAAAAAATGAGTTTACCTTATTGATTTATAATATTTATTATTTATTGACTATAAAATGAAAAAAAAATGAAAAAAAATTCTCAAAAAATAATTAATATAATATAAAATTTAAAAAGATAAGCAAATTTCTGTTATATGTGAGGATGGAAATAGTAAAGATAAAATTAGTGAATAATTCAGTTTGTTAACTTGTATTCATAATTCGAAAAAAAATTAAAGTGAAGAAAATAATCTAAAAACAATAAATTTAGTCAATAATGAAAATAAAAGTTAAGCATGTGGGCAATGGAAAAGCGAGTGAAGTGATAGTTAGAAGATGGAAAAAAAGATACGATGGTAATGGTGGATCTGTAAGGTGACCAATGGAGGGCGGGACACGTGGACGAATAACGTGGGGGAGGCCCCAAAATGTCGGTGTATCTGTCATGTGTGTATGTGGCACTCTGTTGCTCCGTTACACTACTTGGTGAGATTAATACGTGATTAGAAGTTTTACTAAGCTTTTTAATGCTTTATTTGATTTTTTTTATCATTACTTAATTTGATTTTTGAGTTATTAGATGAAGATTTCTTTTAAATTTTACTATTTCAAAACTTTATTTATAAGAGAACTAAATTCACTTCACATAGAAAAGAATAACGAGAGTTCAAATCTATTACTTAAACGAAAAAAATAAATAATACACAAAATAAGATATAAATTTATAAAAACTTAGAAAATGATAAGTCATAATAATTATTATAAATTTTTTCCACCAAAATAATTATATGACAATACAAAATATTGTAATTATTTGAAGAAATCATCATTCAATTGAAAAACATATGTCTATTTTTTTTATTAGGATAAATCATATGGCAATACAAAATATATTATTTTATTCATAGATATACATATACAGCAATACAAATAATCATTGGATGGTTTGGACCTTAATCAGCCCACTATAGAACCAAATCACTACATTCGTTTAATTATAAAAAAAATCACATTTTCGAATATTTGATGATACTATATATTTTTCTTTTTTTTTTAAATGTCACTGGATTTCTGTACCAATGCATCGGAATTCTCCGCCGTCGTGTATGCACACACACCACTACTATATCACAAGTATTGGAATAGTTATGTTTTTTTTTACCAAAGGAATAATTATGTTATTAAGTTATTTTTTGTTTTTTAGAGAGCTTTGCGCTCAATTTTAACTAAAGTACTCAACTAGTATTTTCTTCATATAACCAAATTCTCATTGTTACCTTTTAGATTTATCGTCATCTTTATATTTATGACTCTTTAGATATAATACACTATACAGTGCTTATGTTTTTTTTTTTTTAACTAAGTAGATATGAATAACCAATTTTTTTTCCACCAAAAAAAATACAGTGCTTATGTTGAAGGATTGGAGACTGGGCTACTTTACTTGAGTAACCGGGATAGTTGATGCATTCTAAAGTTGATTTGAATTTTGATGTAATCTTCAGAATTTAAGATCATCGATTCAATTCATTCATGTTTCCATACAAAGCTGACAGACAGTTCCCGCGTCTTTGGAGTAATAATGTTTGTTACCGATGGATCCCCGTCAAGCACAAGTTACAAAAACTAGCTTTTGCGTTTCTCAAATCTGATGTGAAAAAATTTGAGACTTGCATTAGATATCACATCCAAACACAGTTCACCAGCTGCCAATTATTCATGTAGACTTTTGTTTTTTACATAATTCATGTTTGTGTATTATTATTTGATGAATCATTCCTTTATTTATTTTATGAGAAACAAATAAATAATGCAAAAAATACTCCACTAATTTAAAACAATTTATTATTGACTCTTACTCTATTTCATGTGTAAATGATCATTAATCAATATTAAATTTTTTAACGTGTTTTATTCTCCTTCACATGTTACTTATTTTTACTTGCATATTGAAAAATTTAAAGTTAAATACGTTTAACGGTGAAATTCTTAAGTGATAAGCAACCGAAAAATAGATGCATCTTATTGACATGGGTAGTACTAAATAATTTCATTTCCAAATGTACAGTCTCATACTTGCGCAACTTCTGAATTCTTCTTGTTCTGGTGTGATTCGTCCAAGATATTATAATTATTCCTTGGATATGAAATAAATCCTGTAAAGAAAAGAATATTCACCTTACATGCATTCATAGTTTTCGACAAAAATAATTATCATTCTTGGTGGGATTAATTCATACAAATATTATCATAAAAAAAATCTCATATATTTATGATTATTCATATCTACTCAGTTGAATAAATTATTAATATTATCAAATGTGTATCAATTGTCACGTAATTAATATAATTTAACCAACAATTTTGAATTTGAATTCTAAGTATAGAATTACACTAAATTCTTAGAGTGAGAACATTTTTTTTTATAATACTTGTTTTACTACTATCGAGCTCAAATACAATTTTTTTTCTCACTAATGCTACTAGTGAACTAACAAAAAAATTTATTGATAAGTTTTCGCATCAATTATTTTGTACACTGCAACATTTGTATTTTTTATTTTTGTTTTAATAAGTAACATATTTCTCTTAAGTTATCATTTTATGATATTAATAGATAATTAAACATTCTTTTAATTATACGCAAATATAACTTCAAGTAAATTTTTATTTCCTTGCATGATGCATTTTTTATGATATTATTTGAAATGAATATAAAGATTTACTTACTATCTCATTCATTTATTCAGTAAAAAAAAAAAACTATCTCATTCATTTCCTTTTAACCTAGTTTTCTTTCTATCACTCTCTTTCCTTTTCTTCCTATCATTAGTTATAGTTTTTTTTTCTTTCTATCTCTCTCTTTTTTTTCTTTTTATACTTCTCTTTTTCATCACATCACTTGCCACATGTATTGCTTTTTTTTTTCCTCTCTTTTTCTTTTTCTTCCTATCTGTCTCTTATATTTTTTTTATCCCTCTTTTTCATCGTATCACTTGCCACATCTATTTTTTTTTCTTTTCTTCTTAACTCTCTTTTCTATTAATCCTAGCCCAACCTATTTTGGGTGTTCGTTATTCAGTGCTGTATTAATTGAGGCATGTTATTAATTTTTCCAAATATTATACCGTCATTTTAGTAAAACTAACTTATTTCACTTTAATTATTGTTTTATAATATTAATATCTGTCGCCTTCCAAAAAAATATTAATATCTGTTAATTGTCTTTTAAATTTTGATAAATTAATTTGAGTTATAACGTTCATATATTTTTTTATTATTTTCTATATGAATTTGCTAATATAAACTTGTTTTCTTTAAAGTACGCTAACAAATTATAATTAAATATTATCTTAAGATACACTCATCATGGTAAGACTCACTAAGGTACCCCAAATTACTTGCGAACTCTATCCTCATCTTTAACTTCTCTAATTCCAAAAGGTATGAAATAAAAGAACAAAACAAAAATACAGTTCTATAAATACTTCCAGTGTCATTTTCCAATTTAGAATTTTACCTTAATAATCTGCATAAGAAGATTTTTCATTAAAGGCTAACATAAAGTACCGAGATCAAACTTAAATTCTAACTGAAAAACAATAGAACTACATCTAATTTTTATTCGCAATAACATGATGTTTTTATTCTACCCCATCATAAAATATTCGAACAATATTTTTACTACATTCAATGTCGTTCTGTTCTATTTCACTCCGCGACATTCCACTCTAGTCCATTCACAAGCACCGTTAGTGGAGTGTATTGCGTCTTTGATTGGTTCAAACCATAGGCAGTACTCCAATATAGATTTGTTTTTCTATGGTCCAAAAAAATAACGTATTTTCCAATCTCCATCGTCATCACGCCAGATGATACAGAGGTGAGAAACTATCGGCATGCAATGTCTCTAGCAAGTTCTTTCAGAGGTCTTTGCCAACGAAAGGCTGAATTAAATTACAACCCAATATCGTATATTTTTTTATCCTCAATTCTTTTCACGCCAACAACACGGCGCCATTATCGGTGTATAGAAACTCTAGATCATTGCCTACCTCTATCAGTAAAAAGAAAGAATAAAGTGTCTACTGCTTATAAATAAGTCAAAATACTTTACAAAACGCCCGAGAACAAGGACCAGAGAGAAGTGACACAGAATCTACACTAAATAATTACATAAACACGTCCTCCACTTCCAAAGGAAACAGGATGAGTACTCAAACCAAATAGACATGACAAACATTTCCAAACTAGTCTCTTTCCATGAAAGTAGAAAGACTACAGCTTACTACTAGATAACTTTGTCTCTGTGTTTGTCTGGCCCCTACCCAGGATTAGAAAAGCAAGATCTTCAGTACATCCATTATAGATCTAACTCATTTTATGCTTTATATACTATCACACTATTTTACCTACGACGGCGTTTAGTATCCACCTGCAATACCAGGCAAAACATAGATGTTAATACATGAATCCTTCCTTTTTTTCAGCAGAAACTTTACATTAAAATTGCAGTCTCACGTAAATCCTTATAATGAGCAATAGCACTTCAACCATTGATGTTAATGCATATGAAGAAGAATCCAGACATATCTACATTATTCGGGTTGTCAAAACTGACAATTCTTATGTATAATATCACGACAGATTTTCATAAATATGTAGCACAAATAAAATGCTAGCCCTGTTTGTTAAGCATTCAAGCAATTCAAAATGAAGTTTCGAATTCTTGAATAGGCAGTATAACAATAAAGATACGAAATACTGAATGCATGACTGTCAATATCAGCCTGTGTTATCCATTAAAAGAAAATTTCATTTGCAATGGCTATTCATATTTGTAAACTGTCGAAATATAGATGCACATGATATCATGTTATATAAGAACAGAGATCCTCATCCTCAATAAGCAACTTCCCCACATACAAAATGAACCAATTGATAATGCATCTGACAAAGAATCACAGAATGTTGAAGATATAATCATTTGACAATGAAATGGGATTTAACAAACCAATAGATAATAGATGAAGATATCAACTTCTCCAAAGCCTCAGCGAGTCAATTCAAATGGTATTAAATTCTGAAAAGTGAAAACAAACTCATGTTATCAAACAACATTATTTGAAATACCTTTGTATCTGAGTGTCTAGAAGCAGAATGAGAGTTTTGCAACTTTTTTTGACCTTCAGCAGAGCAACTTTCACAAAAGAAGTGGTCAAGTCTTTTGGCTTCTTCCACAGTCATGTCTATACAAGCAGGATGGAACCTGAATAAATAAAATATTATGCTGAAGACTGCATTCACTCAAAGCCATCAATCCACAACATAATAGCACATGTTGCAAAACAAGTTATTTTAAACATACAAATCCTCCTTGAAAAAGGTACCAAAGCCAAAAATCTTGTATTTAACACGATTTATCAAACAAACTAATGGCTGAAATAGATCTTAAAAGTCCATTCTTAAAGATGGCTATCTACTAAACCTTACAAATTTAGTATGCCTCCCATAAAGAATAAGTTAAAAGTCTCAACATTCACAAAGCATATCTTCTGTTAGTTTTATCATAAGAATGACAAGGATATGCAAATTGCTATGAATAAAATTGATAACTAAGCTTCAAGGATTTTAATTCAGTTGTTCCATGAACTTATTAGTTGATCAAGATTTTAACAATTTGGGATAGCCATGAAAGTCAAGTTCATCACTCCATACAATCTATAAGGTTATTCCTTAATTAGTCACTGGAATTACTATTTGAATTGCCACTGGAATAATTATACAGGTGAATCACCTCCCAGAATAAGAGAGGGATTCCATCCCAAAAGCATTATTAATCCTCTAAATCTTCTCCTACATCTCAGATCTTCACTATCCATATATTTTCCATTTAAGCCATAGTTAACCATCTTGCATAGCAGTTATGCTATAGAGGGATTGGGATGGCTGCTATTAATACAAACTAAATAATTTATACTACACAAGATAATGAAGAAATTAAATAATTAACGAGACACATGATCAGTGGCAGACGACATGTTTCCGAAAATTAAGAAAGCTTGAATAACATGGCCACCTAAAAGTATTGCTTGCTTAGGTTCCATCTGGATCTGACTTATATGGCCGTGAACAATTATGAGTAGATATGATTAAAAGAAACTTGGTTCTCTAGAGTTACAATCCAAATGTCCATAACCCACACAAAACGAGTTGCACAACATTTAAATTCATGCAACAGTGCATGAATATAAGTATATGCATAAACAAGTACTGTATAAGAAAAACTGGAAAGAAAGGCAGAGGAGAAGTTAAATAACAACAGTCTAGACAGAAGCAAAATATGCAACTGCAAGGATGAAAAAACCAGAACAACAAATAACCAATACATAAAATAGTCAAACACACAGGCTGTTCTGTCATTGGAAAAAAGAACAGTCCAAGTTAAGTGAAGAATCATACACAAGGAAAAATGATGCCTGCATAGTTAGTACAAACTTAAAATACTTGTTTTCTTCCAATGAAACCAGATGAAAAGAGATAAAACATGAATAAAAAAACTGAAATTTCCATCAGGATGGTGCAGGATATCTACAGAACAGAACATACCAGAGTCCAGAAAATGGAACAGATACAGAAACATAAAACAAAACAACAGAGCAGACGTGGAATAAATTGAAGATAAATATCACCTTACATGTGAAACTTACCAGTCAGTGCAGCCCTCGCATTGCACCATTAGGTCATCAGGGTTGTAAGGCATCTCACATTTACAATACCTGCAATGAAAATTTTAAACAACTTACATCACACGAGTCAGAATCTACATAAGATCCCAAAGCTTCTCGATTCTAACAAAAAGCTGCTACTTACCATTTTCCAACTGAACAAACAGATAAAAATCCTAATAGGCACTATATATTTTAGAACAATCACAGTAACCTGAGCCATTAACAAAAACAAACTCTAAATTAAATTGCTAAATTATGGCTGCTGAATAAAATAAAGACAGAAATTCCATTCCAAAACGAAATCCTACCAAAAACAAGAACAATTTATTGCGAATTTAGCGCAGCAGAGCTTATAACAGAATATATATATATATATCGGAGTAGTGATGGACTCACACGGCAACTCTATCAGGATTGAAGGCGCCGGTGGAGGAATTGTACTCAAAACGACAGAAGAAATCGTCGTTTCCGACAGCATCGAGCTTCGTGTAGCTCTTGAAGCTGTGGACCGTACACTTGGCTTCGATTGTGTCGGCACTCTGAACATCGAAGTGATCGGAGAGGAAAACCTCCTTGGAGCCGTGAAACTGGCGTCGACCGCCGATTGATTCCTCCGGCCGGTAGTACCAGCGCACGTGAATCTTCACGTTTGCGCCGCGCGCGTCGGCTTCGATCCGCTCGATCCTCGCTACGTACGACGGTTTCGACGGATCGGAGGGCCGCATGAGGATGCAATCGCCAGCTGAGAGACAACAACAAAAGCGCGCGCGTTTCGATTAAGGACAAGCAAACAGAGAGAGCACAAAACAGAATTCAACTTTTTTTTTTTTTGCCGAGAAAGCGAGTGAGTGTGTTTACCTCTAATGGTTTTGCTTATGTGTTTGACTGAGTATGACTCTAGGGTTCGTCTTGGAGCCTTCGGTTTAGCCATGGAATTGAAGCACACGCGATGGAGAAGATTGAGGATGAAAAAAAATACAGAAAAAATATTAAGCCTTTTTTATTTTTTATTTGTAAAAACTGTGTAACACACTTTTTTGTTTGAGTGCATCGCTGAACAGGGAAAAATGGTGGGCCGACGTTGTTATCAACGTTCATTGACCTACAGGTACACCGTACAGGGAATGGACCAGAAACATTAGTACAATACTACAATATACTATTTTAATCTGTAATGGGACAATATGGTAATTAGTGTAAGCAGAAGAAATGGGATGGAGGAAATTCCACGTGGGATTCAGTTATAATCTTGTGTGTGCTTTACACATCACGGAACGGAAGCGTGGATCTTTCCGGTAAGCTGAGGCTATTCCGCTTTGGGCATAGGATGCGACCTGTTCTGCTTTTTCCATTCCAAGTGGCAATGGCCAACTTTTTGGCCTTGTTTGAAGGAAAATTGTCATCCTACAACTCATTTTTTGATACTTTCGTGGAAGGAAGAAAAAGATTGAGAGATAAAAAAAAATAAGGAAATAGAGAGAAATTAATAGAAGGGATAAATAAAAGAAAAGCAAGAGAAGAAACGAAAGGAGTTTTAAAAACTAGTAGCCAATTATATAGGATAAATATTTTTTATTTAATTAAAATTTATGTATAAATTATATTATAATTAAATCCTTTTAATTATATTTTCTACTTATAATAAATAATTTAAATTGTTCTATAAATTCATTTTAATTATTATTTATAAAAATATTGAATTTTAACTTAAAATAAGAAAATAATACGTTAGATGTACCTTTAAAGAAAAGAAGAAAGAACTCAATGAATATAACTTAATTGATGACACACAATATGTTTGTGGAAAAAAAATCTGAATTTGATTTCTCACATAATATATTCTTGGGGAATGACGATGAATTTTAAGTGTAACTAAATTTTAGACTAAATATTAATCTCATAGACAATGCCAAAGTTTATAAGAATACCTTAGGATTCCATTGACCGACCATACTATATAATTACTTTTTTTGTTTTTGTAGTTCTGGTTATCGTCATCATCATTATTACTATCACCGAGTCATTATTATCGTTCTCGTGATTTCCACTTCATCACATTTGTCCTTACTATTTATCGATTACCATAAACCATCGACATTATCATTAATATTGTCTCACTATCATTATTCCTACCACCATCTTTATCTCATCCTAGTGTCACCACTATTATTGTCACCCTATCCTAGGAATAACAACAAGACAGACACAAATATGATTAATAATTATATGTCTTGTTAGAAAAAAATTTATCCAATTATTCACCATGAAATCACTCAGAAATTACTTATGATTTTTTTATATATATTCACATGTATCGATGGATATTTCTTTATAAAAAAAAAGTATTGGTAAGATTAGTAGTAACACATGGTGATGGAAATGTGGCTTAAGGCATATTATGGCAAGGGATTATCCTTTCATATACTAAAGGGAAGGGGAAGGCAAGCATTTTCTCCTTGACGTACTTGCTAAGGTTAACAAACTCAGGTATTATGATTCCCATCTTTGCCCCATTAATAATCAGATGGTAAAAACATTTGTACTTATTACTTACGAATACTTGTATAAGATACATATTTCATATTGTGAATTTTATCTACAAATATATGTAGGTGTAAATTTTCTTACATCACTACTTACGAACATTACCAATAATTATTGCAATCAACAATGCCTACATCATTGACCATCTTTATCACCTCCAATTCACCCCTCCCCCTCCTACCACCACATCCCAACTCTATCAACCCTCACCACCATAGTCATCACCACATATGGATTAACATTTTTTTACTCAAGCCCAACATAATTTTTTCTTATGATTACCTATAATTAATCAGGGATGTTAAAACAAAATTTCCAAGCAACAATATTTATAAATATCACAAATTTGTTAGGTTTTATGGAAGACATTACAAAGGTTTTTATTTTTAATGTAAAGTTTATTTTTATAAATATCACACTATTATTAACCAATTAAAAATTAAAATAGGTATGATTTTTAAGTAATTTTTCATTTAAAATTAATAAACTTACCTGCCTAACATTTTATAATCGGATAAGAATGTAAATTTTGTTCACAGAGTATAAATTATTTTCTCTTTAAATTAATATTCCAGTTAACATTATTTTGTAATGCTTTTACAGATTACTTATTTGTGATTCACACCAAATTTATCAGCGAAAATGTTACTAGTATATTTTTATCATTGGTTCTTTTTAAATATATTTTTTTAATATCACTAGGAAAAAAACACTCTTTAAACGAGTGTTTCATTTTTATGTAGAGGTTTTTGTTCTTAATTTAATAGATTTTGCAAAAAAATATTAACTAATACTAATAAACAATATATTAAAAAAAACTCAAAAGATACTCTCATTAAAATGTTTTCAACGAGCCTTGACATAGTAAGATAAGATCTATAAATCCAGGTATTTTTGATTAACAAAGGAAGTGCAACTAATCTGTTTTTTTAGTTTCACAGTTTAATGTCCAAGTTTTTTAGTAGTTTGACGTCAAGGCAGTTCATTGTGACGCAAATTGAAGCTTCTCCCAACACCAATCCCAAAGACAGGGCACCATTATGTCTATGTAATATAATGTCAACCCACCTCCACACTGCTCTGCTCTCTCTCTCTCTGTGCTACTTCCCTTTCCCTCCTCACTCCTCACTCCTCACTCTTATCTCTTCTCTTTTCTTTTTCTCTTCATCTTTCTTCCCTTCTCCCCACCTTACAGTCATACACACAACACAACCCAACCCTTTAATATATCAATGAAGCTAGCTAGGCCCCACCTTTTGTCTTTCCTTTCTTTCTTTGTTCTCACTCACTCACTCTTTTTTGTTTCAGATTATGAGATGAACCACTGAACAGAAAACTGCTTCTCTCTCCTTGCTTTAATTTGTACTTCCTTTCAGGTTCCAGCCAAAGACTAGCATAGCATATCTTCTTGTTCTTGGGGTACTTATCCTCTGCAGCCCGGTGTAAGTCCTTGTTATGTGTCTCTTCTCGTTCATGGGATACTCTTTCTTTTACTCATGTTACTTTGTTTTCTGGAATTGAGATGAGAAACCAACTTTTGGTCCTCTCTGCGTCTTTCTCTCTTTGAAATCATCACTGTTAAGACAATTTTACATGAACGTATGTGGGCATGTTTAGTGGCTTTTATTTTAAACCTGCTTTGTTTTCCTTTTCATTTTATGCAAATGAGTTTTTATTTTTTTTTCTTTTCTTCTTTTTGAAGCTTAATTCTTATGTGTAATGCCTGGTACGCCCGAGATTGAAGATCTGCTATGGAAGCGTAATGTTGGTGACATGCTAATTGTTATGTTACTGGGAGGCATTCAACTTCTGTTTCAACTTTCATTATTGGACAATCTGAAATTTCAAACTTTGCCGCAACCACCAACTCTGTGACTTCTAGGAATCAGAAAAGTTCAGGCAGTATTTGTCTCATTTGCTTAACAAAATAGATTGTGTGTATAAGTTTGCTGCTTCTACTTATAGGTGGCCCTTAATCTATCTTAGGATTTTCAAACAGTGGGTTTCCACTGTCCTAGAGTTATGGCAACTTACTACACAAGTTCGAGTAATGAAAGGGATGCAGTGCCTATGTTGTGTCTTAGGGAACCTTTGCCTGATTCATATCCCGAGACACCAATTTTGCCGAGCAATATGTCATTGTATATGAACTCTGGATCATATTCAGAAGCATTGTCCGGCAATTCTCAGCCGCAAAACAATTGCTTTGTGATTCCATCACCATCAGTAGGTGCATCACATTCCACTCCTGAACAACAAGAAATCTTGGCCAATATTGGTGGGTTCCAAACCGGGGTTCATGATTTCAGTGCATGGAGGGAGGGTAGAAGTGAGATGCTAGTCAGACAAACTATGGATGGACAGAACTTACAAGGTCAGGGATTATCTCTCAGCCTTGGAACCCACATACCCTCAGGAATTCAAATGCCTTCTATCCATGATAGGAATCACAGGCCAAGTTTTGATTCATTTTTGGGTACTAATCCATCAAGTTCGGGCAACGAGGCTGCCTACCAAAAGGGTTCATCTAGAGATGAGGGTATGAGACATTCTGAAAATCTTCCACCTGGCTTACCTGAAGCTAATCAAGATTTGGACAAAGCGGATTTTTCAATTCATAGAATGTCTAGTGTTGGAAGAACAGTTCCTAGCTTCAAATACCTCAAGGCAGTGCAACTACTACTTGATGAAGTTGTTGACATCCGAAAAGCTATTAAAAGACCTGTTGTGAGAAGTTATAGCACACATGAGAACTCTAAGAAGAATTCTAATGAGGATGATGAGCAACTAGAAAATGACAGGCCTTCTGCAAATGGAGTGCCTAATTCTCAAGCTTCAACTAGTAAGACCTCTTGTGAGCTTTCACATGCTGAAAAACAAGATCTGCACCACAAGTTAACAAAGCTTTTGTCAATGTTGGACGAGGTAAGACCTATTTATGTAGATTCCCATACTTCTGTAACTCCGATTTCTTCAAACAGTTGACCCTAACAATACATATCTTTAAAAGAAAATGTAGATTTTCTCAGAGTTATGAGTCGCTGTAACCTTCCCTAATTTGAATATTATAACTCCATCTCTCCTGTGTTTATGTTCATGTGTGTCAGCATTTGGTAAATTATTGCATGCTAAACTGTGATAATGGAAATTGAATTTCTTCCCATTACAGCGCATAATTTATGTTTGTTCTATCCTGTATATTGATCATCATTTTAACAGTGGTTTAAGCACCATAAAGTATGAAAAAGGAATATGTTGAAGTGATACAAGTGCAAATATTGGATCTATTTTGTTGATAATATCTTTTATGACTGATATCTATTTGAAAAAAAAAAACTCTCCTGGTATGTGACACTGAAAATAAGATGATCTGGGTAGAACTAATTGTTATCGGGTGCCAATTTTATAGTTAAATCTATAAAGTTGATAGAGTCACCTAGACTAACATACATTCTGCTCTTCTTTATAGCAACAATATAGTTTTAATGGCTTCCTGTCAATTGCTGTAGGTTGACAATAGGTACAAACAATATTATCAGCAGATGCAGATTGTGGTGTCATCATTTGATGTGGTAGCAGGATGTGGAGCAGCTAAACCATACACAGCCCTTGCTCTTCAAACCATTTCATGCCATTTCCGGTGTTTGCGTGATGCAATCACTGGTCAAATCAGTGCAACACAAAAGAACCTTGGAGAGCAAAATGCTTCTGGAAGTAACAAAGGAGTTGGAATGACAAGACTAAAGTACATGGACCAACAAATCCGACAACAGAGAGTTCTTCAGCAGCTTGGCATGATGCAACATGCATGGAGACCACAAAGGGGGCTTCCAGAAAGCTCTGTTGTAATTCTTCGCGCTTGGCTTTTTGAGCATTTTCTTCATCCGTAAACCCTTACATATCAACCTTGGTTTTTTTTTCTTTCTTTTTTGTAATTTTTTGATCCATGATCATTGTGGTTATTTAATCTAATTGACATTTTCTATTTTTCACAGCTATCCAAAGGATTCTGATAAGATCATGCTAGCAAAACAGACAGGTTTGACCAGAAGTCAGGTAGAAAAACAACTAGAATATGATTTTAGCAACTTGATAGTGCTTTCTTGTGTTAATTATAAGATGACAAAAAGTATTTTTTTTTTTCATTTGTTGCTTGAAATTATTTTTTAGAGGAACTCTAGAGGGTGATATTTTTTATGTATTTGCAATGAACACTTTTTAAATTTGCTTGAATTAGGTCTCAAATTGGTTTATAAATGCGCGTGTGCGTCTATGGAAACCTATGATTGAAGAGATGTACAAGCAAGAGAATTGTGATGCTGACATGGACTCAAGTTCTTCATCTGAAAATGTGTCCAAGGTAACAAAAAGTGATGTCAAGACCTCCAATGATATGGGTGATGATTGGCAGCACTGTCAAAGTCCAATAGTAGCCGATACAAATCACATTGGTGGACAAGCTAAGGACCTTAGACATGATCAGGCTCTTGATACAGAAATTATGTCATCCACTGGATTAGCTAGTCTCATAAATGGAGTTCGTGGGGTTGAAACTGAACATAGGTAAGTAATGCAAAGGCGAAAATTGGATGATTATGGTTTCTTCTCTATTGACACAGTTGTTCAGTCTGATGGAGCTACTAATGAGAGGTTCGTGTCAGTTGGTCCAACATGCAAAATGTCAGAGTTTGAGAGGTTCAAGTCAGGAAGTGGAGTGTCTCTAACATTGGGTTTGCAGCATTGTGAAGGAGGTAATTTTTTGCCTGGTGAGACCCATCTCAGTTTGGTTTCCATGACAACAGAACTTGAGTGCATCGGTGCTGGAAACCAGCAACAAAGGTTCAATTCACCATTTCACCTCATATTAAACATCAAACTTGCACACTGGACACGAACTGCTAGTCCAACGAAATATTATATTTAAATGAGAGTGGATTTGGTAGGTATAAAACTTGTATGATTTTTTAATCTTTGCCGCCTTCGTTGAGTTAAACAAATTTCATACTTCCTTTGATTTTTTTTATTATTTTAAAGTTAAAATCTTTTAAGTTATCATTTTCTACTTTTTCTTTTATAAATTTGAATCAACTAAATTATTTTAAAAAGTTTTTCTATTCAAAATTCATCAATGAAAACTTCAAATTGTACTAAAAAAATCAGTTTTTTCCTCTTTAAACCCTTATCTCATTTTCTATAATATCTTTCAAATTCGATCAAATATTTATTAAACTTTTAAATTTTAAAGTTATTTCATATTTCAAATTCATCGTAAATCTTCAAATATTTAGATAGAAAACGAGAATGTGATATTTTTAAATAGAATTTTTTTTTCAGATGAATGGATTTTGCTTGATTTTTAAAAATAAAGGAATTAATTGACTAAAAAAACTTCAGAGGATCAAAATTGCACATAATATAAATTAAAGGAACTAAGGATAAAGTTAAAATAAAGGATAAATTTCATGGCAAGACAAAAATTATATATTACAAGTCCATGACAATCATTGAATTGGGATAAAAAATTGTATAGCAATTTTGCTTTAACATTAAAATTGGCTTATTCAGCAAAAAAAAAAAGGCTTATTCAGCAAAAAAAAAAAAAATTGGCTTAAATATATACACATGGGCATAGGAGGATGGGATCGATGTGGGAAATAAGTAGAGTGATCATATGGAATTTCAGCTAGAAAATTAATGTCCTACACGTTGACGTATGGGGTAGTTAATTGAGTGCAACTTGGTGCCCTTCGGCATGGATAAGGAGCAAGGTTGAGCAATTCCTTCCTGTGAGAACGTTTCTTCGTTTTCTTTGCATCAGCATGTTCTGGTTTCTTCAGATCCTCCACGCAATGTACATCTTCCATGCAAACAAATGATCTTGATTTTCCCGAGTAATACATTGACAATCCTGATCTCCTGGGCAAATAGAGTCACAAACTAAACTCTAACAAGGATAATTTAAAATTTAAAATTTAAAATTAATTAAAATAAATTAATAGTTCAAAAGTTTTTTTTCAAAAAAAAATTTGCCATCAGGCATATATGCCATGTAATTGAAAATTGTTGATTTTTGTAATAATTATTTTAAAAATCATATCTAAAGTGATTTTTAATTGACTGTCAGTGTGAAATCTTTTGTACTAAGACTGCATTAAAATTAAACTAAAAAATATATAAACAAATGAAAAGAAACATGGACTTTTTTTTTGGTAGCTGAATGCTCTTACTTTGGTGGAAAGCTGGTTCCAAGTGAACCCATGTTGAGTATCAAACTGTCAATTTCTTGCTCCATATTGCCGAGAGGGAAAGAAAGATTACCCAACGCTGAATTGTGATTGTGAGAAAAATGATGTGAGAAGTTCATTCGTCAAGAATAGGATTTGGTTTCGGGTTCAATAAATATGGGTAGGTTTTGAATAAATCTTCACCCATTATGTTTGGCCTGGTGTATATAGATGACACATGACAGGGTTATGACCACATCCTTGTCTACACTTCCTCTTGATCATTCAAGATGCTACTATTTTTTGGATGAATGCATGTAAGTAAAGCTCTACCCTTCTTTCTCTTTTCTCCTTTTAGCATGTTACTAGACCACCATTCACATGTGCAAATAAAAATATAGACCAATAAAGTATGGGAAAGAAGAGGAGGGTAATACAACCATCCATTTCAGAGAGGAAAGAGAGAAAGATTTGGACAATGGTCAATTGGTCATGTCACTCATGTAGTGTTTAATTTCAAAGGCATTATATATTTAATGGAAAAAAAATGCTTAGTTGCACAAATCTAAACGCATGAAAATTAAAACATCAAAGTTACATTGATTTAAGTGGAATTGAGTTTAGATATATCTCTTAACTAAAGTCTTATGGATATAAATAAGCATACAAATATTTTTAAATTTTGATATTTTGTTTTTCACTTTTTAAAAAAATCTGTAATTTAATTTTTCTTTTTTAATTTCAGACTTGATTATGTATTTTTTAATTTTTTTTAATAAATTAAGTTTGTTAACAAGTAAATAATTAAAAAAAACACATGAATAATAAATAAATATACATGTGTCCGTCAACGTTTACAGAGTATATAAATTAACATTTAAAATTGATCATAACAATCAAAATTACATTTTTTTTAAATAGAGACAAAATGTAATTAAAAAATGAAGGACTAAAATTATAAATTTTTTAAAAGTAAACGATTAAATATCTTTATTAAAAAATAAAAGAACTAAAACTATAAATTTTTAAAAAATATGAGGACAAAAATTATATTTTAGCCTAATAAAAAAATATAAAAGAGATGAAAGTATTTAATTATTATTTTTAATACCCTTCCTAATTTTTCGTCAAGAAAGAAACCGTTACTTCATGAATCTATTCGTATAGTTTTTACTCATCAAGGTTCATACTAGCAATGTATTTGTTTAGTGCCTTGCCTTATAGTTATTAGGTTAAGGTAAAATTTGGACACTCACAAAAATGAACAGCTTTAAATTATGGATAAAGATTTTCATAAACCCTAATTCGGTGTTACAATCAGAGGGATTACGGGTAAAATACTAAACGAGTAATTTACTTCAATAGTCCAATCTTTAGTATAAAAAAAAAATAGCAGTCAACCTAAGCGATCATGTATCGTGGATAGATATTCTAACTAATAGGAAATGATATTAAATAAACAAAGATTATTACAACTTAATTTTGAGATTTTGCATACAGTCTCTTCTTCCATCTCTCTTACCCCTCACCATCTCTCCGGGCTTTCGGTAACAAAAATATCAGAAAAGTTGTAGTTTCATATTCGTCCCTCTCATTTAAATTTTTTAAATATAGATTTTTAAAATAGTATAAATAACTATATTAATTAGAATGCCAATAATCCCACCTATTAAAAAAATTGATATCTTGTCAGTATCAACTATTTAGAAATCACTTTAAATATATTTTTTTAAAAATACTATTATAAAAATTAGCAATATTATTATATATTATAATTTATAATTAAACAGTAATATAGAAATTCTTTAACTCAAAATGCATTCTAATTATTTTTTTATAAAAAAGTATTAGTATAAAAAATCAGTAATGGTCCACCTTAAAATGGGAGAGAGGAAACCTGTAATTAGATTGGATTATTTCTCATGTAACAGAAAAAGATTGATTATTTTTATTGACTTTAATTTGTTTCCATAAAAAATACCCTAAATTATATTTTTAATTTGGAACTCCTATAATATTTTTTTGTAATTTAGTTTTTTTATTAATTGTGCAAACGTCTTCCAATTATTAAAATTAAATAGTTAAGTCCATTGTTAGTTTACGTGACATTATTGGTTTTGACATGGTAAGAAGATTTATAATCGAAAAAAATGATAAAAGGGGTAAAGGTGGGATTAATTAAAACCGATGATCCTTTCATTCTCCATTTTGCGAATTTAATTTCTATTTAATATTCAATCTTTATTATTTATTTTAAAAATTTAAAAACAATATAAATACTATAATATTAAAATAAATAATACTGTATAAATATTGTGGTAGAAAAAGAATAGAAAGGTGAGAAGAAAATGGGATAAAAAAATATGAAAGAAAGAAGTGATTGTATGTTTATATATTAGGCTTAGATATATTTTTCTTTTTCACTGTAAATTATTAAATAGTATAAGGTGTAAATGTATAATTTGACAAAATAATTTATTGTCTTTTTATATCTATCTTAAAATGGAATTTAATAACTTTTAAAATATTAATAATTAAAAATAATCTTATACCATAATTTAAATTATTTATTATAAATCTAAATTATAATTGACATATAAAAATATTTATTTACTATAAGTATATTCATAATATAATTTATATATTTAAAAATATTTATTAATAAATTTTATTTATACAAAAATAAATATTTATCCTAAATAATAAAAATAGTAAAAAAATAGTTAAGTGTAATTTATCATTGTAAAAATAATGTTAAATAGTTAAATTGGTCTCTGAATATGTGAGACATTGAAAAGTTAATCCCTCAAAAATGAAAATTTTAGATTTAGTCATTGAATATATAAAAAATTATAATAAATTAGTCTTGTAAATAAATTTATAATAAATTAATTCTTAAACTTTTTAATTTAATATCAAATTTTTCTTTAAAAATATAAATTAATCCTTAAACATCATAACTTAATAAAAAAATAATTTTACAAATTTAATGACAAAATTAAATTGTTGTATTATTTGCATATTGAAAACATTAAATTTGTATTTTTTTTATTTTTTAAGAATCAATTTATTATCATATTACACTTTGGAAGACAAATTTTGTTATTTATCCTAAAAACAATTACTAGAAGAAATGAGATTTCTCAAAAGAGTATATATATATATATATATATATAATAGTATATTGATTACTTGAACGTAACTTTCTTGGTGAGGGTATGGCGGCAAGCGAAGTTGTTTAAACATGGTTCCAAATTTATTTGACGAAGATGAAATTAAGAACGACGAGCATTAGCATATCAGAGAGAGTTAGTTAGTTAGTTACGTTGCTCGTTGATGCTGTAGCTGTAACTGTGAGATAATGTCGAGCGAGACACGACGTCGTTCTGCGGTGGTGGCCGTGTATCAAAGAAAGCGTTCCCGTTATCTAACAGGCTGTGCCTTACTCCGAAAAGGTCCCCAACCCGCATTTCTTTTTCTTTCTCTTTTGCATTCAAGTTTTACGTGTTTTCTTTGCTTTTTAATAACTCAAGTTCTTTTTTATTCTTTTCAAGTTTTCTGCATTTGATCCGGCAAATTAAGAAACACGGATATTAGTAAATTGATTTAGCATTATTATGTTGTACTCAGGCAGAATGTATTTGTGGGCTGTAAAGAAGAAATTGACGAAAACTGAGGATGATCTCAAATAGTCTTTGCGAAATCGTTGCTGAAGTTCAAGGGTCTTACAAAGATAGCTGTAAGCATAACTAACTTGTTTTCTACCCTTCAAGAGATAAACACTCTGTGCAAGAATAACTTATTTATTGCATTAACTTGTTTGCTCATTTGGTTGGACTGAGACTATGCTCGTTTTAATAAGTGGAAATGCTAATGTGTGGCGTGAGCAAGTTCTGGTTTCACTTAAATGCACTTTCGCTTTTCTTACTATCATCATGAATTTCATTTTCATTTTCAAATTTGGTCTCACTATTTTAATTGTGCAATTAAAATAGCGGGATTAAATCTATAAAAAAAAAAAAGAAAGGAAAAGAATTGGGAGATTAAATTCAACAAATGACAATAATAAAAAAAAAACTAAGAATACAATGAAGTCTTTTAATTTGATTTTCGGTTAATCAAACACACATAACGTTAATTGTTGTTGCATTTCTGTATTCTTTATATAAATTGTGTTTCATTTGTTAGTCCTCTTGTTAGCTAAGTTGAGAGATTGGTTAGAGACGATCGATTAAGTTTTAATGTGTGAGACCTAAAATAAATATTAAAAGAATTTTTGTTACTTTAAATTAAAGACCTAAAATTGCTACTTGGATGTCATAGTAAATTGGACAAGGAGAAGCTAACTGCAGGGACAAGAGTTGCGCTGCATAATTACGCGGATTCTTCCGCACCAAGTATATTCGGTTGATTAATTAAGTTCTTAATTCTTAAATTTTTGTTCTAATAGTTAAAGTTCTTAAACTTTTAAAAATTTTAATTTTTAATTCCTAAATAAAAATTTAAATTTATTATTTTTTGGATTAAAATGTAATTTTTTAAAAGTTTAAAAATTAAAAATCATAATGAAAAAAATTAAGAGATATTGATCAATCAAACAAAAATTTAGGTATTATAAACTAAATTTTAAAAAAAAATTAAGAACTAAAAACTTAATTAACTTTTTTTTTATCATTTATTTATTGTGCTAAATTGACTGATTACTATTCTACGTTAAAATCAAATTGTTGTTGGAAAGTGGCAACCCAAAGGACTTAATTCTGGAGCATGACCCTTTTCATTGTTTTGCAATCTTAAAACGTTCGTTTCATTTTATTTTCCTTTTTAAATTTGAAAACGAAGGAATAACTTCACTGTCCATTCCTTTCCTCATTGCATGTTTGTCGTCGACTAATTATCCTTCCCTGGTGTCCGCTCAGTTTGTCACGTTATAATTTTATATATTGTCTAGCTCAAATTCTATTCAGTGATAAAAGAAAAATACGGTATGGCTTTAGGTGGAAGTAATGTTTATAAGATTTCGTTTGGAATTTTCAGTAAGGATTAAAGTTAAATTGAAGGAGGTGTTATTTAATACACATACACACACATTGTTTCAGTTAATAAGATTATTTTAACGATGATATTTCATAATATTTTACGATGAAAAAAAGTATGAATGTAAAAAAATTATAAATATAACCCCTCTTTTAATTATATAATTAATATATGAAAAAAAATATTGATCTAATTTAATATAAAAATCGTAAGATAGATGTAAAAAAAAAACAAATATATAACTACATGAAATGGAAAAGGAATATAAAAATGTCTTATTTGAAGAAGAAAAAAAGGACTTTTTTAATAAGGAAATAAATGGCTAAAAAATACATAAATAAAAGAAAATAGGGTAATTTCTTCCATTTGCATTTTCTCAAGAATTAGGCGAAGCATTTTCACTCCATTTTATTTCCTGATCATATATCATGACTCTCTTAACCATGCATCAATAATAATATGTGATCATATTCATTCACTTAATTTATTTATTATACTTTCTAGTAGACGCGGGATGTGCAAAATTCATATGTAGGTTTATTTTTTAATTTTCCTTCATACACTATTGACAACTATCGAAAAATTTATCCTCCAATCATCACAAATTACATTTTTATCTCTATTTCTAGATTAAATTTTAATAATTTATTTAAATAAATTATTAATAATTAAAAATAATTTTATATCACAATTTAAATTATTCATCATAAATTCAAACTATGATTTATATATATTTAAAGTATTAATTATTATATAATGTTTATTTATCATGATTTTAATCATATTAAAATAAACATTCGAGTATAATGAAATTACTGACATAGTAATTGCTATCATTATAAAAACAATTAGTACAAGAAATCAGATTTCTCAACAATAAAAATAAAATATAATAGTATATTTATTACTTGAACGTAACTTTCTTGCTTAGGCTGAGGCGGCAAGCGAAGTTGTTTCAATATGGTTCATCCAAATTTATTTGGCGAAGATGAATATAAGAACGACTATTTAGTAGTTCGTTGATGCTGTAACTGTGACACAGTGAGAGTGTGAGATAATGGACGAAATTTTACGACGTCTTTCTGCGGTGGCCGAGTATCGAAGAAAGTTTTACCTTTGTCAAATAATCCATTACAGAATCCGAGCAGGTTCTTTTTTTGTTTCTTCTTTGAAACTTTTTTCACTTCTTTTTGATATATTCTTTTCAAAGTTTTCTTTCTGCATTTGATCAGCCAAAAGGGTTTTGCGGGATGCAAAGAAGGAATATGCGACAACTCAGTCCCTGAGGAGGGGTGGCCAACTCGTTACTCTTGTTGAAGGGCCTTATAATGATCACAATCAACGCTGTAAGAATAAACTTTCTTTTCTAAGTTTCTTGAATCAACACTGTTGTGTGCAAGAATAACTCATTTCATGGTTTAACTTGTTTTCGCTTGAGGCTATCATTGTTTCAATAAATGGAAATGTTAACTGGTTGACATGGAAAAGTTTTTATCTCACTTAATTGCATTCGTTGTGCTTTTATTGTTGCCACTTTTTTTTTCCCGGCCCGCAAATTTGATCCTCATTATTTTAATTATATAACTTTTATTTATTCAATAATTTAACTTCTAATATTTAAAAGAAATGTTGATGATGTAGAAGAGTGTTCCTTGGATGTCAAATGTTATCAAATCAACATTTCGGATAAATATTGCACGTCGAATAAATAAAAATTGTACAATTAAAATGGTAAAGAACAAATTCATGATAAAAAAAAAATAGAAGATTAAATTTGAAAATTAACAACAATATAGAGATCAAAAGTGCATTAGAATTTTCAGTTACTGAAAACAGGCATAATCTTAATTTTTGCTTTGTTGAATTCTTTTTATAAAATGTTTCATTTGTTAGTCCTCTTGTTAGCCATAAAGTTGTGTGATTTGGTTTGAGATAATCAATCAAGCATTGTATGTGATTTGAATCCTTTCAGTTATAGTAAAATCAAGCAGTGGAGCAGATAGACATATAGTTGGCATTCATAGTAAGGTGGAGAAGGAGAAGCTAGTTCCAGGCACAAGAGTTAGCCTGGATAGGACTACCATGACCATTATGAGAATTCTTCCGCCCCAAGTATATACATCCATTATCTATCTATTGTGTTTGCATGGCTGATTACTATTCTACATTAATTGTTGACATGCATGCTACTATTTTATTCATCATTTCACAGGTTGACCCTTTTGTGTATAACATGATTCATGAAGACCCTATAAATGCTAATTACTCTGCACTTAGAGAGCTTACAGAACAGATTCGAGAACACGGGGAATCGATTGAACTGCCTCCTGAGCTTAATCTCAAGGTTATGTGTGTATATATCCATCATTTATTGTCTTGGGCTGATTACTATTCTACAGTACAATATTGTTGACATGCTAGTTTTATATTCATCATTTGGCAGGTTAACTATATTGTGAATAATATAATTGAACTTGAACTTGACGGAGGGGACACGGGACATGTTAAGTACGCTGCAGTTGGAGGGCTTTCAGATCAGATTCGACAACTCAGGGAATCGATTGAGCTGCCTTTAACGAATCCTGAGCTTTTTCTCAGGGTTGGAATTGGAATGAAACTCCCCAAGGTATGGTATGAAACATTTTGTATGAATGACTTAAGATTTATGTTTGATAAAGGAAAATGTTCTCAAACAGGGTGTTCTTCTTTATGGACCTCCTGGAACTGGCAAGACATTATTAGCAAAAGCAATTTCCTGCAACGTAGATGCTAAATTCTTGAAGGTTCAACTCTTGTCTTTGTGCTGTGTGAACAAAGTGCTTGATGGGTGTTATAATAAATAAATAAATAAATAAAATATTTTTTTTTTTCTTTTCAGGTTGTATCTAGTACTATAATTCATAAATCTATTGGTGAAAGTGCAAGATTAATTAGGGAAATGTTTAAATATGCCCGCAATCATCAGGTATTGAGAACTTGCATTGCATCAAAACAGGATTTTTTTTTCATGCCCTTGTAGAATTGATTTTTACTATTTCCATCCTTTTTGTTTAGCCTTGCATCATATTCATGGATGAGATTGATGCCATTGCTGGACGACGTTCCAGTAACCGCAAAGGTTCTGATCGTGAAATTCAAAGAACCCTCAAGGAGCTGCTTAACCAGCTGGATGGATTAAATCATCTTGAAAAGGTGATTTCCTCTTCTGTGTTCCATGTTCACAATCCTAAGGAGATTCGCACTTGGTTAGAAAAATGACTACATACATATATATCTTCTTTCTAAATTTGGATGTGTTATAACCAGGTCAAAATAATTATGGCTACAAATAGGCTTGATGTTCTTGACCCGGCTCTTCTTCGTCATGGTCGAATTGATCGGAAAATTGAAATTACATTACCAAATAGGAAGTCAAGGATGGAAATCTTCAAAATCCATGCAGAAGGAGTTACAAAACGTGGTGAAATTGACTATGAAGCAGTTGTGAAGCTTGCTGAGGTAGATTAAGGATACTTAAGAGTTATATGCATGCTGAAAATATTTCTCAATCTTTTCCTAATGGTTTATTCTATTGTATTGACTTTTCAGGGGTTCAATGGTGCTGATCTTCGTAATGTTTGTACTGAAGCTGGTCTGTTTGCTATTCGTGCAGAACGTGATTATGTTATTCATGGAGATTTCATCAAGGTAATGTACTTCCAAGTTGATAACGGAATTTAATGATGGAATTCTTTCTGTATTAAATTCTTAATTGTCTTTGTCTTTCTGATCCTTCAGGGTGTGCGCAAACTGAATGAAGCAAAGAAACTGGAATCAAGCCCCTGACCGATACTTAGTCATTCTTTGCAATCTTGTACAGTTTTCATTAACTTTGCAGTTTACTCTGCATTAATCATAGGTTCCGATATCACATTCATCATTTTCTTTTCCTTTCTAAGTTTGAAGTCAAAAGAAGGACTTCGCCGTTCATTGGCTTGTTTGTATAAAAAAACAAAAGTTGTACCGCAAGTTCAAATCCTCATTGTATGTTTTTCGTCGACTACTAGTATATCCTTCACTGTCTGGTGTTCTGCTCAGTTTGTCAAATTTTATCCAGACGAAAAAAAACAATTAAAAATAAAATGCGTCTATCTTTAGGTGGAAAATAATGTTTATATCGTTTGAATTTTTTAAGAATTGAAGTTACTTTGATAATAACTCAACATTTACAGAAAAATTTACAAATTGTATTAATTCGAGGTACCGTACTTTGCCTACTAATTTTATACTTTTCTAATAATAATAATTTGTCCATAACTCAAGCATAAAACTAGATTATTTTGGCCGTTAGCGTTTGCTTTATATTAATTTCATCAATCTATTTTAAAACAGGACTTGGGAAGAATCATTAACTTACAGAAAATTATTACAATACCATGGAATTCTAACTTACAGAAAATTTTATTTTGGAACTTGCTATAAGGTGTTGATGCTATAAGGTGTTGAAGAGCTCGTGACCATCCAATCCAGAAAGAGGTTAACTTCTGCAGGTGTACTTATTCAAGATTCTGAGTGCACGGTTTTCAACTTAAATGCCGAATATACATGTCCTCTGGAACATCTGAACCAAGACTATTTGCACCTAAGGTTAATTCAAGCTATCACTTCCACTGCAATGAATCTAGAGCTTGTTGATGAATCTGTTTGTCACCGGCGGCCACAACATTAAAACCTGCTGCCACATGCACATAAGACAAGGCTTCAAAGGAGCGATACTCGATAAGTGACAAAAACTTGCATGACTTTTAGAGTTTCATTCATTCAAGGTGGCAAGAAGACCAAGAAAAGCAACTAGGAATGAAATTGAAACTAGAGCAAAGGCGCCATACATGTTGGGATTGAAAGTGGAGAAACCTCCCAAAACAGTTTATCTCCTTTCCAATCAGTTATGACACCTCCAGCGCCTTCAATAACAGGTATCAGTGCAAGAAAATCGTATGGCTGAAATACAAAATTTAACAAATATTGTTTTAATCATCTTGGGTTACGTTTTGCTCTACATTGGTCAAAAGTTTCTAAAGTTAAACATGCAACCAAAGGCGAGAGTGCAGCATACCTTCAGACCAGACTCAACAACAAGATCCACAAAACCAGAAGACAAAAGAGCATATGCATAGCAGTCACAACCATATAAGGGAATTTTAACCTGTAAAGGTGCAAAAAGGAATAACAGAATGACAACAATAAATATAGATAAATATATTTTGGGAAACAGAAAAGTTTCATTTTGGCAATACTGAAGCATAGAGACATGACTAAGCAGAAGACAAAGTGCAGTGTGATATTTTGGATTCATATTCTCTGTGACACTTGATTATTTCAGAAGGATTGACTTTGAAATGGTCAAAAAGGTGTTGTAAATAATATTTATAGATTTTAGAATCAAATTGACCAAGAAAGGTGAATTCAGAAATACAATAAGATTTTTTACAACACAAATGGGTTCATGTGAACCAACCATGTGTTTTTGAAATTGTGATAAATACTTTAGTAGAAGCTAAACAGTATTAAAATTGGGAAATAGCATGCCTCAAACTAAATATTCTGACGGTATATTTGATCATTTTATCATATTATGTGGAGACCTTGCTTCTAACACGGATGAATGCCTTTTCTGCATCTCCACTGAACAGATGTGGGCTTGTGGTATACCTATATAGGGAAAAATAACATAAGACTTGATACCAGTTAGACTTGTAAACCTATGCTAGCCATGTCAAAAGCTGCAGATGCCAGATAATAAAAATAAATTCAACTACTCTTTTTCCAGAACAACCCTCTTTTCCCTCTTCCACTGAAGAAACAATCCATAATAAAATTTGCTAAGGAAAAAGAAGAAATGTATACAAGTATGCTTGAGAAAGGTCCGCACAAGTGCGTGTAGATATTTCTTGTCCGTTCAGTGTAGTTCTCTTTCCAGTTATCCCGATCCACCTTTCTCGTAACACAGGTTGATCAATTATGCCAAGAATCTATTGAAAAGGAAACGAAACTCAACAACATAAAGTTTACGACTTAACTGAAAATGATGACAAGATCAATTTCAATTTGTAGTTTATCTTAACATCCTCTCTTTGTCTACAGTGTAACTATGTTGGTAAAAATACCAAGTATTACTTACAAATGGGTAAGTGTATCAGTTAATAGAAAGAATGCAATTAATCGATGTTGACATTTTCAATTGTTTTCTTTACATTTGTTTTCATATTGTAAGGTATAAAGAAAAAAGACTCGGACTAGTTTAAAATATTAAAGAAATCAAGATGATTGAATATCTCAATTTTCTTCATTCTTTAGCAAGAAAGTTGCAATAATTAGTGACGCAGTTCAAGGAAAATTAAGTGTGACCGGTTCTAACTCTATATAAGCATTCAAGTGATAAGAGATACTTACTGGGGTGCCATTTTGTAGAAGAGCAACGAGACTACCAAATACGGGTTTTCCTAAAATGGATACAAAACAAGCAGAGTCAAAGCGAAATTTGGGAACTCTGGCTCAACAATGAAAGAAAATTACCAGTAATAAAGCTCTTTGTCCCGTCTATGGGATCTAATACCCAAACATAATCAGTATTCTTTTCTTTACACCTCCAACCATTTTCCTCTCCATAACTGCAATTTAGTGGAAATCCAAGGTTGAGCTTCAGTCTACAGAATCAACCATCCTGTTGCAAATTTTATGGAGTATTCCATGGGTTATGCTGCTGATCACCCATGTACATAAGCACTAGGGAAACAGCAGCATTATACACTTCTCTCTTGTTTAGTTGTAAATTAAACAACATAAATTTCATTACAAATTTATCAATCTAAAGGCTAGAATTCTGGAGCATTGATAAAGTCAAGTTTTCTAATAGTAAATCCCTTATTTCATTAGGTTGAAGGGGCATAACAGGGAAGGATGCCTGACTTGTTATAAAATGGAAACTAGTATAAGCTTCTGATTCCATGTCAGCAAATGCGGCAAAATGAGTGTGTAAATCTTTCGTGCTAGTAGGCAGTAGCTACCACTTCATTTGAATATTTCACTAACTGTATTATAACGAATTGAACTTTTTTTTTAAAAAAAAAAAAATCTCGAATTACTCGGCAACAAGAAGAAGGTGATGGGATTAAATAATAATTACATAGCATGAGAAGGGAAACTGTCTAGTATGATTGAAACCATAGCCTCCTCAGCCGATTGATCAGCAATGGTTACTGGACCTGCAATGCAACATTGAGTAAAAGCACAGACAGAAATAAAAAGCATTAGACAAAATGAAAAGGGATAAAAATGAAGTTACTGAGATCATGTTTGTGAATAACGTCGAAGTTTTTCCTGAAGTATTTGCGAATAATTTCTCCGGCAGCATCGGCAACTTTGTTACCGACCTCGGCGAAGTGATTGAGTTCAAGAGGCGAGCTGTGAGGTGCCATGGCTCTCAGACGAAAGGCACTATTATTGGGTATTGGGGACTGAGAGAAAATGGCACTGTGAGAACATTGCAATTGCCACAACCCAAAATTAATCCCAATCTCAGTATTTTGAAAAAGATAAAGAAATTGCGTTATGTAGACTGTATAGGGCGGAGATGAATGAAAAGTTTAAAAAATAAAACTTCAATCATATATTCCTTTTTAGTTTAACTCTACTTAAAGATAATAAGATTTAAACTAAGAAATGAGATAGAATAAGTCAATAGTATAATGTTATCTTTGCTCACCAAATAACATAAATTTAATTAGAATGTAATGACCATGCATATATTGTAATTTTTTTCTTACAATATTTTCATTCATTCTTAGCTTCTCTGCTATAGGGCTAATTCCTACTTTCAGCATTCCTGGCAGAGGCATCAGTTAGTTTCTTCTCTTGATCTCCATTTTACGTCTTTGTTTTTTAAATTTGAGAGTCAATGTTTTTAACTATACATTGATTAAATAACCAAAGTCTAATTAATAGTCTCGAAAAATAAAATAATTTTAGTTAGATGTATTATTAATTAAAAAAAATCTTATAACCAAAATAATTAATAAATTAATTTTATATATTTAAAAAAAATAAAAATATATGTCCAAATTAATATGGATAGGTATACACAGATAGGGAGTAAAACAAATAAGCAATTTCCATCACTATTAATGTGATTATTGTGTTGAAAAGACGCACCTGAACTTGATATTATAAAGCATAATTGCATAGTAGATACATATATAGGGTGCAGGTTAGTGGCGGGTGGTGTTGTGTGTGCATGCTCTAGGCCTGCTAGCTTCTCTTTTATTTTATAGCTCTTTTAAACTGAGTGTCGGTAATCACTTCCTCTTCTTCTTAATGGCGGTGGAGATATGACGTCACAGAACAACACACCTACACCTCACACCCGCTGCAACGTAACAGGAATCAGGACACAAAAATTATAAAAATAAAAAATAAAAAACATTTTTTTGTTAATTTATATAAATATCATTTTCCATTCATATGCTTTTCTTTTCCAAAATTATTTCTATTTCAAAACTATTAATATTCATTTATTATAATTTATCACAACTAATAAAATAGTTTATTTCAATATAATATTTATTTCTATTACATACTCTTTAATATGTATAAGCTTGTAACTCTTCAGGTGTTTATCAATTCAAAAAAAAAAAAACAAATTTGATGGAGCTTGAAAATGCTATTGATACCTAGATTAAAAACTATAATAAAATTTTCATTTATTATAAATTAATTTTATATTTCTAATACAATTTTCATAACCATTTTTTTCATTCACTTTATATTAAGTATTTAAGTATAAGTAAAATAAGCACAAATTTTAAAAAAAAAATAAGTTATCAACCGATCTCAAATTGTCTTATATATGATATGATATATCATTAAAAATCATTAACTTAAACTATTTTAAAAATCATATCTAAGATACAAGTTAATCGGTAGACAAAGTAAAAATTCTTACACGGATAGTATATGAAAAGGAAAAGAATACTTAGACATCCGACATCCTAATTAACATCTAGTGGAAGAGTGATAAGGACGAAAAAATATAAATATATAAATAATATGATATGAAAAAATAATAGAAAAAAAGGATGTGTTGTATAAATGTTTGAAAAAGGTGAGTGTTCAAATATCATAACGCATATTAAAATTAAACTCTGAATAATATTATTTTAAACTCCTTTTTTTGTTGTTGTTAAGAGTAGAGTTAGGGGGAACACCCTTAACAAACTAGGAATTAAAACCCGCGAGAAAATACAATAGACACGGTAGAGCTTACATCCGCTGAAACGTTATACATAAATTCAGAAACAAATAAACAGAGGGCATCATAAGTTTAGTGATGTAAATTAAAAACACAAATAAATGAAACGGCCAAAGAACTCTATTACATGATTCAACATGCAATAAAGAAGCAAACATAACTCCTTTCATTTCTTTTTAATGAAAGCAAACAACCCACGAATGAATATGCATATAAATTTACTACCGACAAAAAAATATTAATTTGACCGGATGCTATGCTGAAACCGTTCTTTCATTAAAGGCAACACATCAGAATAAAGTATTCAATTCAATCTGCTAACTGCAAAAACACTGGTTTGATAATAGGCTATCCTGAATCTGCTCCTTCATTAAAAGCAACCAACTAAGTGGATCGAAATAATTGGTATTTGCCTATCAATCTTTGAAGACCATTTCCCAACTCCAGAAACTCCGAAGGGCTAATGGTTTGCATTACATAAGAACCATGGACAACTGAACATCATTTGGATATAAGAATTATATCCATGAAATAAACAAATCAACCTGTACAATGCAGAAAGAACATTGGGGTCTAAACATAATATTTTACGTCTGTATGTTCAACTTATACTTCTGTATGTCTTCTTTACAGAGTAACTTCAACCTCTTATCCAGTTGAAATTGCAGATTAGTTTATACAGATGCTCTGAAATCATAAATTGCATTTTGTCCTTTTCACAAACCAATTGAGGATGCACAAAAGTTCAACAGCGGAACCTGTGATAAAGAAAGTGAAAAAAAGTGTAAAGTACAGAAGAATTATTGAAGATTTCCGACAAGCCATGGGCATATCAAATGTTTGAAGTTCAATTTCTGTTGCACGCAACTAAACCTAAAAGACTTTGAAGTACAATAACATGCCAACTATAGAATGGAAAAGCAACAATACCTTATTTCTTCATTGCAATGCATGGCATAAGCTAAATTCAAAAATGCTATCGACAAACATACACAAACAAAAATGAAGATAGTGCCACTGACCTCCCAACAACCAAGAAGCAGCTTATTCCTTGCTAGATTTTGCCCAAAAGAAACCCTTCTTTCTTGTAGGGTGATTATCTAATGTAGATCTGGAACCCTTTGATCCAAAGGAAAAGTGTCGCCTCAGAAAAGGTTTCCCATAGGAGCTTCTCCCATTGGAACTGGAGTCTATCCTAGGACTTTTACCTTTAAGCCCTCTCCCTTTAAAGTGATGAAACACAACAGAATCATCATCAATATCACTGTCCACAACCCGATTCTTTGATTTATTGGTTCTAGCCTTCAAATCCATTTCAGCTTTCAGAGCTTTTTCAGACAACTTCATAGTTTGTTTCTCACCAAAAGTGCAAACTGGGCAAGCTGGATCATACTTATTGATATCAGGTGTCATAATCTCCAAACATTCAGCATGATAGACATGTCCACAGATGAGGACAGCAACTACAGAAAGGTCATTACTTGCAATTATCTTTTGAGTGCTCCAAGAAGACTTCTCTGCTAAAAGCTTTGAGCAAATACCACATGATTGCAAATCAACTGGTGAAGCTGAAAACCAACTACTGGGTCTAGCTAATCTTTCTCGGTTAAAACCAAATGACTCACTATCAAATGACCATCTTTCTCTGTGGGGAGTTCCCATCAGCTCAGAAAAGCCAGGAATAGACCAACCATCTGAAGATCCACCATGGGAGTGCATACCCACTTCATTGCTCCATGAAGAAAACACAGCCCTTTCTTCAGACAAAGAGAAGCTGCTGGGTGACTTAACTGCTGGGATACGGCTATCGGAAGCTTGCCGTGATAGGTGGTGTCCTGGGGAATGGCAGGGCCACCTTAAAGGTGCCGAGCTCGATGGAGGTATGTGACATGGAGATGATAAAGGAGATGCTGATAATGAAGTTGAAGGCAGTGATGGTTTTGTGGGAGATGGGCAAGATACTATTGATGATTCTGCCAACCTATTCACCTAGAAAGTAACTCATCGTTAGGGAGTGTCAAAGAAATCATATACCAACAATACTCACACACACATTCACCAATCACTAAATTATAACCTCACCTGTTCGACGCTCACATCTGTAGAAACAGTCCTTGAAAAAGATTGGTCTGCAATTATCACAAACAACCATGTCAAAAACTATCAAAGGACACCAATTAACAGAATAATATTAAACCACTGGATTAGTTAAATTTAAAGTGTTGTAATCCATATTTTAAAAGGCTGCAAACCAGGCAATGCAAAAACACCTTATCTATACTTATTGAGTTATTCTCTTAGTAGCTTAAGCTATATTTCCAGGTTCTCTATTAAGAGGAACTGAGGAAGTATTAATAAAAATTCACCAATCTAAATAACCAAAAAAGAAACTTGAATATTCTGTATTAAGAGCTAAGTTGACTAAGCCAAGTGTTAAGAATTCTACCTTGATTTCTCCTTAGTAACCACTTGAAGATATAAAATGCGTGACAAAGGAACCTTTTATAACTTGTTTGGTAGACCCCCCCCCCCCCCCCCCCCCCCCCCGAAGAAATAGAAACAAATTTTTTATAAGAAAATAGAAGATGTGATGTAATGATTCCTGAACAAGGGAGATTGAATAGCCAGCTTGATTTTATAGGGAGCACAAGCATGGATACTGTAAGCAATTATTTTCAATATTTTGGTAACTTACCATTGAACTCAGCAAGTTTGATTCATCAAAAATCTTAATGAAAAGGGTTGAAATGAATCCATTCTCATTCATGTTTCAGTCTTGATTTTTTTTCTACAAACTATCACCAAAACCAAAACACAAAAGATCATCCGAAGTAAATCTAAGACTGTCTCAAAATCTGATTGCTTAATCTCACATTTTGGTCGTCTAATAACTAAATCATTCTCAAATTTTGTTTCCCATTCCTTTCTGGTTTATTATGTGCATGGCTTAACTTTAAATCTGATTGCTTAATCTCACATTTTGGTTGTCTATAACTAAATCATTCTCAAATTTTGTTTCCCATTCCTTTCTGGTTTATTATGTGCATGGCTTAACTTTAAACATCGATTAGCACTGAAAATTCTGAATTCCTAACAGTTCATTTATCTTCAATCAATGGTGCCATCATATTTAAAATAACCATATAATTCCTCTAGGCCTGCTAGTGCAACAATGTGAAAAATAAACCAAAAATAGTTGATAGTTCTACTGTTCTTGCTCTCACTTTGTGATGTCGGTTTCTCTCCTCCAAAGACATAACTTTGAGCCTTTACAGAACTATCCTTTTAAGTAACCACACTTGATGCTAATTTTCAATTTTTACTCATGTCTGATAGCTTCTGACGCAGAAAAATATGTGAGAAAACATCATGCCTCAAAATTTAATGTAGCATCATGTACTAATTTCATATCTTTCAAACAGCTTGGTGATTATAAGTGTACAATGAACTATGAATAACTAAGACAAAAGCGTGTTCAAGAAAGTCCAACTCAAATAGGTCGATGTTTAAAGTCAGAAAGCTGAATTCCCAAGACTTACCTGAAGTTGAATTTCTCCTATGTGCAGCAGTTACTTGCGAAATTGATGGTTTTTGGCATCTTTTCCGTTGATCATTCTGCAGTGGACTTCCGTCCTCTGACATATATGTTGATTCATTTTTATTCTCTGATCCATCATTCCTGCTAATACCGTCAGAAAACCAATTTATAGAAGTATCTTCACCAGCTACACGCCCTCGATGATCCCAACGAAAGCTCCATGTTGGAGAACATCGAACATTCCGATGCAAATTGTCACTGGTTGATCCACTTTGTATGGTTTTGTCTCTGGCAGCAACACAACAAGCAGCGCCCATTGTGAAGTAGTAGCAACAGTTCTTAGCTTCTTAAACCAACCTAACCACCAATTGCATCAGCAAATACAAATCAACACCGTTCACTCGTGAACACAACCCTTTTGCCTGGAACAGTAACAAAAAAAGGCACACCATCAATTGCAACGATCAATAACATGACAGTCAAAAGCATGATCCAAAACATGTAACTCGCTGTTACTCAACCAGTAATCTAGTTGAAGC
Organism: Glycine max; assembly: GCF_000004515.6. NCBI lineage: Eukaryota > Viridiplantae > Streptophyta > Magnoliopsida > Fabales > Fabaceae > Glycine > Glycine max. Next base: position 761,110 of record NC_038242.2, read on the forward strand.
TAAACAAAATTCAAAAATCCAAATCAAAACACCCCACAAAAAAATGAACACGACCAAAATGAAGGTAGAGCATTGAAAAAAGGGCAAGTACAATCAGTTTTTTTTTAATTTTAAGGGGACGCTAAAGTGACCCACTTAAAGACAAAAATAAACTTCTTAATCGATCTAAACCAACAGAATATAGATAGTTACGAACACCTAAAAAATTCAAAATCAGTAGAATCAGCAGGAAGAGGGGAAAAACTTGCATGGTATTATGATGAAACTCGTCACGGATATCGTACCAACCTCAAATCACAGGCGAGACAAATAAAACGAAATGAAATTCCCCAAAAAATAATTGAAAAGGGCGTGGGAGATGATCCAATAAATCCGTTACAGTCGAAAAGTAAGAACGATCCCAAATAAACGCTGAAAAAACGGAATTGACAGTGGAAGACCTCCAGACTTTGAACAGTAATTAATATTCTAGTAATTGAGGAGGGAAAGGAAAAAAAACTGATTTTGAAATTGGGTGAAACAAACATGATTTTTGGTACATAATAATAATATGGTGATAGCAAAATGAATACATCTTATAACTATGACGCCGAAGCACGCACGCACGCACGCGTACCTTTTGAGAGAGAAGAGGAGCGTTTCAGACAGTTTCTTTTACGCCGTTTTGAGGACCCTCCCTCTTCTTTCAGTAGCGGCGGTACGCACTACGCACTTGAGTTTTCTCGAATAATAAAGCAAATTTCCAGAATATGATTTGTTTTTCTTCCTTTTAATAATGAGATAAAAAAGTTTTCTTTTTTATTACTAATTATTGATACTGAAATTAATGTTACGAGGTTTTCTTTTTTGGTTGCCCTGGGAATTTATGCCGCCTTAGCTTTAATTTGTTCCCGGTAAAAAATTAAAAACAAATTCCTTCTTCGCTCGCAAGTCACGGCCTTTGCATTTACTCTTTCTTTCTCTTTTTTTTTTTTTTTAATATTCTTTAGACTTTTAAATGTTATTATTTAAGTTACTTCTTAAAAGTTTGACTATTAAGATTTTTTTATGTCGTTTTGTATATATTATTTTAAACTCTGATGCAAGAGCCAAAATCAAAAGCTTCCTCCTTTCCCGGCCCCTCCTTTAGGTCTGGTAATGTAGCTTCCTACCCCTAAGCAATCTCCTAAAGTCCTTTTTTTGTTTTTCTTATTTAGTCCTGAATTCTATTTCAATTTTTCAATCATGGATCTTTATTTTTAAAAAAACAAAAAAAAAACTCTTTACTAAACTTCAAGCTTAATTTACTTGCTTACACAGTTTAGGTGAAGCTTAATCATGTCAATTAATTTTAATTTTTTTTACTGGAATGATTTCAATAAATAGGATAACTATCGTGCATATATTTATGACAAAGTTTATACACAATAGGAATAATAACATCAATCTTCAAATAGATAACAAGACCGTGGCTAAATAACAATGTAGAGAGGTAGGGCAAAATGGGATGAAAATTTGATACCCAAGGCAACTTTAATATATTTATAGAAATCTCTCACCCCATCTATACTTCTTTCCTTTTTATACAATTTCATATTATCTAAATAAGTCACGTATGGAACATATTTTAGATCAAATATCATCCAACACGTGCATCAATCGATATAGGATTGTTTTAATTTAAACAATGATATTAAATTTGAGTTTTGAGTATACATTTGTAATTAAATATTTAAAGAAAAATCTTTAACACTCATGTTATCTTATACAACTTAAGCAAAAATATTTATCATAAAAGATATTTGTAATTTATACCAAAAAATTATTTTAAATTAAAATATACATTAAATAAATGTTAAAAATATCAAAAAATATATAGAAATTTGAACTAAACATTACTCACAGTAAAAACAATAAATTACTCAAACTAAATTGTACTTTTGATTTCTCTATCATTTTAAATTCGTGATTTTATTTCTTCTATTTTAAATCAAGATATTTTATTTTTTTATTTTTTCAATTAAACATTTTTGGTTGTTCTCATGTGAACAAAAATTAATAGAAATAAGCACAAAGAAATATCTTAATAAGAATTGAATACACGATTTTTTGTTCATGAATAAAACAATAAGCTAATGAGACAATTACTTTATTTAATTAATTACACTAATATTATTTTTTATGTATCATTAGCAAAAAATTATTAATTTTTTGTTCTTAAATTAATAAAATTTATAAATTAAAAGAATATTTAATATACAAATAACTTTAATTTTATTTTATATCTTTTTATTTTAAATAGTTTATATAATTTTTTTTTTATTTTACCAATTTATAATTAAATTTAATAAATTAATATGTAAATTATTTACGTAATTTTTTGTATAAATTAATTTTCATATACAAATTATTTTTATTCTAATTATTTATGTAAAATTAAAAGGATTTATATGTTAAATATTTTTTTATTTATAAATTTTGATAATTTAAAAGAAATTAATAATTTTTTTAATAATGATACATAGAAAATAATATTAATATTGTTAACTAAAAAAGAAAGTATGTTATTTCATTGTCTATGAATAATTTTACATAAATAATTAGAGTATAAATAATCTGTATATTAAAATTAATTTGAAAAAAAATATTATAAAAATTAATTACAAATTGGTAAAATAAAAATATGTAAACTATTCAGAATAAAAACATATAAAATGATATAAAATAAAATTTAAAATATTTATATATTAAATATTTTAAATTTATAAATTTTTTATTTTGACAAAAAAAATCATTGACTAATGATATATAAAAAATAATATTAATGTGGTTGACTAAATAAAATAAGAGTGGTGATGATTCATTACTTTTCCTATGAATAAAAGATCATGAATTTCATTTATATTAAAATATTTATTATTTTTCACGAATTTAAAATTATAAAATTATCAAAATTATAATTTAATCTAATATAAAATATTTCCATGTTATCATTCAATAACAAAGTATTATGTATACTAAATTATTTAAATTCTATAAAATTATTTTAAAAATTAAATTGGTAATAATTTCTAAATAGTTGTTGATATAATTTCTTTTTACAATAGAAATTTAACCAAAATTATGTGTTTGTGGTAAAAATAAAAGTATAGAATTTTTAGTGGGGCAAAAGGTTAACAGCCGGCATTGTCTTGTGATGTACTCGGAGTAGGGTGTAAGCATTCCATTCTTTTCACGTTACACAAAAGGTATCATCATGAAACTATTATTTAGAGAAGAGATTCTTAACAAAAGTTTTTATTCTCTCTGAAAATTCCTTTCCTCTTATTATTGGATTCTCTTTAATCCTTTTCAAATAAATAATCTCATTTCAGTGCATTAAACAACTACCAGACACAACCTAAAAAATGTCAGTGGAGTTAATGCATTTTTGGTTTCTTAGTTAAGTCTAGCAGCTTGCTTTTCTGTAATTAGTTTGTGTACTGCTGAAGTTGTCGTGAGGGACTTAATGAAGGGTGTATTAGGAGAACGCGCTTACAGAGGTAGAGGGAAGGGTAGTTTTCTTTAGAGGTTAGAATTTATTTATAAACAAACTGTTTTTGGTATAAATAAATTTTAACCTCTGCATTCCTTTTCTCCAATAATGCTACACTATGTACGCTTTACCTTTAGGTACCTCTGATACCATTTATTTTATAATATTTGATGGCCTGATTTTTTTTTTCTATTCAAAAAAAAAAAGCACCGTGTTTCTCGTTCTTTTTCTAATTCGTTTCCTCTTATTTTCCCCTCTTGAAAACTTGTTATGCTAAAATTCAATTTAAAAGAAAAAGAGAAAAAGTCAAGAGACACCGCGAGGTGAGCTAAATATAAACTTGCTTATATTTACAAGTAGGTGGGTTTTGTTGGATGGTCCCATATCAAACAAGATACCAACCATTTTAGTAGTAGCTAATTTTGATTATAAATGGATAATAATAGAGATCAAGCTGAATTAAGAAAAAAAAATTGCTCGGAATCAATAAATCAACTAGTCACAGGACAGCAACTACCCTCAAGTCAAAAAGGAAATCAATTATTCATTATTATCAAGTGTGAAAAATCATGTATATGCCCTAGCAGTTAGATTTCAACTTTATTATTTTAAAATATTTTTCCCGACTCACTTTCGTTAGACTTGAGTATAGTAGAATATAATACTTGCCTATTTTCACATATACACATTATTTTGATTCATTAACATATTAAGGTTGTCTTTTGATTGTTAAAAATTATAGTATTAGGTTGGATAAATATTTTTATTTTATGTTTGATTATAAAAAGATTGAAGGATAAAACAAATCAAATAGACGAAGATAAGACAAAATCTATAATTTTGTTGCTCAACAAATTATGCGATGATTTTTTGTTCCAACAAAATATTAAAAAGATACATATGTTCTATTTCTAATTCTTTAATATAAAAAATAGTAACCAACTAACATGATATTTTAAAAACAAAACACCAATTTTTTTTAATTATAATTTCTCTTTTTTTTATTTGTGGCAAAATTTGGGTTGTTTTTTTTTCTTTCTTTTTTTAATTCATGAGTAAAAATGTAATAAAAAAAACATTAGTTTAACATTGAGAATGGGTCGTAAAATGTCCCCAATTTTTTCAAATCATGAATGGATTCTACGTGAATCACCCGAGTCCCAAAAATCATTAACAGTTTTTAAATTTTTGTTAAATTCCTATTTAGTATATCTCCCTCACCGTAACATAACCAATTGATTTTTTAAAATTAATTTAAAAGTTTGTTGGTTTTTAAATTAATTTTTTATATCATATATAATTATTTTTTATTGACTGATCATTTAAAAAATCATAACCTTAAAAAAATCATTTCAAGGAAGTGAGTGTTTTTTACACATTAAAAATGTTATTTCAATTACAATTATTCCTAAAAATTATTAATGGATCTAATTTAACTATAATGCATTTCACAAACTAACATCAAAATTATACTTATTTACCAAACTAACATCACATTTAGACGACTTTCTATAAACGGACATTGTTGGGACGTCCTATAAAGCTTTTTCTTTTGGGTAAATGGATTTCAAAAGCAAGAGACATGTTATATTTGCCTCCAAATAAAATCCGCCTTAATTTATGTTTATTTAATATTTTTAATTAAATATTTATGTAATAATTATGAGTTACTCTATTAAGTAGTAGAAATTTTTCATTTTTTTTTATAATCTCTTTGTTTTTCATAAAATTATCCATTTTCTAATCTTTTCTTCTTATTATTATTTTAATGATTCTAAAAACAGAATTCAAATCATATTTTCTTACTTAATTTGTATCATTTTTAACTCAATTTTTTTTCTTATTAAAAAAAATCGGTTAAAGCAACCTTCTATATATGTGATGACGTACCATATCATAATGATGAGGCGGTGCATTTAAAGGTCCATGAAGCTGAGGCAAGTTAAAGTCACCCAAAAAAGCCCAACATTATTAGTTAAAAGAAGAAGAAAAAGAACCCAACATTCTGCTTTGGGGTGACATGTCAAACCGGTGACCGGTGTTATTTTGCACTTTCCATATGACAATTTGGAAGGTAAAAGAAGTAATTTGAGAAATGCAGGATGTAATTGCCACTCGAGACCTATCTTGCACGGGCATTGTCCAAACAAACGTGACTTTTTTAGCGTTTTCATTTTCTTTTTAACTAAAATAATATTAAAAATAAATATTTATATAAATAATGTATGTAAAAAAATAAAATTATCATTTTATGTTGGGTAAATAGACACTTTTGTTCTTGAATGTGTAAATCGCTAACAAATGCATCCCTGAAAAATAAAAATACAAAATTTAGTCTCCAAAAGTGTAAAAAGTGTGACAAATATATCTGACTGTTAATTTTCGTCCGTCACCGTTAATAAAATCGTCTACGTGACACAGAGGGACAAATTTTCCACTGAAATGATTGTCAATGTGACAACATCTAATTGTCAGCATAAGGACATATTTATCATATAATATTTTTTTTGACTTTTCGTCTTTCACTTCGCTGACAAATACATTCCTCGAGGATGAAAATACAAAATTTAATCCTTGAAAGTGTAAAAAGTACAACAAATATAACCAGATGTTAATAGTAGATTGTGACTAATTATTATAATTTTTAAAAATTGATAATGGTTGCGACAAAATATTATCAAGTGAACTTTTATTGTTTTGGCAAATTCTTCTTACTTTTCTTCAACTACAAAAAAAAAGAACAATTATTTGGTTCTTAACTCTTGAATAAATGTTATCAACATAAAAGAAAAAAAAATTAATGTAAAACGATAAGATACTCTTGAATAAATGTTATCAACTACAAAAAAAATCATTGTTTTTATTTAATCAGACACTATTTATTTAATTGTTTTCTTTTTATAAATTTTTCATAATAAAATATGAATGTCTATTAATATATGCAACGACATCAAATTGCAAATTATAATAAAAGTTTGTTGGTTTTTAAATTAATTTTTTTATATCATATACAATTATTTTTTATTGATTGATCATTTAAAAAATCACAACCTTGAAAAAAATCATTCCAAGGAGGTGAATGTTTTTTACAAATTAAAAGTGTCATTTCAATTGCAATTATTCCTAAAAATTATTAATGGATCTAATTTAACTATAATGTTTTACACTAAGCATTTTTTTTTACTTAAATCTTTCGTCAAGCACGAGAATATAAAAAAGTTATTTATGAGTTTATAAAGCTAGTATTCTTTTTTCTTTTAGACTCAATTTAATTTATGAGTTTGTTAAAAAAAATTGTCACAATTAGTAAATTTTTTTTTCAAATTATAATAATTAGTCACAATCAACTATTAATATCCGAATATATTTATCACACTTTTTACACTTTCGGGAACTAAATTTTGTATTTTTATCTTTTAGGGACACATTTGTCAGTGGAGTGCGAAGACGAAAAGTCAAAAAATATTATATAATAAATATGTCCCAATGCTGACAATTCGATATGACCATGTTGACAATCATTTTAGTGACAAATTCATTCATCTGTGTTACGTAGACTATTTTATTAACGGTAACGGATGAAAGTTAACGACTAGATATATTTATCGCATTTTTTACACTTTTAGGAATCAAATTTTATATTTTCATCTTTCAGAAATGCATTTGTCATTAAATTACACATTCAAAAACAAAAATAACTATTCACATTGTTTTAGTTACATAAGAACAGATTAGGAAGAGTTGGTATAAGTATAATAAAAAAAACAAACATGCTGTAATTTTTGTTTTATGTTTTTGCATAGAGTTCTGACCTACTCAACTTAATAGTTTTTGTTTTATTTTTGCATAGAGTTCTGAACTACTCAACATGTTACAATTACAAATAGTTATATATAGAGAACATATGTTTTAATTTTTTTTCCTTCTAAAGTATCACTAAAGAAGCCTAAGCATTAGGAGTTATAGTTTTTATTAAAAAAAAATTAAAACTTAATATGTATCAAGCTAGTAGCTAAGTAAAAATTAAATAAGCATAAATAACGCTTAAACAACATCATTAAGGACCATTACTTTTATTTAAAGGTGTTATTATTCCTTTTATAACTGCTAAACATTATTATTAGTTTTTTTGTTTATTTAATGTTTTAATTATATATTTATGTAATAATTATGAGTTACTCGTTTTTTTTAGACAGTTATGAGTTACTCTATTATAAATAGAAATATCATATGCGAGAAAATAGTAAAAGCTACTATCATTTCTTTATATTCTTCTTTTTATTTACTATCATAACATGGAGCGCATGCTTACCAAGAAGTTCAAGTTTCTTCTTATTTATGTAACACTTTTGTCAACTTCTTTTATAAGTAAGTCTTTTAAGGTCTTTTGTTACATTTTTAGTTATAACTTTGCTTACATGGTAACATGGTTAAATAATATATTCTTATATCCTAATATAATGTGCATTGGTATACAAATATAGATAGAGTATTAACCCCAAAATTATTAGATATGGAGATAAACAAAATTCATCTTGTATGTGTTCAATGAATTGACAGTTGGAGAATCAAAGTTAATCAATAATTTGCTTGAGGATGGAAATTCAATTAAAAAAGAGGTACGTGAAGCACTATAACATGCCTGAAATGAATTTTAATTCTATACTAAATTTTTCACTAATACTATTTTTTTAAGTCATGTACCTAATAGTATAGTGCAAAACCATGAGATAAAGGCCTCTAATGTTCATCCCATTTGATGCAACTCGCAAAACATAAAGTAATTCCATAATAATTTTTTTAATTAATAGACAACAGGTATATATGGCTATGAATTTACATTTTTCATTTTTTAAGATATATATATATATATATATATGCGTGTGTATTTCATATTAGTTATTAATTTGTTGGAGATTATCAATAAAGCCACTTAATGAGGAAGAGGTATCCACCATGGAAGAGATGCTTCTAAGAGCTAATGTAAGAGATTATGGAAGATTTGATCCTCCACCACGTCTCGTTCGACCCCCTGGTAAAGGGGTACCAGCAGCTCCCGGCCTAAATCCACCCCCTCCTAGTATCAGTGAATCCAAGTAAAAGCATATCGACAAAGGCAATTCAGGGCTTGGCTCAAAGTCTCCTCCGAGTAAAAGTAGACCCAACTAAAACTCACTTGACAAAGGCATATTCAGCAAATCATTTATATATTAAATGGTTGACAGCTAACAAATGTAATAAGAAGAAATATTAAATATAATTTAATTTTAATTTAAAGTTAAACATATGGGTTAAATTACCATTTTTTCTTCTCTTTTTTTATTTACATTATTTAACTCGCTCTCTATATTTTTGAAATATTCAATTTGATGTTTTATTTTTCAAATTCTTTTTAGTCTAAATTGACACTAACAATGTTAATAAAATTAAAAGAAAGTGTAACATTGAACATTTTTTTTAATAAATTAGATAATCTAATTAAACATATAAAAATGAGAGACAAAATAAAACAATAATTGGCAAATAATTTACAAGTATATGTTATGTGTATTCTTTAAATAAACGTTTTCATTTATTTTAAAATTATTTTAGATTAAATTAAAAATAATAATTTTTTTTTAAAATACCCGCATTCTTAATCGGCTTTAGATTGTTTCAACCGATTGTTTTAAGGTGCATCTAGTTTTTAAAGTTAATGGATCAACTATTGGATATTGAATTGACTAGTTTGATTTGATTTTTAAAATAATTATTAAAATTAAAAAAATTATGAAAACAAACCAAATTACCTTTATATAAGATCACAAATATTTTATTAGGAAATATTTTAGTTTGAATCATCGAGTCTCTTTCTAAGGATTTAATGCATATGTTTACATAATGTTGAGAATATACATATATTAAGGTTTATATATGTTATTGTGTTTAGAAAAAAAGGTTTATATATGTTAGAAAGGGCTCACTAAATACTATGACTTTATATTGAAATTGGGTTAATTTGATGAAATTATTGGATAAGTTAGTTGAAAAATTAAAAAACTAATTTATTAAATTAAAAGAATGGGTAAAATTAATATGAAGTTAGTTGTCAAATAAAAAATAACACAAAAAATCAATTACCTGAACATATTGAAATTTAGTAATTATATGCATTTTCAAATAAGTCTTATTTTCATATTTTAATTTATTTTAAACAACTTATAGTTTTTATATAATATTTTGTTTAGCTCAAGTAGCAATTAATTTCCCATGGCATCATTGATTCATGCAGACAGCACGATATTTGTTTACTTAACCTAACCATGAGATCACCCACGTAAGCATGAAATAGAGCATCCTGAGGGTGTATATATTTCTATTATGTATACGTCTCATTTCATTTCCCATTTCACCAAGCAATTAGCCAGCAAGTGAATAGGCATGGTTAGGTTATTTCATTTCCCATTTCACCAAGCAGTTAGCCAGCAAGTGAATAGGCATGGTTAGGTTTCTTAAGCGTATTCAAGTCTTCGCGGCTTTTTTGGCCATCATTGTCCTTGTAACCTCAGGCAAGTGACACTAATTAAATTAATTAATGACTTAATTATCACATTATCCATCTAGAGCATGTATGCATGTGTTCAGATTTAAAATTAACAGACATGATTTGTAGCATTTTAAATGTGATATGTAAGACATTAAAGCGCTGGTGTATTAATTTAAATTAAAATAATTGCATCTGATGTGAATTAATGAATAGAAACTTGTCTATTTGATTAATTTGGTAGCTATCTGTGTGGACAGCATTGGAAGGGAATGAACTGAGACCAAGATGTTGGCGAAGCAGTAAAACGTGGCCCCATGCAAGATGCTTCCATTCTTCAATTTGCAGTCATCACTGCCAGCCCTCAGAAAATGCAATCTCAGGGCAATGTGTTTTCTTCTTCAAGAAATGCAAATGCAAATTCTGAGATGACCCTCTCTGAATCCATCCACATCACCTCTTAATAAGATCGATTCCCTCCTGCATGTGTACGTGTTTAGGGGATAATAGGATCTACTCCTAAGTAATGTAGTTCCACCAATAAAATTCCACCCCTGATTTCATTAGAACAAATTTATAGTCAGTTTTACTTTCAAAGTAAAAGTTATAGTCTCCTTAAAAGTGTTCAACTATAACTACTATCCGCAATTTATTTGTATGATTATGGCGTTTGCATAGTTAATCTAATTATATTTGTGGTCTAAAATATTACAATTAATTATAAGATGAACCAACAATAAAGTGTATCATAATATAAAGAGCAGAGTCATGGAAAACCCTTTTTTCTCTACAGGTATCCCTGGTGGAAGTGATGCAAAGAAGCCGCCGCCGGACGGTATGACTTTGGAAAAGAAACTATCTTTCAAAGAGATAGCGATGCAAAACAAACAGAAGGCCCTCCCAAGACCTACAATTGATCTGTTGGAAAAAAAAACTGGCAACGATTGAATTTGAGGAAGGAAACCGGCTGAAACCCAAAGTGTTGATTGCGGAATCCGTGTTGGAAGGCCTCTGTAGCCCTTAGGCAAGAGAATTGGTTTCAACACGATACAAGAAAGGCTTACGAGACATTTGGCAACGGCTTCTTCATGGTTACGTTTGATCACGATGATGATAGGATGAAGGCCCTTGGCTAATTTTTGACCATTATCTAACAGTACAAACTCGGTCCCCATCCTTTCTATCACCAGTAGCGAAGATTGACAAAACAATTGTGTGGGTTTGATTCCCTGGATTGAAACTAATTTTCTATGATGAGAGCATCTTACTAGCCATGGCTGCCGCGGTGGGAAGACCCATTAGGGTGGACTCAAATACTTTAGATGTGAGAAGGGGAAGGTTTGCCCGTGTGTGTATCGAAATAGACTTGGAGAAACCAGTGGTGGGACGCGTGTGGCTTCAAGGACACTGGTATAAAGTGGAATATGAAGCCCTTCTTTTGCTCCCCAATACTGACATGAAAGGTCGTTCAGCAAACATCACCTATCAAAGATCCTAGTCCAGGTTCATGTGTCTTTTCTTTTGCTCATGGTTGTTATGGAGTGTTTCAATGATATCTCTATTATGTCTTGGAATATCCGTGGTACAGTAGGTCGCTGTACATGGCGTCACATTCGTGACTTAGTGAAATCACATCATCCTTCTATTTTTCTCATTTATGAAACGCATGCGCCTATCAGCAGAGTGGACAAACAGTGGTTGTCTCTTGGCTAGAAACCAGTGTTCATTCAAGAAGCTCATATGGGTTTTATCCTGTATCCAAAATATTCAATTTCTGTTGATGGAAAATTCCACTCAAGCCATTACATTTAAAATTGAGAGGCGGAATTTTAGTTGGTTTTGTTCAGCGATCTATGCCTCTCCTAATCCTGCTGCTAGAAAGCTGTTATGGAACCAATTTATGGATATTAGTCATTTGTGTACTGGTCCGTGATTGATGTTAGGGGACTTCAATGAAATTCTTGGCCCTCAAGAGGTCTCTGGAGGAACGTTCTCGATGTCTAGAGCTCTCACGTTTGCTAATATGATTGATAAGTGTAACATGTTGGAGATTGAGATGAAAGGTGGCCGCTTTACATGGAGAAAGAATATTCAGAATGGAATTCACGTCAGGAAAAAATTGGATAGGTGTTTGTCCAATCCAGATTGGCGTATTAATTTCTTCTCCTCATGCATTAGTCGATATTCCACCAACCCATAACTCAGACCATAATCCCCTCCTATTGTGTTGTTTGAAGGCAAGAACAACGAAAAATAATAGATTTCATTTTCAGGCAGCACAGGTTTCACATCCTGATTATGGTGCTTTGGTGGAAGCTACTTGGAAACACACTTCAGGTAATATTTATCACTAACTTGATCAAATCAAATCCAATTCTCAGGATTTGATATGGAGCTGGACTTGGCTTATGATAGACAATTGGAGAATTTGGAAAAAAAAACTTTGCAGCTTTCAATATAATCAGGTTCTAGCTCAAGAGGAGATGCTATGGTTTCAGAAATCTAGAGAGCAATGGGTCAGGTATGGGAATAAAAATACAAAATTTTTTCATACTCAAACCATTATTGGTCTAAGGAGAAATAAAATTACGGGACTTGATATTGGTGGAATTTGGTGCATTGATGAAGAAGTGCTTGAAACCGAGGTTGTGACTTTCTTCAAAAAAACTCTTTCAGAATAATGATCAGTGCCTTCCGGAATCCCTTTCTCTATCTAATATCCCTCAAATCATTGTTGATCTGCATGATGAGTTACTTCAACAGGTAACCGTAGAGGAAGTCAGACAAGCTCTCTTCTCTATGAACCCTTATAAAGCTCCAGGTCCCGACAGCTTTCAACCCATTTTCTATCGCAACTACTGGGACATTATCTCTGCTGATCTTTGGGAGCTAGTAGCTCATGCCTTCGATTCAGGATCCATTATTCCAGGTTTGGCTGAAACATTGATTGTGCCTATTCCCAAGGTGGATTCTCCTCTTTCCCTTAGAGATTTCAGGCCAATTAGTTTGTGTAATGTGACCTTGAAAGTCATTTTTAAGGTGTTGGTCAATCGCATTAGACCCCCATTTAGATAATCTCATTGGTCCGTTGCAGAGAAGTTTCATTCCTAAAAGGGGACCATCTGATAATGCAATTATTGCACAGGAGATTGCTCATCACATGCGTAACAAGAAAGGGAAAATTAGATATCTTACGTTGAAAATTGATTTCGAAAAGACATATGATAGAGTTAATTGGAAATTTTTTAAATTAACTCTAAATGATTTTGGATTCCCGCAGAAGATTATCGATCTGATCATGAGCAGTACTACTGAGACAAACTTATCCCTGAAGTGGAATAATAAAGTCATGGAGCAGTTTCATCCTTTGAGGGGCCTTAGACAAGGTGACCCTACGCGCTCCCTTGTTCGTTTTGTGTATGGAGAAATTTGTGCTTCTTATTCAAGGAAAGGTGGATGCTCAGATTTGAGAACCAGTTTCTGTATCACCGTCTGGACCTAAGGTATCTCACTTGTTCTTTGCGGATGACTGCCTGCTTTTCATAAAGGCAAACTCCACTCAAGCATTGCTAGTTAAACAAACTTTAGATGCTTTCTGTTTGGCAGCTGGGTTTAAGATTAATACTAGAAATCCAAGTTCTTCCCTTCGAAGAATATTCCAAGGGCGAAAGTGGAGAGATTGGAATTTATTTTGGGGTTCACTCACACTTACAGGATTGATAGATACCTTGGTTTCCCAATTCTCATTGGTAGTATCCAAAAGCCATATTTTAGCTTTATCATTGATAAAATCCAAGGGAAACTGGCAGGTTGGAAACAAAAGCTCTTAAACCGAGCTGGGCGAGTAACTTTAGCTAACTCGGTTATCTCGGCCATTCCTACTTATGTTATGCATAATTGCTGGCGGCCTGAAGGAATATGTGACCAAATTGATCAAACAGTTCGTGGCTTCATCTGGGGGAGCTCCACATCTCATTGGGTACCTTGGGAAACCATAACTCAATCTCGAGCCAGGGGAGGGTTAGGAGTTCGAAAAGCTAGAGAGGCTAACATTTCTCTCCTAGGGAAACATATTTGGGAAGTGATTCATAATCCGGATAAATTATGGGTTAAGCTAATGACCAACAAATACCTGAATCATAACTCTATCGTCCAATCCATGTCTCCGAGAGGAGCGACTTTCACTTGGAGTTCCATTCTAAAAGCAACTGATTTCTTAAAAGATGGCTTCTTCATAAGAATTGGTCGTGGGGACGTTTCGCTTTGGTATGGTAAATGGCTCTTAGAGGGTTATCTGTGCTCTAAAGTTCTATATGTGAATTACCAGGATACTCATTTACGTGTAAAGGATCTGTGGAATAATGGTAGTTGGAACTTCAGCATGTTAGCTACTATATTGCCTAATGACATGAAGCAGCATATCAGAAGCATTCGTATCAATGACATTGTAGATGATATCATTATATGGGCACCCTCGGCTGATGGAATCTATTCTGCTAGTTCAGTGTACAAGTGGCTCACTTCCACACCTTCCACCATTGATACCTCCGAAGTTTCTTGGACCTGGCTCTGGTCTCTAAATATTCCTGAAAATATCAGATTTTTCTTGTGGCTCTCTCTTCATGAGAGCCTCCCCACTAACATGTTTCGTGTTTATAGACATCTATCCCTAGATGTCAATTGTTGCAGGTGTGGCTTATTCCAGGAGGATATTCTTCATCTTCTACGTGACTTTCAGAAAGCGAAATCAATCTGGAGCTATCTCAATTGGCCGAGAGCGATGCTTCTCATCATAATAACTCAAAAGATTGGATTCAGAACAACATCCAAGGAGATAAAGGCCTTCTCTTTTCCATAAATTGCTGGTTTATCTGGAGGTCTAGGAATAAAGATATTTTCAATGATAAAGTTCAACCGGTGTGGCACTTTGCTAACCAGATTTACACTCTCAATGACATTATCGGTAAGGACGTTACTCAATCGTTGCAACAGCCTTCTCCTATGCAAGTGTGTTGGATTGCTCCTCCCGGTGAGGTCATGAAGCTTAATACTGATGGGAGCGCTTTTGGAAATCCCCGGGACAAGCAAGATTTGGCGGAATCATAAGGGATGGTCTTGGGAATTGGCACACAAGTTTTATGGGATCCTGTGGCTTTACAACTTCAGTTCATGCAGAGTTACTCGCCATCTATCATGGTTTGAAGATAGCTAGAGACAAAGGAATTGAAAGATTGATCTGCAAATCATATTCGAAGCTTGATTAGGACCTAATCACTGGAGAAATCAACTTGTTTCATCAATATTTCCCTACCATCATGCTGATCCATTTGTTGAAGCAGATGGATTGGGAGGTGACCTTTGAGCACGTGTACCGTGAAGGGAACAAGTGTGCAGACTGGCTTGCAAAGACAGGAAACTCTTCTCAATAGGACTTGATTATTCTTGATCATTGTCCCTCTGCCCTATACCAAGCTTACCTTGGTGATGCCATGGGTGTCACAACCCAAAGGATTTAACTGTTTCTTTTGTTCTTTATTGCCTTTTTCTTTTCTTACAAATAATAATAAAAAAAAGATGAACCAACAATAATAGTAATATATCATTTGGTTTTATAATTTCTGGTCATGATTGTATAAGAACTAAATTAAATAAAATTGATCTTTTAAATATTATTTGCTGACTGCATGGTTTTATATTATAAGAAAAATACAAAAGACAATACAATAAACTACATTTAAATATTTTATTATAAAAAAGTTTTTTAAAATATGCCATTGTCGTGTTAATAAACAATATATTTTACATCAAAATTTAAAATAAATAGTAAAATTAAATTCAGAAAACTTGGCAAGTTTCACAATTCAGTATTTTGGTTGCTTAGTGGACCTACTAGCCAGAGCAGGGTGTTTGAGGGAAGCTGAAGATTTTGTTAATGCAATGCCTATTGAGCCCGACGCAGTCCTTTGGAGGACCCTCATATGGGCCTGCAAGGTTCATGGGGATATCAATAGGGCCGAGCGGCTGATGAAGCGCCTTGAGATACAAGACACGAGGGCTGATGATAGTGGAAGTTACATACTTGCTAGCAATGTTTATGCGTCCGCGGGGAAGTGGTGTAACAAGGCAGAAGTGACGGAGTTGATGAATAAGAAGGGACTGGTGAAGCCACCGGGATCTAGTAGGATTGAGGTTGATGGTGGTGTGCATGAGTTTGTGATGGGAGATTACAATCACCCTGAGGCGGAAGAAATATTTGTCAAACTGGCTGAGGTGGTGAATATGATAAGAAAAGAAGGGTTATGCTTATGAGATGCTTCACCATAGTGAGAAACTGACTCTTGCTTATGGACTAATTAGGACGGGTTATGGGTCTACAATCCGGATTGTGAAAAACCTAAGGTCTTGTGAGGACTCTCACGAGTTTATGAAACTAGTCTCTAAGATATACCAAAGAGAGATCATAGTGAGAGACAGAATACGTTTCCATCATTTCAGAAATGGAGAGTGCTCTTGTAAGGACTATTGGTAGCCCGAGAACTGTCCTTGTGGAGAATGCCGACAAATGCAGATGCCAAAGAATGTTCCATAGTAGCACTAGCATGGCAAACAAAACACGTTAAGGATGTCCCGTGTACAGTCACATGAGCTGCTAGCTTTGATGCCTAATATGGGCATTGATGAAATGCAAATGCCAAAGCATGGCCATGATCGCAGATTCTGATCAATAGGTTCGTTATATTGGATAATGAGCACTCCAGATGGGATATACTTCAATCTATAATCCATGACAAACGTGCACGTTCAGAGTGTATATTAGTCATCGTCATAATTTTTGGGACAAATACATTGGTTTCTATTGGGTTGGGTCTAATAAAACTAATTCAGAAAACACATAAAAGAGGAGGCCGGGAGCTGCATTTATTCTTTGGATGTTCTTCGGGTCACATACTGTTGGCAATTTGCAGAATTGCAAGTATGGGGTAAGGATGTGTGTGAGTAACGCTACTTAGTGCTTTTGCATAATGATAATCATCTGTATTACATTCTTTTTTTTAGTTAATTAATAAAGATGTTTACAATAATATAATAGATTTAAAAGCTACTTTGTATTATTGAGTTTAACACTTTGATTTAATTGTATACTGTGAAACCATTAAAAGGTTTAAATATTATGATTATTATTATCAAGACAAAAAATGGTTCTACCCTAACGAAGTAAAAAGTTTTAGATATTCATCCAATTATAATTTATTAGGTATGATAAATTGGTTGATTTTTAAAATAATTATCTTAAAATAATTTAAATAATGATTTATTATTGAATGATAATATAAGATTATTTTATGATATTAGCACCTAAACATTAAACTCTTATTTCAAAATTTAACTTTTTATTGCCTTGCCGATACTTATCTAGATAATATTATTTAAAAAGTTTAAGACTGAATCAAAAGTATACTCGTTGGTAATTATTGGATCATTCTTCCTGCTGAGACATGTATAATGTATTCACGAAGACATGAAGTTATGAATAATAGTATAAAGTTGTGCGTTCTATTAGGACACCTTTCTATTTTTGGTGGTTTATGTAAATACTGTATTGTCTGAATTAATGCTTTACGATATATTGTTTTGGTCTATGGCGTCACATAATTAAGTTTGAACCTAATTATCTTTCAAACCATCAAACTCTTGCCCGTTTCCGCTAACCTTTCTTCTTTGCTCTCATGATTGGTTCTAAGTTAATGATTGGACAGAGAATTTATCTGGCTGGTAGATACGGTTGGTTCTATTTGGTACGCATCTAAATGCATTTTTTTTAAAACAGAAGTGCAATAAGAATTATATTCGAGTTTCATGGACTTATTTTGCTTTTTATGGCACTAGTGTCCCCAAAAGAAGTAGTCAGAGTTTGATGGTTAGAGATGTTCTAATTAAACAACTTGGAATTATTATTTCAAATGAGATAATGAAGGATGCATTAATGTCTTAAACTTTGTATTTGTTTTTTTATTATTATTTGGGAATTCTTTGAATGTTTTTAACATTGAGAAATGAAAATGCATAATACCTTGGCATTTGATCGTATATTTGTTGATAAAAATAGGGAAGACGACAATAATCAATTAACAAAAGTGAAAATAACACGGCAAGTTTATAAATTCTTTTAAATAAACTCCCATGTGGTGACATGATTATTGTTCTAAAAATAGTTTTGCTCTGACGCCGATGCAAACTGACCCCTTCGTGATCGTTCTCCAGGGTCAACATTTGTTTAGTTGGTAGCGTGCACTTACTATTTCACCGGAGAAAATAAATGCTTAGATCTTTGTCCGAAATCAAGAATTAAAGGAGTGTGAATACTGAGGAATCCTTTTTTTTTTTTTAGTTTTGGGAATCTTTGATAGTCAACAGGTGAAGATTCTAATCTAGATTTAGTGTCTAATTTGGTAGACAAATATCAATCAATAACTGATTGATGAAATTTATTAGAGGAACCAATTACGAATTAAATAGCAATTTGGGAGACAAATTGATAATCAAATCTTAATTGTGGAGTCGACAATTTATTAGGGTCGATGTAGTGATGAAAGTTTGATTAATTTGCATGAAATCTTAAACTTAAATATCATTAACATCGTTGTAAAAAAAAAAAACAAAGGAGTTGTCAAAATAACAATTAAGGAGGAAAAATTGAGCACTACTTCTTACATTTAAAAGTTAAAACGCACCCATCCTCTCTTCGTTGCGTTATATGCACACCCACAGCGAAATCTAACTTTTTTTTTTGGGTCAAATTAAAGCTGATGTCTAACTTTATTGAGGACCAATGGCATCAGAAATTCAGAATGGACCCTCTCAGACGGGAAGGATTGCTACTCTAAAGTTAAACCCCATGTTAGAGGAAAGTGTGAGAGGTGTAAACCATTACTGATAAAATAAACGGCTTGATATATTAATCGTAGGGTCCATGATACAATGCAAGCCGTTTTATGACCTCATGGAAGTCGCCACTCATACCATTAAATTGGATTTATTTTATAAGCATGGTTAATGTTTTAATTTATATAACAAATTAAATCATTCCATGATCAGGGATTTGTATGAATTTATCACGACTTAACCTTGTTTTGATTTGAAGTGATCTTCACCTTGTCTCGGGTTTTCCCTTCTGCAGTTCATTACCTGACCTGGAGAATTCTTGCTAACTTCATCAATTCTAATTAGAAGAACCCATAATATGGACTAGTGTGAGAGCTTCTCGTTACCAATTTGAATTTTTCTGAAAAAATGTGTTAAATGTCTCCAACTCGAACTAGTCTTTTAAAAAAAATTATAATTAAGTGAAAGTTGAAAAAACAATATATATGTGAAATCATAACACTTGACCTTCTAAATTTTTTTCCCATTAGAGAGTTATTTATTTTTAACGTTTAATAATAAAATATAAAATATTTTTATTATTAAAAAAATGATATACAATTTAATTACTTATTTTTTATTAATTAAGTAAATAAAAAACTATTTCTTATATATATATCCAAATAACACATTCTCTATTTTATTTTACTACATTTCTTATCCTCTCTTAATTAGTGTTCTCTTTATTACATCTCCGGTCCAAATATAGTATTAGCACTCTGGCTAAATGACATCACCATAACCTACTAAAATTAGATCTCAATTAAAAAATTAAGCCTGCACTAAATTATACTCAGAATTAGGACAACTTTTTTACCAAGTGATGTGAACCATTCAATAGCTTGGCTGGCCACATGCTCACCTCCTTTCTTATAAATAAATGCTCTAAACTTTAATTTCCTAACATGTATACTCGATCAAATCCGAAAAGAAGGCATCATGGGAGATTTCATCATCCTTTGTCCCCTCTTTCCAAATGTCGGGGCGTATTTGCATACATCATATCATATCATAATATAATAATATGAGCTTCGTGCACCCTTTCTCTCCAAAATACCAAAGTACACCCACTTTCATCATTTTGTTTGTTCAAATTTAAAGTCCTTTCATATTTGGTGTTTTGTAGTATTCTCAAGCATATGATAAAACGAAGTGTAAACCTTGGTGGCCTCTCTTGCTTAACTATTTTGTCGGCTACGCAAATAATGGAAACCGATTTAAGACTCATCTTTGTTGTACCTGAGCCAAGCTATTTGAGGTGTACGGTGGGAATCTCATCAATTATATTTTAACTAAAAAACAAAGAATGAGTGTTCCAGTATTTTTTCCAAAATTGCATTCCATTAAGTCTATGCTTCTAGAAAGGAATGCATATATAGTCAAATTAAAAACCAAGTAAGGAAACTTATCTTGTATTTGTTGCCCTACATGCAGCTTCGGAATGCCAGTAACATAGATAGAAGAGAAGCTTTAATTTATGATCTGATTGAATAGTTTTACTGTTTAAGAATTTTGTTCCACCCAGCAATCTTGCTGCTTTCACGGACAAAAAATTGCACTGCAGAGCATCACAAAAATATAATAATTGCTTTAATCTGAGTGACCACTATACCGTCCTTATTATTCTGTATTCTTATTGTAAGCTGGAAATAAGTTTTCTTAATTCGTGTACCAGAGTTAAGGAAGGAACATATAAGTTTTTAAGCATAGAAAGGAAAAAGAATTTGTAGGAACAGAATAAGCCTGATAAGAAATAAATCATGGGGTTTTATTCCTTTGGTTGTGTTCTGATATCTAATGGTAATAATAAATAAGATAAAAGGAATAGAGTGATTTGAAATTAATAATGCTATCAGTTTAAATATTTTTATGATAGAATAAAAAAAAATGATTCCATGCCATTTCCTAATTCGAGGAAAAGGGGGAAAATATAAGATAAAAAAAAGGCTCTATTTCATTTTATCTTATTTTTAATAATCCACCCAACAACGAAACTCGATATCGTGCATTCTTTATTTTGTTCAAACTCTTTTTATCAATTCAAACGTAGACTTACAAAAATTGCAGATATGTCATCAACAATAATAGATTATAATTCTAAGGTCCCGTTTGAAAGTTGCAAATTATATTCTCCCGAATATGTTGCCAACCCTCCGGCCAATTGAAATCTTGTTATGTGCAGAGAAATATATGCCAATTCAGCTGCTACTTTGTAGATTTAGGCATTGAAAAAGAATAGCCAGAGATTATATTCCTCTTTAGTTTCACATATCCTTCAGTTGAAACCCAATTAAAAAACCTATTTAAAACTTTAATTTACTTTGATAGATTAAGTGGAATTTCTCCTTTATACTATTTTGGATAAATGAAATGAAACAGACTACTGTTTCTTTCTTTAAGCATTGTTTTGCCGGCAGTGAGTCAAAGCCTTACATGATACTCAATCTAAGGCCACCATACATTGCAATAAAATCACACACGGATTAGTGAATCATTGAATAAGATCTCTTGTACCCATTGGTTTTCTCCGACAATGTATTCTAGATAGTCCAATGTTGCTTCCTGGAAATAGCTCTTTCGGGTGCTTTTACCTCCACCACTTAACTCATTTGTTTCTTTCATTTTTTTTAATTTATGAGAATTTCCCGTCATATTCTTGCGTTCCTGTTGTGTTTACCTAATATGAGTGGAAATTAATAGAAAAAACGAAATAGTAGTAGATATGGACAAGGACAATGTATAATGTAAAGAATTAACATGTTTATAAGCTGTAGCATATGTTTGGAAATCCATTGATGGGCATACATGGGTGAAAGGTACCCCTTTGTATCTCTTATGTTGAACGCACTTTTGGAGGGCTTAAAATGTGTTCCAAACATAAGCTTTTTTTATCGGTCAGAAAGATGTTCCAAACATAATTTATTAACCAAGAAATATTTTCTAACAATATTTTTTATTTATAAAACTCAAACATAAAATTATGCTTAAGACATTCAAACTCAGTTTGACTGAAAACATGCATGTCATTTAGTAAGAATTTGTATATGATTTTATTTTATATTTAACACTCATAAAAATTATTGACAAATGTTAGAACACATTTTTTTAACATAATTTTGTAACACTCTTTATTATTAATTTCACAATTTTGCGGGTTCATTAATAATTAATAATCCCATATGTAGAGGTTTTATTTTCGGGGGGAGGGGGTTGTAGGTACCGATCAAGCTAAAGGGAAAGTTTTATCGGACTGCGGTAAGACCGGCGATTTTGTACGGGACAAAATGTTGGACGGTCAAGAGCCAACATGAGAATAAAGTAGGTGTAGCGGAGATGAGGATGTTGCGGTGGATGTGTGGTAAGACTCGACAGGATAAAATTAAAAACGAAGCTATTAGAGAGAGGGTTGGAGTAGCGCCTATTGTAGAGAAGATGGTGGAAAATAGACTTAGGTGGTTTGGGCATGTAGAGAGAAGACCGGTAGACTCTGTAGTGAGGAGAATAGACCAGATGGAGAGAAGGCAAACAATTCGAGGCAGAGAAAGACCCAAAAAGACTATAAGAGAGGTTATCAAAAAGGATCTCGAACTTAATGATTTGGATAGAAGTATGGTACTTGATAGAACATTATGGCGGAAGTTGATCCATGTAGCCGACCCCACCTAATGGGATAAGGCGTTGTTGTTGTTGTTGGAGGGGGGTTGTACAATCAACCTCAAAGAACAGAACTTTCAAAAAGTACATTAATTATAAATTATCATCCATCATATGTAGAGGTTAATTTAGAAAAAAAAAAGTGAAAACTTCAGGATAATATTATATTGAAACTGATCATAGAAGCAGATCGAAGTGATGATACATTGGATGTTAATTTATTTAGTTGATATTCTCATTAGGCGCGCCCTTAAATTACTTCTAAGAGGTAACTTGATGGAAATCTTATTTTTAAAAGGTTAGAAAATGCTTGTTTCATGGTTGACACGTGTAAAAATATCCCGTATTCTTTGGACATGCAAACTCATCAATGACACATCTGTAGTTTCAAGTTGGCATATTGCTGCATTTGTCTAATGTTTATTAATTGAAGTTGAGAGAGTTGGCAACTATTGTTAATGGTACTCATCTTAATGCTTTAAACGATTATTATTTAAGGGGAATCATGGTTGCGTAAGTCTCGTGAAATTATATTTTAAATGTCTTTGGGTTGTGACCTAAGCATTGACAACCCGGAAGAAAATGTACCATACAAAGACAAAAAAAAAAGTATAGTGATTGGGGTAGGGGGGAAAAACTATTTATATAGTGTGGGTGTATTGTTTGTTTTCATTAGTTAAGATGGGGAAATCTTGAGCGTTGGAACTTGGAATGCTGAAAGAGTAGGGAAAAGAATTAAAAACCAAAGTTATACTCATTATTTATAGAAATGTTAACTTGTAGATACAAAATATATTGTATGTAGGAGGGAACTTTTGTATGTAAAATTAACATTTAGTTTAAAGTTAAGTCGCCCAAGTTCCTTAGCCTTTTAATTTTCACCGTGTAATTTATATACCATATTTTCTCTTTTTAATAAAGTATTCCAGGGATTTGGATATAAATCAAACCGTTGCAAGGAGAAAAATGATTATATTAAGCAAAAACATTGTCTTTTTCAACTTTTTCCAAAAAGAAAGAAGAAGAAGGAATAATATGTTTCTCGTTCATACATAATTTTTTATTTTTTATTTTATTCTTTATAATTTTTTTGTTTGATCCCGACAAAATTATTCATTTTTTTTTCTATCTCAACCCTAATTTTATTAAAATACATGTCTTTAGGTTTTATTATTAGATTTGTTTTGTTGAATGATTAAGTGGAAAAATCAAGTTACGTTATGTGTCAATGATCTATGACTTGCTCGCATTTGAAGAAACTTGTTTAATAACATAATGTGTTTTTCTTCTATAAAAAAGAAAAACTAAATGTGTATTTTTTTTCTAAAAAAAAACTAAACGTGTATTTCAATAAAGTCAAGTATCAAATTATTTTTTATTAAGATTAAAAAAATGAATATATAGTTTTAAGGATAAAAAATGTATTCAAGAAGAAAAAAACAGTGATATTTTATGAATAAGGTAAAAAGGAGAAAACTATTAATCTGTAGGAAAGTTATCTGTAGAAAAGTTTGATCTGTATACAAAGAAATGTTCATGACTAGAGTAAAAAAACAAGCTAATATACTCTTTTGAATAAATCGACTTTACAAGTACAAGTTAGCGCGCTAACTTTTACTTTATGAGGCATTAATTCCAATATCTAGGAGCAAGCAGCCTTTGCTATTGCAAGAAGCTCTCCATCCTCCTTTTCTCTTTTGTAACAGAAACATACCATAAATAGAACAAAATTAGGTAAAAAGCTATCAAAGCAATTAAAAAAAGTATTAATTACAATGCTTCAATACAATTAATAAGAGTATTTCAACTTGTAATTAACTTCTTTTTGTTTGCAAATTGCTGCAGCTATTCCTGGTCCATCTTTTGCACCAGAATACTCTCATAAGGAATAAGGTTCCTAAGTGGCTTATTAGTTTTTACAACGTTTGATGCTAATTTATCTTATAATTTAGACTGAAATTTAGTAAGCTCCACGTGACTAAACCACATGCTTGATGTCAGTTGCTATTGAGTATTTTAACTTGAATAAGATTTAGGTAGAAGTTACTGAACATAATACAGCATATGCAAACCATGACTTTCAGTTCTGAATTTTCAGTACCAAGTCTAGTGATACTTGCTCTGAAAACCTTGGCCCTAGCACGTGGAACTTGTTCCCTGGTACACAATAAGAGCGCACTCATCTTTGCTCTTATTACTAAATCATGTCTCTTTAATCATTATAACTTTCCAAGAAATTGGCGTGACAGCCTTAACTCAAAGTTGTATGTACCATTTACTTTCATTTTCTTAGATGTCTCGGTACAAGTATAACTCTCCTGTTAAACTGTATTTGCGTTGTCTATAACTTTCTTTTATGTTGTCATAAGATTTTTACAATAAATATTCTCTTCTTTTAGTTTCTTAATTAATCAATGTCTTAAAGGAGATTTGTTAGCAAGATCTTTAATTATTTTCCTTTCCTGATACGAATCAAAACAAAAATAAAAGCCCCAGACCTGAAATATCTTCCCTGTTAGTGTTAGCTATGACTATGAGAGTAGCTGAAAATATAATGGCTCTAATTTGAGTTAGACATATCACAGACACACTACCCCGATATGTTTGTGTTTCACATTTCAAGAAATTTCTTCTAAGCTGCAAAACTATTATGAGGAGATCTAAAGTTCGGGTGCCACCGCTAACTCTCCTCTTCATTACTTGTCCCTTTCTCTTGTTGGTCAGTTTTGGACGTTTCCTTCAATTAAGATATGCGAATCTCTGGGCATTTCATGAGGCCTCTATAGACAAACCGAATATATTTAGATTTCTAGCAACTACAATCTCTTGGAATCTTAACCTGCTTCTTTGTAATAAAAATAACAGCTTTAGCTAGCCTTAAATTGTTACTATTAGTCTATTACTGATCAATTACCTAACTTCCAAAATCTTTTATGGAGAGTCGTTGAAAATTGCTGATGGATGTGAATTGAAAGCTCAATGAACCTAATTACTAATTCCTATCTTTGTGGGATCAAAAGAGCAAACGGGTTCAGTAGAAACTCACTGAAAAAGACCACAATGTTTGAGAAGTAAAATTTGTGCATGGACCCACTCATTGAAGAGTTCGTGCATCATGTCAAAGTTCAAACGAGAACCACTATTATAATAATGAATTCAACTTTGTCCACTAAACTATCATTCAAGAACAAGTATCAAAATTGTATACCACCTCGACTTTAGTCCAAGAAGGCACGAAGTTCATGATATACAGCAATAAATTAATTAAACAGACCATTTGAGTAAAAGGGGCACCACAGAAAGAAAAGGTAAAACAAAAATGCAACAACTAAACAAATCACCGAGTTGAGGATATACAATAATGAATGATACAGAGCATTTGAGCAAAAGGGGCACCACAGAAAGTAAAATATGGAACAATATTATAAAAAGGAGAGCGTGGACAATATTGTTATTATTGCTAGACTAAATTTAATTGAGTGTCAATGTAAAGATTTTTTTCTTTGTTAACTAATCAATTATCAAAGTCAGCAAAAAATTTACACTATCAGCGGATTTTAATTAAGCTTTTATTATTACACATCTAGAAATTATATCTTAACTTATATTTTAAAGAATAAATACCACCAATAATATAAAAAAAATTATATTATTATTCAATCATAAACCTTATGCATTATAAAGCTTGTTGATTTTAATTATCTAAAAAGGCATATGAGTGATAATTTTTTACCGATTAACCTTATAAATAATTTTATTTGTTATTACGTTATATGGGTAAAATATTGAAAGATTTTATTAGTAACTAATTTTTGTTGAAAAATCTGATAAATCATTTTTTATATGAATTTTATTTTTCAACCATATTCTCTCTGCCAACCAAAAAAATAAACCTAAAGTTTTGGTTAAAAATTCGAAACCCACTTTCATAAACTCTTTTACATTGACACTAAGATTACATGCAAATTATATGACTTGGTCTCATATGACAAATAATACAAGTCTAATAATATAGGGAAGTACAGTTGCAACAATAATAGGGTGATCTGGAAGACTACAGAAGCGGCACCCAACAAGCAGGCTTACCCGCTCTATGATATGAATTCCCTAACAAACATCACACCCCCTCCTCTCTTCTCTCTGTCTCAGTACTGCAACATGTCTGCTGAAGCCATAATCGGGAGGCTGAAATTGAAAGGGTTGTTGAAGAAGGTACTAGTACTAGCATCGGGCTCAAAGAAATTCAACAAGTGGATGATCTGGTTGAGAGAGTCCAACCTGTGGCTGAGCTCGTTCACTTGTGCTCTCAAAACAGAGTTCTCAGCCTCCACCGCCAAGTACTTGTGGCTGGTGAGGTTCACAGACGTGAGAAGCTGCTGATTCTGGCTCCTGAGCTGAGTCAGCTGCGATGCTAGATCATCCAAGTGCTTCTGCTTCCTCATTCGAGATCGCCTTGCCGATTCGCGGTTCGATATCATTCTCTTCCTCTTCCTCTGATCCATCATACCCTGCAGCTCCGACGACGTCCCTGAAGATGTTCCACTTGAACAAGCCATAGTCATAGTAGTAACCAATACTTAACAAAAACAAAAATGGACTACGCAGGACCCAGACCCAGATAAAAATATGTAAGAAGAGATATAATAGGCTTTTATTTAATTAATAATAATTAGAAATCATGAAACGTAGTAGAGCCAGTAAAGAAAAGCAACGGAGAAGGATTGAACTAAATGGGTCCTGCGTCGTCTCACAGTAGAATTGATCATACACCCGGAAAAGAAGATTTCACTAAGAATTGGATACATCAATCTCAAACATCAAGAACAAGATGTTGGGCATTTAAAAGGCTTAAAAAATAATCAAGATGATCGAGCGAGCAGGGGGCTGTTGAAGCACTACGCAGAGGCAGACCATAAACTATGTGACCAAAAATATCTTAAAAGAAACAAGGAAGAAAGTGGAAGGGAACTCTCTATGCTTCAAGCGCAGAATTTATAGAACCAAAAACCCCAACAACTTGCTCTCAAAAGAAAATAAAATGTCTTTTTCAAATCCAAAACGATCAACAAAGAAACAAGGGAAAATAAAAATCTAACTTTTTTTTTCTTTTATATAATAAAGAAATAGAATGTTTTTTTTTTTCTGAATCATAATAGATAAACATCGCTATATATCAAATCAAATATTTTATTAATAATTATTATTTTTCTTTATTTTGCATCATATTATTATATATGTATAATTTTTTAGAAAATAATATATATATATATAATATAAAACAACTTTATATTTAATCATTTTTCAGTGAATTTTTTTTATCTCATTATTAATCATTACATATAAAAAAATTATTAACTTTTCTAATAATCAGTTAATAGATATAATTATAGTTATTTGATTGATAATGTAAAAACTATTTTATATGTTAATATATAATTATTAAACTTTTATTTTTTTAATTATGTTACTTGTATAAAATATGCATCAAATTTATTAATAATTATTTTAAAAAAAAATCTTAACTACCACTTCAATAAAATTTTCTCTTTTAATCATATTTTCTTTATCTATGAAACTCAACCTAAGATTTTGTTTAAAGACATCCGCCCAACTTCACTAGTACAAACCACTTATTAGTTTTCTTTTATTTTTTAGATTTTTAATATACGTCGACCAATATTTTTTCCACATATTTTTAAAGGTTGACAAAAGGGATCGGCGGAGAAAAGTAGTAATAATAATTCGTTTAAATTAGTTTTATTTTCACTAATTTATTTTTATATTTAATTTAGTTCTTTGATTTTTTTTAATTTGATTTGATCTTCTATTTTTTAACACTAATTTAATTTAGTCCTAACATAGGATCAACAAAAATAAAAAAATCATGTTTTATAATAATTTAAAATTATCACTAAATTAGTTTAGACAGTAATAAAATACATATTTTTTTAATATTGTCAGTTTAATTAACATATGACCAAATTAAATTAATTTTAAAAATTAAAAGGAAAAAAATTAATTTAACCTATTAATAATTAGACTGGAAAGAGAATAAGACACACTCGAGAGTCGAGACCGGTGGAAAAATAATGAAGAAAAAAAATATCAATTTTTTTTAGAAGAAAAATAATAATTTACTATAAAAAAATCCTCTCATTTGGCAGCAACTTTCATTATTTTTTTTAGTTTATCTATAATTAATTTTTTATAACAAAAAAAAACAGTATGTACTATAATAAATAACTTTGTCAATAAAAATAACAATATAGAAATTTATTGGTAAATAATACATTTTTTATATATTATTTTTATTTCTATCCTTTGTGAACTTTTTTCCCCCTAAGTTAGCATTACATTTAAATTTTGATAAAATTACTGAAATATATATTTAGTATTTTAATAAATTAATTTTAAAATTATTTTTATGTGTAATAAGTTTGGTTCAAGAAAAGACATTTAGGAAGTTTACACGATGCTACGGATCGTGGAAAGAAGAAAAGGGACCAAGGAAAGGAGGGGAGGTGGCATTAAGACTTGTGAGAACATCAATTTTAGCTCATGTTACGTACTTTTATCAAATTGGTCACCAAAAGGATTAATTATACATGTATATGTCTCACATCTCACATTATATTAGAATGTATTTTATATCATCTATTGACAAAATAATATTACTATCTATATAATTAATCTCACATTAACAAGAGCATTATAATCAATATTACTAAAAATTACCATCTATTGACAAAAATGTAATTTATAAATCACTTTGATTACTCGGAAAAAAATAAATGCTTTTATATTCATAAAATAAAAATATTTATATTTTAATTCAATAGTTATTATTTATTATTCAATTTTCTTAAAAAACATTTATTATTTAATTAGTTTACTAAATAAATTCTTTATAAAGTTCTAAATACATTTGATAAAAGTAACCTTCTAAATATACACCTCTTATATTTATTGTAATAATTAATATATGTATATATATATATATATATATATAATTTGGTATATATGATTTATATAAAATAAATTTTTAATCTAATGATAAGTTTTAAAAAAATATTATTTAATTTAAAATTATAAAATAATATAATAATTATCAAAATTAAACTAATATATAAGAATTGAGCCGACGCATTAAATTAAACTTGGGAAATTACTTACCTAAAACAATTTCATCAATAGTAAAAGGACTTTACGGCGATGTCAGTCAAAGATTAGTTGACAAAAAAAATTACATAATTTATTTTCTTTAAAAGTGATTTTTTTCTGTCTTTAAAAGTGAGTTTAACACTCAAGTATCAAATTAAACATAACAAAAATACTCTCTCTATCCTATAATATTCGTGATGTAAAAAATAAGTATATAAAAAATAATTATTATTTTAATTTTCTTAATGTAATATTTTTTTTTATATTTCTTAATATTAATGAGAGACATAAAATTTACAAATAAATTCATTATGATGAAGTTACTTTCATAAAAATACTACTTTTTTTATAAAACTAAAACTACAAA
Organism: Glycine max; assembly: GCF_000004515.6. Classification (NCBI taxonomy): domain Eukaryota; kingdom Viridiplantae; phylum Streptophyta; class Magnoliopsida; order Fabales; family Fabaceae; genus Glycine; species Glycine max. The sequence continues at coordinate 791,251 of NC_038242.2, forward strand.
TATTATGAGACGGGTGAAGTACATTTTTTAACATGTGTGGAAAAAAAAAGTTATTGCAAGCTAAAAACTTGATTCCTTTTTACACATTAATTTGAGTAGTTGAGACTCGAGAGACAATCATAAAAGTTTAAACTTGTACGAAAGAACACGTGAATAAATAAGTTGTTTTTTGGTACAGAATAAATTAGGTGTTTGAATTTAGTTCATCAGATATTAAACTAAAAAATATAAAACCATTAACGTATTATATAAAATAAATTTTAAATTTTTATTGATTAAAAACTTTAAATTATTTTAAAAAATATTTAATATTTTTTTAATTTTTAAATAAATTAAATAAAAAAAGTCATTAAAAGATATTAGATATAAAAACTGGGATTAAAATCTTAACTTTAAAAGTAAAATAAATCATACTTGAACTTATATTTACTGATGAATATTAATTACAACTTTTAACATAAATTACTTTCCAATACCATAATAAAAAGTGAAGAAAGTTTTTCCTTGCGAGTGAAAATAACAATCAAGAGGGATTTGCATCTTCTCATAAATTATTACATGATGTTGAACCACTACTATCATGATTGAAAAATAAAACGCGCGTGAAGAACACCAACGGTTAAATTCGCGCGACTGTGAGGCACGCCTGGTGTGTGAACAATAATAGTCTGGCGTCAAACTGTTTTTATTAAATTTACAAATGCCTTTACTGTCATCCCCTCTACCATAAACCAGTTAGTTATTACTATCATTATCAACCCATCACCGTACCAAAAAATAACCAAAATAAGGAAATGGTATAGAATTTCATATAATTTTAATTTTTAATTTTGAAAACTTAAAATTATAAAACAATAGAACCAAGTGCTGATCGATTGTTTATTCACAGTTTTTTGTTTTCAAATGTAAATTTCAAAATCAGCTTGTGATTAAAATTGAGTTGAATTATTTCTTAACTTAATTTTGAAACATTTCCATCTTAAATTTTAAAACAAGATGAAGTAATTATTTTTAGCTTTTAGTTGTTAAAACGAACCATTCAATTTCATTGTCTTTCCTAAAACACAATTATCCCTGTTTGTTTCAAAAACTAGTTTGTAGTGTTTATATTTGAAAGCTAAAAGGCATGAATTTACAATCAACCAATTATTAGTTTGTTTGTATCATCCTAAAAGAAAATCACCACCACAAATAGAAAGAGAAGCTTATCATTACTTGTATAAGCAATGGTTGCTTAAGAGAAATTGATAATTTTCAATGAGTGAGAATGGAAAGAGAAGGGGAGAATGAGAACCGAAGAAAGAGGGATTCATCCTCTGCGCGATCCTTCCTCTGTGCCTCCAACACCTACAAGAGTGAGCAAGTACATGTTCTCTATGAACACCACCAATGCAAGTGGGAAACGTTTCCTCTCAAATGGAACTTGAGCCTGCTACACGAACCAAGAAGCAAAAGCTCAACGAGTGTGAAAAGGATGGATTTTTAATTAAATCAGAAAATGAAAAAGCAGGATTTGTGAAATAAATTAAGTAAAAGGTTTTTTTTTTTTTGCCGTTAACAAATAAAATAGCGTGAGTGGGTGGATTCTCTGCTCTTTTTTTTTGTTTTACTATTCAGAATTTTTTTTAGTTGAAAATGGATGCATTGTGAGTTGACAATTTTTTTATGTATTTAATATTTTAAAATTAAAATATAAATGAACTAGTATTTACGTTTGAAAAATAAAATTGAATAAAATATAAACATGTGAGGTAATTTGTGAATCCATTTCAAGTTGTTAAAAAAGTTACACTAATAGAATATAAAAAAAAAAAAGCACTTGGGTTCTTAAAATTGGTGTAGCATATTAGGATCTACTAAAAATAGTAATGATTCCCACGTCTCGCTTTTTGGGGTATATAGTAGAAGGAAGAGAGTTAGAGAAAAATAAAATAAAAGGAAAAAATCCCAAAAAAAATGATAAAATGATGTAATGAAAAATGAAAATAAAATATAGTAAAATAGAATAAAAATGAGATAGAAGAAGTATTATATATATATGTGTGTGTGTATGTTCACGGTTGGAAATGCTATAAAATTGGGATTGCCTTCATTCATAAGAAAAGTTTGTACCGATAGATGTTGGCAGTAGATTATAAAGTGAAAGCCAAAATTACCCAATTCTCACATATATATCCTCTCTTGGACTATATATACATGAACACACCATTGGCCCACTTTTTCCATTCTACAATTTTAAGCCCATGATTCTTATGAAATGGGGTCTGAGTATATTAAATCCTTGTCATTTGGATTTTAATCACTAAGCATAAGAAGAAAACTAACTGAGGTGCAAGCAATGGTGTTGAAAAATTATGTTGGTTATACAGTCACCTTGGAAAAATCACCGGAACTGCAATTGCTTCATTCTTCTTGAAAGTTCGAATCTCACTCAGCATACAAAGAAATTATAAATTATAATGGTAGGTTGAGCTTTGGAAGCGACCCAATATTTCAGTGGGAAGAAAAAAGTAAACAAAAAGAAGCGGTTGAAAAAAAGGGACCACAGTAGCATATTTGTTGCAGGATTTTCTAACGACGTGAAAGCAAAACCCAATTATTCACAATCATACAAAGCAGAACTTGAATACATGCACCACTTATTATTAAATCATTTAATGGGCTTGATTAAAATTATTTTTGTGGTCTTTCGTTGATAATTTATACTCTTATTCTTATATAAGTCAAAATACATAATTTACAATGTTTTTTATTTCCTTTATTATTTTAACTAACCATATTTAATATTTTCTCTTATTTTATCTAGAGTCATATTTCACCCATTACTTGCACATTAAACCAAAATAATTTATCTTTCAACTGTTAAAGCACCTTCGTTTTAACCTTATTTATATCCATTGTTGACTGTTATACCCATTATGTTCAGCTAACCCAAGGACAGAATCAAGATTTTTATTTAAAGGACTTAATGTAAAAATTATGCTTAAAAATTATATATATTATTTCACAAAAGATTTTCTCGTATGCAGAGACGATCTGGTCCAAAATATTCAAATAAAGTGTCTTGTCTAACGTGTCTCCTTATTTCAAACTAAAGGTCTCTTTATCCTCGCTCGAAACGCATGTCCTCTATGATCTTCATCATTCAATTGGGTATGGCGTATCAAAATGTTCTCCTATATCTCAGGATTGTTGAGACGTTATTATTATTCAAATAGTTGGACCATTTATATGATATACTATTGTTTGGCCTCTAAAATGTTTCTCTTAACTTGGTGTTTTATATTTGGGATGATCGAATTGGTCTCCTTCAGATGTTCCTCTCAATTTTGTATTTGTTAATGGCTAATCAATCGATAATAATCGTTATTAGAAATGAAGCTCGGATTGGGCCTCCTCCTACCCACGAGGGTTCATGTCCCAGTTTATAATGGATCGACCTTCTTGAGCCCGATCCAATCCAGGAGTGTGTATATATAGAGAGAGAAAGAGAATACGACTCTTGTGAAAATATATTCTTAAGTGAGAACACGAGAATAACTAATAACAACCATTACCATTAGATTATGATTAAAAATAATAGATAATCAAGATTAAAATATTTTAAAATTAAAATCTAATATAATCTTTAAATTTTTTAAAGATTCATCAAACAAATCATGTCCTAAAATATCTCAATTATCGTTAATTCATCACCGTCATCATCACTTGACATGACAGGAACTAATGATCACTATTGTCGTTAATTCATACTACTCTTATTATTGTTAATTCATTACCATCACCACTATTGTCGTTGTCACCCCTGATCGTTTCACAGTCCTGATCGTCGTCACTGTTGCCGTCGTCGTCGCCAACGACAATGGTGGTGGTTGCAACAGTGATCATGGTGGTGACAACAACGATGATGAATGTCATAACGACAAAGATAATGGTGGTGATGACGATGACAATTATAGTAGTGGTTGATGTGATAGTTATTATTTGTTGTTGTTTATTATATCTTTTAGAGATTTAATGATATATTAAATTTTAATTTGAAATTTTAAATACTTTAATCTCAATCCTTTATTATTTTTAAATTTTAATATTGATCCAATGGTTGTTATTAGTTATTCTCATGTTCTCACGTATGATAATATTTTACTACACGGATCCATGGGTCGACAACTTAGAATATGAAGATTGTTGGACAGGACACGATTACATACAACTTACAATAAAAGTTACTCAATAGTTATCAACTCGATAACTTCTAAACACCTCATACTATATTTGCTTGAACGTTGAAATCCTATTATAAATACTTTCTCCATGCGCTGAAAAAGTGATCAACCAAAGAAAGAGACCCAACACAAAAAAGGGAGTAACATAGCAAAGACTATTGCGGAGCATCCCAGACAAAATAATTATGGTAAGAACATATATAATTATATTAAATATATAAAAATATTAATCAATAAGTGCAACCAATATACAAGTGCCCATAACTAATAGAAAAAAAATAAATAAGGAAAAACTATAGCAACACTTCTCTCAAAGAATAATATCCTATATCTTCCAAATGAAAATGAAACCTTAAAATAGAACACTAACAACAAGGTCCACAATCTCCTTGTTATCAAAATATATATAATATCTTAAAATGTCAATGAAATCTTAGTTGACATGGGAGATTTAACAACTGATTTAAGAAATATTAAAAAGATATAAGTATAGTTAATATTTTAAAAGATATAAAACGATTAAATTATGTTCGTCTTTCCTCCAGAGCGAAAATCATCAATTATTATATCTACGATGAATTTTTTAGCAAATTTTTAAAGTGAGTAATATATATATATATATGAGTAATAAAAATGTGTGTGTGCAAGGGAATCCAGCAAGCCAACCTGTGGGCATATTTTGTGCATTGGGTCGTGGATACGTCGCCGTCGCTGCACAATCTCCAAATTGCAAGAAGACAAGAGGAGGGCACTCTACTACAGTACTACTCTTATTCTTTGATTTCTGTTTTACTTTACATGACAGGAACTAATGATCACTGTTCAATATGGACTATCTTCTTCAAATTATTTATTTATTTTTAGGCTTAAATAAATATTTGATATTTCAATTTTTTTCATTTTCATTTCTATATTTTTTATTTTAGTTATTATAAAATATGTTTATTTTTTTTATCTTTAAAATACGTTAGATAATATTTTTTTTCTGTCTAAAGTATTATCTAAAATATTTTAAGGATAAAAACAAACATATTTTATAATAACTAAAATGAAAAAAATTACAATAATGAAAATGAATTACAATAAATAAAAATGTATTTATAAGTAGAGCCATGGGATTCAGGTTTTGAAATATAAGGACAAGAAAATCCAACTCTTTCAATCTGAGCCTTGCAAAGCCCAAACACAAAATACAAGAAACTATTATTGATCCGTATCCTTTTTGCTATTAGCCCCTGCAAATCTTTAAAAAGACCCCCTTATCCCTTGTGTAAATCCTTCCCTTTTTTCTTCCCCCTTCCTCTTTCATATGCCCCCGACCCTCCATCACCTTTCTCTTCTTTGCATCCACAACCACTTCCTTCACCTTCTCCAACCCAGTGACCCATCACCACCGCCCTGTGCGACCCCAGCACCGGTTGTGCACAATGCTAGATTTGCATGCAATCCCCTCTAGCACAATCCAACCACCACTCTTACTCCCTCTACACTGTCCCAGCCACCTTTGCACCACTACCCCAATGCACACTTCCACCCACCCACCTCCTGTGCACTATGCCACCAAGCTGCACACCACCGCTGTTAAAATAACACAAAAGTAGATTTCATTGAAATAGTACAATAGAATCATATTTTTATTGTTATTTTTTTAATACTCCCTAAAGAACAGCAAAAATACAATTCCGTTGTATACTTTTTGGGAAAGACATGATTCTATTGTACAATTGTACTTCAGAATAGTGTTTCCCAAAAAAATGGCATTTTTGCGGGAAAAAAAAAAGTTGGTAGAAACCATTAGTAATGACAATGGAACAATAGCAACTCCCAAAAAAACTATTGGGGTGGTTGTGTTCAACGAAGCCTAGCAGTGTCCTTTTACCCAATTACCTTTTTTTTTTTTTTTGGTGAAACCAACCTAGGTAAGGTAGTAGTTACTGGGCTTGAGATATTCGTCAAATTGAAAGCAAATTATAGGCAATTATTTCCTGCCCTTCCCATATTATTTTTTAAATAACCAAAATATCATACTCCAAAGTGCCAGTGTCAATATATTTTGATTAACTTCTGTAACGACCGAATAATCATATGCAAATATGTGAAGTTATTTATTTATTTATCAATTGCTTTAAAAATGTCAATATTAACAATTACTAATAGTTAATAGTAACAGTGGCCGCAGCTCTCCACCTCCAGTCATACATAAGGCCAACTAGAAACTTGTGTACCTCTTCACGTGGCCGAAGGTTAAAATGTTCATATTCTTAATTTCATTGTACCTTTTCACAGTGACAAGGTCAAAATATTGCTAATGATTTTTATTCATAAAAATATGTCAAAAGTAGTTTACAACATGCTAAAAAAGGAAGATGATTGAAATACAAAATTTATTTTATATACATATATATATATATATATATATATATATATATATATATATATATATATATGCATATATATTGTTTTATCCTAAATTTGACAGATTTCTTTGCTCGGAGCACTATGTGTTCCCAAATTTGGGAAGGTGAAATAAAGGTTGAATTCGGAAATAGAAGGTGGAGAGAAGAATGGTGGAAGCCTGGAATGGAAGGTATTGTTATTTTTTACTTTAATTTAATATTATTTTGTTATATCATGATGAAATGTCACCTTTCTTATTGGATATGTCTATTGCCTACCACTTCACATTTAGGGATGTGTTTATGTAAGTGTTTATCAACTCAAAGATTCCCATCCGTTAATTAATAACTGAGTATGATTGATGCGTAAGAAATGCGATAAGTCATACTGTTTTTTTTTTTTTTAAATACAAGCCAAATTGTTTTTATATTTTAATATTTCGCTATTCAAGTTTTCCTTCTTTAGTCAAGTTGTTCTTTGTTGTTTGCATCAAAATCAAGTCGATTTCAATATTTTGGTATACAAGTCAATTTGATTAAGACAATAAGGTTGAATTGCAAGAAATGCAATTTAAGATATAGACGATCTTTAATCTTGAAAAACAATTTTTATAACAAAAGAGAAAAGTGGGTGACTTTTATTGAGTTTTTTTTTTTTGACTTGAATTTAGTGTAAAATATATTTCTAAACACAATTATAAAAGCTTTAAGGATTAATTTTAAAAAAATAATTAATTAAACACAACTAAATGCTTATAATTTTCAGATAATCTGCACACCACAGTTTTGATTTGAATAGTATTCAAGATATATTTAGATAAATAACTTAAAAACATTTATTTAATACGAGTATTTTCTTATGCTCTTAAGAAAAGTATTTTCTTATGGGAATGTCCAGTGTAGGGTACTAAAATGAGTGATCTTTCATGGACCAGTATCCTAGAACGGAATATACGGAGTTTTTATGTTTTTTATTTTTTGTATTTTTTTAAGGAAAGTCTGGAGTGACGAGAATACCATTTTATTAATATATTGAATTAACAAAGTTGTCCTTTTATAAAATTCTTATATGAAGTTGCATCAGGATTCTTGATATGCATTCCCTTGATCAATTGTAAAACGGTGCATTGGTGGTCGTTAAAGGTCGATTCCGTGTGGTTTGTGTTTGGATGTTGGAGTGTGTATCGTGTTGTCTTTCGTCGTAGTTCACCCAAGTGTTTCTTTTTAAAATTTTAAAATCAAGTTTTCCTTTCTTGACAAATCATGCATGTGAGATGGAAGAGAATTTGATATATTTTTTTTTTTTTTGAGCAATCTCCTTCTCTTGAGAGCTAATTGCTTTTAGTAGATGTTTTAGAGGTTGTAATTTTCTAAGATTTTGCTCCTTCTATTGTAAAAAAATAAAATGAATTTTCATTTTAATTTAATGATGATGCATTAAAGATACAAAATAGTTTTACATTATAAACCAATAAAAAATCAAAAATAATATAAGTTATGATATATATAATAATAAGTACATAACTTGTTTTGTGTTTATTTTATCCTTGATACGTTTTAGAAAACATTTAAAGGCAGAGGTGACCGTGAAAGCTGGCGTGTTTGACAAAATGAGGGAATGAAGACTATTAGCTCATTCTCTGAATATTCTGACATCCGCCACCGCCACGTGTCAACCTAATTGGGATCCACAGTCTTCTTCCTTCTTCAGCTCCACGCGCCCTCTTTCCCTTTCCTGTTTCTAGCTGTTACCGACGTCAATTGTTACTCCGATTATTTATTCTTATTTATTTTCCCCATCTCACTCTCCTTCGATTCGGGATCACTCACAACACAAGTACTACTACCTTGGAATCAATTTTTAGGGTTTCTGATTCCTTTATGTGTTTGTCTCGCAATTGATCATCGCAACCACAATGTCCGGTCCCCTCGATCGTTTTGCCAGACCTTGTGTGTCCCTCTTCCTTCAAAAAATTATGCCTAACTGTTGTGACACCACAATCTGCTGGTTTGATTGATTGATTGTGGATTTTGCAGGCTTTGAGGGGTTTTCGGGCAGTGATGAGAAGAAGGAGAGGAGATCTGACTTCGAGTACTCCGAGGATGAAAGGAGGACCAGGATTGGATCCCTAAAAAAGAAGGCACTCAATGCATCCTCCAAATTCAAACACACTCTTAGAAAGAAGAGTAGCAGGAGGAAAAGCGATGGACGTGTTAGCTCCGTTTCAATTGAGGACGTTCGCGATTTTGAGGAGCTCCAGGCCGTCGACGCCTTTCGCCAATCCTTGATCATGGACGAATTGCTCCCTGAAGCCTTTGCTGATTACCATATGATGTTAAGGTAACAACCTCCCCCACAAGAATTTTAATAGCAAAAAAGGTATTAAATTTACCAAGGTTTTAAATTGCGGTCGTTGTCTCAATTTCGTCACATTCCTTGATATTGTGAGGGAATTGGGTACAGTTCCGGCTGGTGCGGCCACACTTGTGGTTGCGAATACTCCAAAAACCTTGACCTTGCGGCCGAAATGGACCGATTATTAAAACCTTGACATGCAGTGCTGTGTGCACATGCTTAGTTCTTGAAAAGAAATAAGAATGGAACCCCCTATTTTCGTGTTAAATTACTTATGATTTTTGGACGAATGAGCTTATACCTGAAATTTCTTAATTATGTGATTTTTAAGATTTTTGAAAGCGAGGAAGTTCGATATTGAAAAGGCAAAACATATGTGGACTGACATGCTACAATGGAGGAAGGAGTTTGGTGCTGATACTATTATGCAGGTAAATGCAGTTGGAATTTGGGGCATTTGTTTGGCTTCTGCCTTGGCAGGTTTGAGTACAAGGAACATGACATGCTTTTGCAGTGATTGGTTGGCTTACCTACTGTTTCGTGTTTTCTTCAGGATTTTGAGTTCAAGGAGTTAGATGAAGTCGTGAAGTATTATCCACATGGGCATCATGGCATCGACAAGGAGGGAAGGCCTGTTTATATTGAAAGACTTGGAAAGGTCGATCCAAACAAACTTATGCAAGTTACAACTTTGGATAGGTATGTGAAGTACCATGTGCAGGAGTTTGAGAAAGCTTTTGCAATCAAGTTTCCTGCTTGCTCTATTGCTGCCAAGAGGCACATTGATTCCAGCACCACAATCTTAGATGTTCACGGAGTGGTATTATGTTACCTCTAATTTTTTTATCTTCGCATTTACTACTGTAATCTAAAGTTCTATAACATACAAGACTTTTGTTGTATGATTGACATTATCAGGGCCTTAAGAACTTTACAAAGTCTGCCCGGGAACTCATTACCCGATTGCAGAAGATTGATGGTGACAATTACCCTGAGGTGTGTTGTCTTGTTCCCTGTGTAATTGTTTGCTATTTTCTTTTGGAATGCTAGTTTTGTCAGTTATTGCAAATTCAAATGATGATATCCTATAGTCAGAATGGACCAATGATTCTTTTATTAATAATACAGACTCTTTGCCAAATGTTTATTATAAATGCTGGGCCTGGATTTAGGCTGTTGTGGAGCACTGTCAAGTCTTTTCTCGATCCCAAAACAACTTCTAAGATTCATGTATGTAAAATATGCCCTCTTCTAGCTATTTAATGATCTGTTTAATGATGATATAAGACTGATGAAACTGCTTGATGCTTCTTTGGATACATTCCTCAGGTTCTTGGAAACAAGTATCAAAGCAAATTGCTTGAAGTTATAGATGCCAGGTACTTAATGGCTCCATTTTTTATATGTTTATATTAATCTCTGCATGTTACAATTTTTGTATTTTTGTTTTTCTTTTCCATTGACTAATGCTTTGTAATTTTTTGCACTGCTACAATTTATATGATCCTTTTAAATGCCTAATATATTATTGTGCACATGATGAAGTGAGTTGCCAGAATTTCTGGGAGGTACCTGCACTTGTGAAGATCAGGGAGGTTGCCTTAGATCTGATAAAGGGCCCTGGAAAAACCCTGATATATTCAAGGTTATATGCTGTTCTTGGAAAAACCCTGATACATTCAAGGTACCTGCACTATGTCAGTTTGACTTGTAATAGGCTGACAGTTGATTGCATGTGAATTTTCCACAGATGGTTCTCAATGGTGGAGCATGGCGGTCAAAGCAAGTTGTAAAAGTTCTTAACAATGAAAGAAAGGTTATTGTGTATGCCAAGCCAGGATACCCAACGGTACTTCTTTTTTGGATGGAACCAAATTTAATGCCTTCATACCTTTTCCTCAATGTTCTATTCATCATTTATCATATTTAATTTTATTACCTTTACCTAACAGGTAAAAGGCAGTGACACATCAACTGCTGAATCAGGGTCAGAAGCCGAAGATATATCCTCTCCAAAAGCGATGAAGAGTTATTCACACCTTACGCTGACCCCTGTTCATGAGGAAGTGAGTTTTGACTTATTAGAGAAGTTGCTATGATTGTCTTATTGTGTACCCCCTCTCCTGCCTAGTTAAATTAGGAGTGTCTGTGGATTTGATTGGATCGGTTTTGAGAGAAAAAGTAATTGATCTAATCACATTGATTTTCTTATTTAACCATCCTATCAATTTCAATTTAAATTCTACTCCGATCCAAATAATCCGATCAAAATTGGATCGTTTTTTGTTTTATTTTTACTTTTCTGGAAAGTAGTAAATAAACCCAGAAACACAATAAGTATAATAAAAACTAATTTGAAGTATCAAATATATCATTTCATAAGCCAATTACTCTAAATCTAGAACAAACACACCTTATTATAGATTGAAATTACTAAAAAAATTCTTATACACTACATTTTGAGGTTACCTCCTAACTCTTTTGTAGTTTATGTTGTGTCATTGTTAAAGTATCTTATTTTTGTTTACCCAACTCATTCTTTGTTAAAACTTAACAATTTTATGTAAATACAAGATTTATATAATAAAGAAATTAGAGATGACAAGCAAATTTCAAACTAATTTTGAATTATTGAGCTTATAAAAAAAATTAGAAAAATAAGACGTGATTTAGATAATAAGACCATAAAAAAATTGATTAGTACAGTAATTTCATATATATATATATATATTATTTTATTTTATTTTGGGTTTGCACTGAATTGGATCAGTTTATGAACACCCCTTGCTAAAAATTAAATGGCAATGAAGTTTTATTTCATAATTCATTAATTCTTGGGCATATGATATTGTGTATTGTATTCATATAAATATACAATAATAAGAATTGTTCTGCAATACTTGAAAATATCGCTAGGATGATCAAAATAAAATGTTAAGGAACCTGTTTATAGGATTTGGCACATTCTGTCCCAAATATAATAGTTGTTCGCATTTGTGTTCTTTGTCAGGCTAAGATAGTAGGAAAAACAAGCTATGCCAGCAACTTGTCTGGGTATGATGAATATATTCCAATGGTAGACATACCTGTTGATGCTGGTTGGAAGAAGCAAGCATCTCTACAGAGGTCTTACACCTCTAAAGGTTAGTGACTTATGGCCTAGTATTTATTGGTGTACTCTTCTTATTAATCCTCTCATTATTTTCTTATTCACTGAAAATTAATCCAGTTGTACAAATGCTTCTAAATATCTAGATAGGTTTTATGCTCCTTGACTTTGGTTGTCATTGACCTATTAATTATGCCTTAGATTTTTGGTGAATGTGTGTCTATACACTATGTCATTATAACTGTCAATTGTTGAAGAACATGTCTTTAAATTTGGGATTTTTTGGTTTATTTTTTAGTATTTACATCTGTGTAGTATAAATTATTTATGTTGTATGCTTAATCTTCAGTATAACAGTCACTTTGCTATATGTGCCCATGCTAGAGTATTTTGTGTTCTCTGCCCCGGGATTGACAACTATGGATCCTTGACATAGTTATCCAGACTTTGTCTAAACTGAAAAGTCAAAAGTCTTGTGATGGGCTGTGAGAGTCATAGAAAGATTTAAACAATTCCTAGGACCTGTATCTAAGAGTTGAGCTTTGTTGCTTGACAGTGCAACTTGATTTCTTGATTTGAATTGTTTAATGCAATTTTCTCCAGAATAATTAAATTGAATTTCAATACAGGAGCACCTCCTCCTCTTGACACTCAGAAAACTCCTGATGGGCTTCAAGCTCGGATGTGGGTAGCACTGTCTGTCTTCTTCTTGACCGTATTAACTCTTTTACGTCAAGTTGCATACCCTGTGACCAAGAAATTTCCTGCATTATCTTCTAATGATGATAAGAGTACTTCAAAACCACTTCCTGATACAGCAAACATGGATGTTCTTCCTCCTTCATCAACTCCTACAGAGGAAAATCTCCTTCCCTCCATGCTGAAAAGGTTAGGTGAGCTTGAAGAGAAGGTTGACACACTCCAATCTAAGCCATCTGAGATGCCTTATGAGAAAGAGGAATTGTTGAATGCTGCTGTATGCCGGGTGGATGCTTTGGAAGCTGAGTTAATTGCTACTAAAAAGGTAGGATGCTTATGTTATATTAATTATGCTGTCATGCCAATTCTCTATATATTTATGGGGTACATGTGTAAAGCATTGAGATATATCCATTTATTCTTTTTCCTCTTTTTATTATTATTATTAAGTTTAAAACTAAACACATCATTGCTTCATGAATCTGACTTACGTTACAGCTAGAAAAAAAATTAACATCTGCATGGAATCGAGGTTTGTTTGTGCATTCCAAAATGGCATAGTATAGAATGGAGATATGAAGAATACAGTGTCTCATTGATTGCTTACCTGAGCCCCTAACCCTAACATTTGGATTTGATGAATTCTGCATAGGCTCTGTATGACGCATTGATGAGGCAAGAAGAGCTGCTTGCTTACATTGACAGACAAGAAGAAGCCAAGTTGCGGGTAAGTTGGCAAGTCTATCTTTTGAATAAAGTTAAAACCTTGACTCAATGTATCAAATTTTTTATATTTCTGTTTCCTGTGTTTTAATCAGAAAAAGAAGTTTTGCTGGTGAGATTCATTACTGGGAAAGAGATTGTGCAGAGGATGTCTCAAAGTGCAGTTGTTCTTAATGAATGTTAACCTTGCACATGATGTAACTCTGACCACTGATTGAAGTATACGAGTAAAAACATAATGGAGAATTGTTTCAACGTGTGTATATTCAGAATGCTATCGTTGCTGGCTTGTAAAACACGAGCCTTTTTTTGTTATGGTTACCTTCATTTATCCTGTTTCGATTTGTATGCCTTTGTTAGCCGAAAAGCGTTTTTTCCCCCCTCCATCTCTCGTTTACTTGTGCTGAGTATTTTCTCAGTAGTGCTGAACTTGATTGATGCCAAACCAATTCATGTGCCCGATTAGGATTTGCCTACTAAGCTTGTCCTCTATATCTGCTTTCTTCAAAAAGTAGATGTTGCTCTATCTTTTATTTTTCCTAGTGTGATAGCTTCCTAGTTGGTAGCAGTTACTCTCTAAAGGCGATGTCCTAATAGAATCTATTTGCGGGTGGGACAGAAGAAATATCTTACGATGGTGTTTTTGAGTTGAGGCTGATCATTTATTGGTAAGCTATAGTAAAACTGTGGCACACAAACTTGCGTTAATGTTTCCAAAATGATTTCAATCATAGAATAGATATATCAAAGCACTTTCAGTTGGTAAAATATTGATAGGTAGGTAGTTGGCCAAATGAAGTCTTCCTTTATCGATGTTGTCAATACATTAAGAGGTATTACGTTCGACGATAATTGGTAACATTAATATTATACTTTTTTATCCAATGAATTTAGGGAAGAAAACAAGATTTTAGTTGGGGCGGTTACTAGGAATACCAATTAAAGTGAAAGGGGAAAATATATTTTCATGATTAGAATGCGCATCTTTTAAACAAAACATCTTCAAAAACCAGTAATTCTCAAAGCAAGATAATCTGATTATTTTAAAACAAAACCATGCCTTAATTTTATCCAACATATGCACAATATTGTCAAGGAATGTCAAACTTTATATTGGACAGAGGTTTTTAATCAAACAGGCAGTCGAAATAGAAAGCCTCCAATTTTACAACTCTTCCTGATGCATTTGAGATCACGCAGCAAAACAGCGGAAGCGGAACTGTAATCACAAACCAAAAAAGGGTGTGAATAGTAGTCGATACAGAAGAAATTTTTAGAAATGTATATGGCTAGTATGACATACCAACTTGTTCTTCTTTTTCTTCTTCTTGTCAATTTGAGCTTGGAGTTCTACTTGTCGAGCAAGGGCATCATCAAGTGCCTAAAGCCGAAATAAAACAAAATAAAATACAAAACGGAAGATGGTCTATTATGTCATGGCATTGAAATATGAAGGAAAAAGTGGTAAACCTTTTTTGTTGCAACCAAGTCTTGTTCGATAGTGGTGACTCTGCCTAGAGCATTATTCAGCACTTCCTCCTTTTCGGGTGGAATGACAGGTTTCATGCTAAGGATAGTGACTTTCTCTTCTAGTTCAGCCATGCGCTTCATCATGGCCATGTAATCATTGCATGAAAAGGTGGCTGCTTTCATCATAGTGCCATCATAATACCCTGAGCTGCCATACAGTGCTGCTTCTGTGATTTTCCTTGGCATGTTCCTTGTCATGCGGATCATTGTTACAATTCCCATAACAATGGCCATGATTCCTCCAACAAAGTGATTGCTATACCCATCACAAGTCTTGCTAGGAAAACAATCTGCACCTTTTGCAAAAAAAAATTTATATTAAAAATGCAAGGGAAAATTCATGTTATATACCACTATGTAATAATAATACCTTTAGAAAGAGCATCTTTATCTTTCTGTGTTAATGTATTCCAAGATGAATCGACTGGCTTGCCAAGCACAGGGACAAATGCGTCATATTTATACACAGTACATTGCTTTTTTGGAGATAAACATTGTACATCAACATCGTATCTCTCTGGAAATGATTCTTTGTTTCCCTTAATATTATAGGCAAAAAAAAAGTTATTAAATATTCTGGCAAAGAAGTTTCAGGACCGAGCTTTGCACTCTAAAATTGCCAAAATGTTAAGTTAGGAAACTTACTAGATTTTGATTTGCAGTACCATCTTCTATGATTCTTTTCTCCTCAATCCCAGATAAGGTTTTTCTCTTGCATTTGCCCTCGCCATTGTGAACCATCTAATTCATTCAGAAGAAATTCTTCATTGTTTTTCTTTGCTATTTTATATAACTAGAGAAATTTATCTTTCTGCAGTAAACTAACTAACTACCTTCAAGATATCTGGGTCATTCCATGGACCCTTGTCAGAAAGCATACAACCACCTTTATCTGCACAAGTACAAGTACCACCCAAGAACTCTGGAAGTTCACTGGTAAATACGATAGAAACTGAGGTGTTACTTATGGTCTTAAGAAACATAGTTAATTATTTGTTTATAAATCAATGAATATATATTGTCATGAATAGTTAAACACTATTCAATTCCAATTTTTGTCACAGCGTGACCTTGGATAGCCCAAATCTCAATGATGAGTATGAAAAAAACACTTCAATGAGAAAGGAGATAAATTTAACCTGGCATCAATGATTTCAAGCAACTTGCTCTGGTATTTGTTACCTAGGACCTGGTCAATAAATCATTAACATGTTCAGTGTCCCTGCTTAAATGAAAATCAACATTGGTTCAAATTGATCAGCAGACTAAAAATGTTTACATGGATTTTTGAGGTGGTCTTGGGATCTAGGAATGACTTAATGGTGTTCCACAAGAGCCTAAATCCAGAACCAGCATTGATGATGAACATACGGTTCAGTGACTGTGTAGAAAGAAAAGTTCAATTAGGGTAAATTTAGGAGGCCATTCAAAGTGTTTCCATGCCTAGTAGATAAAATAAGGCAGTACCTCAGGGTAGTTGTCACCGTCAATTTTCTGAAGCCTCTGGAGGAGATCCCTTGCAGCTTTGTTCAAACTTTTAAGACCCTGAGGAAGCATTGCTAGTCAGCAATTGTGTGAAATACATAATAGCAATTAATTCGATATCCACCACAAACAATTGGAGATGGAGATTGCTTTGTTAAATTTATGTCTATGATGACCTATCATTTAAGATGTAACAGTAATGTAGCTGTAGAGGGATTGGAGATTACTTTTAAAATATTTCAACAATTGGTTTTTCTTTGGCAGAGGGATTGGAGAACTGAAATGTAGCTGTAGAATTTTGTACATACCACTCCTTGAACATCCAAAATAGTTGTGCTTTGGTCAATGTGCTTCTTTGCCGCGATAGAACATGCAGGCAACTTAACAGCGAAGGTCCTTTCAAACTCTTTTACATGGTACTTGAGATAGCGTTCCATTGTTGTTACTTGCATCAGCTTGGTAGAGTCAACCTGGCCCAACTTTTCAATGTAAACAGGTCGGCCATCCTTGTCAATCCCATGATGCCCTTGTGGGTAGTATTTTAGAACTTCCTCTAGTTCATTGAATTCAAAATCCTTGAGGATAAAAAATTTATAGTTAGATATATAGATAAAAAAGTTATACACAAAAAAGATCACACCATGAAGAGTGATTTTCCTATTTTTGCACGGAAATACCTCCATGATAGTGTCAGCACCAAATTCCTGCCTCCACTTGAGCATATCTGTCCACATTTGTTTTGTTTTCTCAATGTCAAACTTCCTTGCTCTCAAGAATCTGGATCATCATACAATTAAATTATAGGGAAAGTATCAGAACTGTGAAACTAAGGCATTAAACAAAGTTAAGTTAATCATACTACAGCTAGTAAATAAATAAATCACTGAAGAAGAAACTATGTCACAAGGCTACCTTAGCATCATATGATGATCATCATGTTTTGAGGGCAATAGCTCTTCCAAGATGAGTGCTTGGCGAAAAGCATCAACTGCTTGCAACTCTTCTGCATCAAGATCATCCTCGATAGAAAGAGACATAACCCTGCTGTGCTTCCTCCCCCTCTTAGCAAAGGAATGCTTGAACTTAGATGAGGCGCTGATTGCCACCTTCTTGAACGATCCAAGCTTTTTCTTCCTTTCATCCTCGGAATATTCAATTTCATGACCTGTGCATGGAAGAAAGTAAAATTTACCCACAGAAGTTTGAAAAAAATAATTGATAGAAAGAAAATCAGACGCTAAACATCTTCATCCACTGCTGTTGTTGTACCTGTTTCCATTGACAACCTACGCAAAAATAAATAACATGCTTTTCCAGTATTATAACATCTGGATTTATAAAGGCGTCACGTTTATTATCTAACCGACAATTAATGAATAGCAGCATAGTATTGAATGCATTATTAGTTGCGAAGTTTATATCCTTAAAATTTTATAGGTACATTAATTATGTAAACCAGTAACATTAATCCGTTGTCTTTGTTTGGAACTCTACATTAAAGATGTTGCAATGGAAACCAAACCATAGAAGAAGTCAGTCATGAAAATCTGTACCACTGACCCCCATTTCTGTAAACGCCACATCTAAATATAAATTGTTTGTCTATGAACTATGATCGCCTGCAAAATTGTTATGGTGAACCATATATTCCACATTCTAACTAGTGTAAAATAGATAAAGATTTCATTGTGCATAGTGCATGCATAAAATATCAGTGAAACTGCAGAGGATGTTGTGAAGTACTATGAAATTGAAGGAATTAGACTTACCAAGTTTCATGGGTGGGTCAACAGGTGCGGACATGATGTCAGTCATGATTAATAAACTTACTTAAACGAGGAAAAGCAGCCCTAAGGCAGACGAAAATCAAGTACTAGAATACATCAATTGCCCACGAATGGAGCCTTCACGTACACCTGCACCTTAGCCCTGAAAAATGTGTCAAGAAGCTCCAAAAAATCAATAATGCTTATACCATAAAATAATCAACCATCTTTAATTTTATTTAGCATGCATGGCCAAAAAGAAAACCTAGAAAAACAAAGAAATCTTAAATCTCAATGATCAAATGCTGCTCCTGCATGCAACTAGAAATGCTAATTAAGGGTGTGTTTGAGACACATTTGGTCACATTCAACGTGAATAAAAGTGAGAACGGGCTAAAACAAACACACTATGATTAAGATGGTTAAGTTTATGCATCAATGAGCATCATCATATATTCATAGTTAATGAAGGAGGAGAAGATGAAAGAATCTTAGATGATACCTTGACGTACACAAGAATGTAGGGGTTGCAAAAACCAAGAGAAAATTGCAAATATATGATCCAAATAAATCGTTTAAAGTGGGGGCGCGTGATGGGATATACAAAGGCTAAAAAAGGGTAAGCCAGGTTGGTAGAAGTAGTAGACAATTTTAGAGTTTGCTATTTTTTTTATGTTTATTTATTGTCATTTTCCGTTGAAGAGGTCTTTGATTAGGTGATTCTTTGTCAGATTCAGATGCTATGAGAGTTGGATTTGCCGAAATGCAAGCCACTCTGTTGCTTCACAATCGCATATGACATATTCTTTTCCACGCAAACTTATATGCCAGTTCATCCATTCTTACGTTTGCATTATTTTTCTCTGTAAAAGACACTTCAATTGCACTCTAGTCTCCTTTTTTTCCAAGTTGACATCCTCATAATAATTTTTATTTTTTTATCAATAAATATTAGTTATTAATATCATTTGTTTAGTGGGAGATTCAAACATATAACCTCTCTCCCTTTTACTACTATACCAACCTTACATCCAAACAATAATAATAAAAAGAGAAATTAAAGTCCTTAATTTGGTGATCTAGCTAACAGTAACACTACTCCTTCAATAAATTTGGTAACTAAATTAGTTTTCTAAAAATGTAAAAGTGGTTATGTTGGTTAGGCTTGAAGTGGAGAAATTTCCTCTCTATAAATTAGAATAACAATGAGAGCATTATTAGCCGCTAATATTGTTGAAGGACAGCATTGATATATATGATTTTGGTTGATTCAGGAGGGAGAGAGTTAAATTATTCAGATTTGAGCTGGCTGGAAGTGGTAGACATATACTGTTATGGAGCTCCACTATTAGACATTAGTCCAAATATAGACTAGCATATTCATGTATGTCATGCCTCCTACTCCTAAGTCCTATACCACTCACTAAAAATAAAATGAAATCGTACGTCATCCCCCACGCAGCTCAGAACGTCTTGCTTCCTTGGTATATATGTGTCTATTACATTATGCCATCATCTCCATTCCCTTTGGACATTTCAGGAGCTGCCCTTATGTCTATTACTTACTTACACAAGCCTTTTTCTTTCTCCCTGCAGGGGAATAGGCACTGTATGACTATTTTTTAGTATTTTATTTTTAATAAATAATAAATGGCTGAAGGGTATACATAGTTCTCATGATTGAGAAGATAATAACTGTTGTCATTGAAGGCTAATGATAAAATAATATAAAAAATGTGTAAACTAAAGATGAATATTTTCTTTATTATTATTATAGATGTAGATTCTAAAAGGACTTGTAAATATCATAAATAAAATTTTATAATTTTAACTCTCAATTTCATGTCTAACTTTATATTAGGACTAAAAAACGCCTTTAAAAAAAATTGACTAAAAAATGCTTTATATTGGGATTACTTGTTTTATTTTCTAGTTTATTCTCTTCCTTTTATGTAAAATTAGTTGGATGACCTGTACGAAGCACGAGATTATTTGCTTATTAGAGTTTTAAAAAATTATATAGTAAGAATAAATAAATTTAAATTGATAGATATGAAATAAAATGATAATAAAATATAAAAATTGTGTTTATTATAAGAAAAAATATATCTAAATATGTTAAGAACTAAACTTTAAAGAAATGAAATACAATTTACTCAATAGTAACATTAGTAACATGTGGTTGCAATGATGAAAAAATAAATGAAATATTAATTGCTTGAAACTAAAATGAAAACTTAAATCCATTATCTTCAAGAATGAGCAAGACAATTATTCTATTAGAAGTAACGGTTAAAATAATATCTCCTTTGAATCTCAATGCTACAAACAACCCTCCAAATAAAAGTTTTTCATGTTCCTTTCAAACCCATATATTTCAAACAAACTATATTCAAAATACTATATATTTCACGTTCTTGTAACAAAATTTCTCTCACAATTTTTTTATTATTTGTTAGCATATGACCATATATATATATATATTCACATCACATCAGAAGGAACAATTGAGAGAGAGACAAATTTATCTATTAAAAGAGGAGAATTGGAGGAAAACGAAAAATTATTGTGGGTAAAATTCATAAAATTGATAATAAATAAAAATTAGGACATGAAGGAAAATTTTGAAAATGAGAGAAAATATAAAACATAAATAAATGGGTCATTAGGAGGGGAGTGTGATAGTGCGTAAGAAGAGTATATGTGTGTATTTTTTCTCAGAATGATGATTTTTATCCCATGAGAATAAATATTCTATACCACTTCATCATTAAATATTTGTTGAAGTTGAGATTATTGCTTACTTAGGTAAAAAAATATATATTTATAATTAATTATTTTCTTACTTCTTAACAAATATGAAATTATTTCTTTCCTCCCGTGTTAGAGAGAGAGAGAGAGAGAGAGAGAGAGATTGTTCCAATCCAACTAATAGGATCAGATCCACCTTTTTTAAAAGTTAAAACAATTTGATTCTCCAACTCCATAAACTACCACTAGATTTTACTAAACCCTCAAAGAGAATCTTTGCTCCTAGTCCTTCAATTTCATGTTCATGCTTTGTTTGATGGGTTTTGCTATAGGGGTATTTGCGGTGCGATTTTGACTTAAAATTAGTTTGAATCACACAAAAAAATTGTAGTACAATTTGGTTCAGGCAACAACATGTGCATTCTCTGGATGTGGATATCATGAAATGTCTCTGAAAATTAAAAGCCCCATCGAAAGTCACTACATTCGTGTGGAAGGTCTTGTTAGACAAGATTTAAACGAAGTGCAACCTAGCGAGAAGGAATATATCTTGTGGCTCGGGTGGTAATTGATGCCCAGTCTGTTCACTCGAAGCAGAAACAACAAATCATATTCTCTTCTCGTGTGGGTTTGTATATCAAATTTGGATTATGATCTACAAATGGATAAGTTTCTCTTTGGTGCTCCCTAATGAAACTAAATGCCCTTGGTGATAACACTAAGCTTTGATTTTAGGCTTGAAACACATATATCGTTGCTTTCGAGCTGCAACAACTAAACTTAAAACAAGAGAAAATTACATTCATACCCTTTGTGTTTTTTTTCAAATTGTACCCAATATTTCTCTTTTTTTGCATCCTATAAAAAATTACTTAATTGTTTAGCTCACATTACACCTAGACCCTTTCTCTCCTAAGCACCGTTTAATAATTTAACAGAAAGTAGACACATGTTGGTCACATGATTTTTAATGAAAATTTATGTCTAAAATACCCTCATTTTCTTCCTCTTAACTCCATAAAAGATATGACATCATTTTCAACCTAAAAATATTTTAACACTATTCATTTTTTTTCTTTTTTCTCTAATTGGACGTGAATTCAACTTTTTATTGGATGTAAATCCACCTTATTGGCACGCATGTGTTAACATCCTTCTTTCTTCTTCTTTTTTTTAGTTCAATTATTTTGGCGTGTGTTGGATCGTTTGGTTGCTGCATTTTTATTGGACGTATTCTCAACAATGCATATTGATTGAATATGGTCATTTGCTTCAAATTTTAGTGTTTTGTTCCTGTATTTGTCTTTTTAACTCTTTTCTTTTAAAAAATTAGTTTTGATGTGTTTGATATAATGTCTCAATCAAGAGCTACATCTTCTTCAAGTGTTAGTAACAATGAAGTAAGAGTCAAATATTAAAGGAAAAATTATTATTGCCTTAAGAAATGTCCATTCACAAGGTCAATTGTTAATTTGTTATTGAGTATTTAACAAAGATGTTAGGACAATCTTGTCTACTCACATATTTCAATTGATGTAAGCTAACAACGTTAACAAAATGAGGGTAAAATTAATGTAAAAAAAAGGAGGGGTATCGAGTGCAATTTGAGAAAAATACAGGGGATTGCAAGTGTAACAAAGATATTAGGATAATTTCGTCTACTCATATATTTCAATTGATGTTAGTTAACGACATTAACAGAAGGGTATTAAAAAAGTAATGTAAACAAGAGAGGGATATCAAGTCCAATTTAAGAAAAATACAGAAAATACGAGTGTAAGTTACTCTAAAAAATATAATAAACTAATATTTATAATATTTACTTTTAATCATAAAAACTTAAAAAAATTTATACATTTAATTTAATGTAATTGTTAAATGTTTTAGTCTTAAATTTAGAGTTAAGACTTTAAGACCGAGGATAAGTGTTCTTGATTTTCAGTGTTACTGTCGGTTTGATTCTGAATGCCCCTAATTTGTTATCTCTACTTCCTTATTGATTCATGACCCGGTCCAATATAACCCCGATCGGACCGGGCCTCGTATAACAGACCCAACCGACCCGTTTGCTTTCCCGTTTCTCTGCTTTCCACTCTCGGCTGCTACTTCTATTCCTCACTTTTTCTTTCATTTTCTCATGACCTCTTCTTCTTCTTCTTCTTAATATATAATATAAATATAAACATTCTTTTGATATTGTTCCTGAGTTGAACAAGTTCGTGGAATTTTGCACCTTTTTAGGTCATAATCCTTTCAAAATTCCGTGCTTCGGCTTGACATCGGTCAGTTCCTTTCTTCTTCACATTTTCTATTTTTTGCTTTCTTTTGTGTCAGTATTATGTTGCATGTGTTATTTGCGGACTTTATGTATGTTAGATAGATGGTTACTTTGTTTTGTAATCTCTCTATTTTCCTCAGTGGTTTTGATAGTGTAGAAAATGGTTCAACTACTTATGTGCCTCTTGTGCAGTTATATTGTAACATGTGTGTGTTCAATTTGGGAATTTTTTTATTACTGGTTTGGTGGTTCCAAATTTTACTGCCGAGTCTTTGAGAATATTCTCATTTTGTTGTGAAGCCAAAACATAAGGTCTTAGGGTCACTGTTTTGTCCCATTCTGTGACACGCATTAGCTGCACCAGTTCTTGCTGAAATACGGGGTTATGATCCCCTCTCCTCTCTAGTAATCAGCTTTGAAGCAACTTAGGTCTTAGCTTAGTTGCATAGCGTTTATGTTCAGTTTCTGTTCTTTTCTAACAGTATGTTGCATTCCCTTCATTTTGAAGTGTTTTTTTGTGCATGACTGGTGTCATTTATAGTTACCTCTTTTAATTTTAATTATTACCCTTTTCGGTTTCAGATTTCTCTGCACTTCCCAAAGAATTGGTTGTGCAGTCCTTGTTTTCAGACACCGTCTTTAAGTTACTGTCGACGTTTGAGTTCTATAATGCCCAGTGATTCTTCTGTAATCTCCAATGGACACAGCAATGGCAGTGTCAATCCACTACCTAACCTGCAAAGGACTTACCAAGTGGTAGTGGCTGCCACTCAAGATTGGGGCATCGGTAAGGATGGGAAATTACCCTGGAGATTGCCTACTGATCTCAAGTTTTTTAAGGAGATCACTATGAAAACATCTGATCCTGGGAAGAAGAATGCCATTGTAATGGGAAGGAAAACATGGGAGAGCATCCCTCTTGAGTACAGGCCTCTTTCTGGTCGCCTTAATGTTGTTCTTACTCGCTCAGGAAGTTTTGATATTGCAACAGCAGAGAATGTTGTTATATGTGGAAGCATGTCTTCTGCATTGGAACTGTTAGCTGCTTCTCCTTACTCTCTGTCAATTGAGAAAGTTTTTGTTATAGGGGGTGGTCAGATATTTAGGTACATCATTCTTTAAAATATTTTCTCATATGCTCCTTCCTTTTCATGTTAAGCTCTTTCTTTGTTATAGCTGATAATTTTCACGTACAGAGAGGCTCTCAATGTGCCTGGATGTGAAGCTATCCACTTAACGGAAATTCAGTCAAGCATTGAGTGTGACACTTTTATGCCTCCAGTTGATTTCACTATATTTCGGCCATGGTACTCATCCTTTCCTAAAGTGGAAAACAACATCCGCTATTCTTTCACCACTTATGTGCGTGTACGGAGTTCTGCTGCAGAGTCCGCGGGTCAGAACATTGATCCACTTCTTGATAATAATTCTGAGTCCATGAAATTTGAGGTCAAGGATTTTTCTTTTCTTCCTAAAATGATTTCTGAGAGACATGAGGAGTATCTGTATCTTAAGCTGGTTCAGGACATCATTGCTGAAGGTACAACTAAGGGTGATAGGACAGGGACTGGTACCTTGTCAAAATTTGGTTGCCAGGTAACATTTCAACTTTCAATTGGGATATTAAGGGTTGCTGTAGTTTATATGCTGACTTTGTCTCTATATTTGCACAGATGAGGTTCAATCTGCGTGGAAACTTTCCTCTTCTAACAACTAAGGCATGTATTAGAGATTATGGTTTAAGATGTGTTTGATCTGCTGTGTAAAATAACTTGTCTTTTGTGTGAATTCTTTTCTTTTTCCTTTGGTTTTGATAATTATTGTGTTTACTACTTTGGATGTTTGCTATGGAAGGGGAATATCTATTTGTAAATTTTGATAGAGAATTTGACTTGATTTCTTCGATTGATTGTAGAAAGTATTTTGGCGAGGGGTTGTTGAAGAGCTTCTTTGGTTTATCAGTGGCTCAACAAATGCCAAGGTAATGATATCTTCTACCAATCTTTTTCATGCACGAATCCTCACCTATTCTTAGTTTGGCCACAAACAAGCTGACATGAGCCAAATATTTGGGAACATGAGTTTGGTGTGTTTTATATATTGTTTGAGCTTGGATTTGAATAGATGTAAACATGTAGAAAGCTCAGTTGCTTCCAAACTAACTTATATTCATAGCACTGCTTGTTTTATAATTTATTGAACTTTATACAATATAATTGCATTCTTTTTAAGTATCTTTTATCAGCAGTACCTTCATAGTTCAAAATGTCAAGATATATAAAAAAAGTAGTAAATGTTTTCCATGCTCAAGGAGAACTCATTTTCTGCCGGCTCGAACCTGTCACTGTTTTGAAGAATTTCTAGGCTTGCTCTCTGCCTATCTACATAAGTTGGGTTGCAATCCTAATGGTTACTAAGGACATTCATGGAGTTGACTTTATAGTTTATATTGTATAGTGAAAAAAATAATGTATGTATCCAAGATTCTGTGGATTTCGAATATAAGATGGTTTCAGAGTTTTCACTTGCTTATCTTCTGATTCTTATTGGTGTCTTAGAAATAAAGGGTATGAACTAAACTTTCAATTGCAGTATTTCACTTGCATGAGGTGTTTTATTTTTCAGTTATCAAGGAATCTTTTACTGGTATGATAGATTTTATCATATGAACTTCATTCTGAAAACAAGGTATATTCAGGTGCTACAGGAAAAAGGCATTCATATTTGGGATGGCAATGCATCCAGAGAATACCTTGATGGGCAAGCATGACTATATATTTCAACTTTTTAAGTACAATTTGTACATTTTTCTTTATATTGCAGTTTGTAATTGGCTTTACATTTTTTATTGCAGTGTTGGTTTGACAGAGCGGGAGGAGGGTGACTTGGGACCTGTTTATGGGTTTCAATGGAGGCACTTTGGTGCCAGGTAGGGGAACTATACCTTTTTTTTCTGCTGGTATTACAATAGATTGTTTTGTGAGGAATTGCTCAACTCTTTATTCGCTGCCTTACATTCTATAGATATACTGACATGCATCATGACTACTCCGGCCAAGGGTTTGATCAACTTTTAGATGTTATTAACAAGATAAAGCGTAATCCTGATGATCGGCGAATCATTCTCTCTGCATGGAATCCAGTGGATCTTAAATTAATGGCACTTCCACCCTGCCACATGTTTGCACAGGTCTGCAGCTTAATTCAGGTTTTTCTTTGAAAAATTGCCCCTTCCACATATTCCACCTATTGATATTTTTAATTTTTAACTTTTGCAGTTTTATGTAGCACACGGGGAGTTATCATGTCAAATGTATCAGCGATCTGCTGATATGGGCCTGGGCATTCCATTTAATATTGCATCTTATGCCCTTTTGACATGCATGATTGCTCATGTTTGTGGTATGCTCATTAAGTCTTTTATTTATTATATTTTTGGACTTTAGTTATGTGTGGAGGTCAATTCAGTTCTATATATATTCCCTTTTTTAGTAACTGAGAAAGTTTTGCATACTAGAGGCCTAAGCTCTTGTTTTTCTTGGTAGTATTCTATCTGCACTTTTCAATTGTTTTATAGATTTTTTGGTAGAGGTTTTTTCAGAAGTTTATCAATAAGTTTTTAATTGAAGTTTGGGTCTAAGTAGATTCAGGGTTCACAAGCTTATTGGTTTTGATAATATCACTAGAGAAAATACAGCATTAAAAGTAATTTAAACGTAAAATAATCATCAATCTTTATACTATGTCTCTTTCTTGTCAGATCTCATTCCTGGTGATTTTATTCATGTTATTGGGGATGCTCATATTTACCGCAATCACGTGAGGCCTTTGCAGGAGCAGCTCCATAACCAGCCAAAGCCTTTTCCAGTATGTGTAATGTTTAGCACTTCTTTAAGTTTATCTTTTGACTCTTTTACTTGTTTACCCCCTAATGTACTTCATTGCAGACTTTGAAGATAAATCCAAAGAAGAAAGATATAGATTCTTTTGTGGCTGCTGATTTCAAGCTCATAGGCTATGATCCTCACCAGAAGATTGATATGAAGCTGTCTGTCTAAAATCTGGGGATTCTCACTCCTTCAGGTTGTTTCTGCTTTTTGAAATGAGGCAAGAATGTACTTTATTTATTTTTATATATAGAACTCTGCTTGATACTGTTGTAACCATTATTATTTATATAAAAGGAGATTCATAGAATGTGGTTTGGTGCTTTCTTATGGTCTATGAGCAGTAGAACCATGGTGAGCATGGATGCTGATGTGTTGTGCAAGATAGCTCATAATTTATTAAAAACACCTTAGGGGCTGTATGGCAAGCTAAATGACTGGTTCAGAACTGTTTAGGTTTTATAACTAGTTTCATAAATCTATATGAATTTGAATTGATTTAAAATCATAATTTTTTCTATTTTATCTTCTGGAATTTCTAGAAGTGATGCGACTAACTTAAAGGATATTACAAAAAGTAATTCCCTTCCATTATCTATATCAGAGTCCAATGCCATTAGTCCAGTACTATCAGAGTCTCTAATTGAAAGGAAGTAGGAAAAGAAAATGGAAACTTTAGATTTAAATAATTACGTAGTAGTTTCAAATTTTTGTTTTGGATTTTTTTGAACAAGTTTTAACTTAAAACTGATTCATAATTTGAATAGCTACCAAACATAAAAGGATTAATTTCAACGTACAGATATTTAGTTCTGAGTTTTATAGACAAAATAAATTATAAATGTTTCTGCTTTTCAGAGAATTTCATGACAATGCTTTTAGAGATATATATGCACTGCATTTCTTTAATGGATACCTAGTCTCTTGATTTTCGCATTTTCTTGTCTGGTGTTTTATTTGCTGGTCTTCTATGTTGAAGCCTTCTGTTCTCCTTTGTTTCAGGCACAACCTTAGGAAGATTATGTTAAATCTGTGTACAATTAAAGAACATATCGTAGCACATACTTCATCGCATAAATACTGTTACTTAAGTGGGAATTCTCTGGCTCCACCTGTTATGCCTCTAAGGTGATTTAGATTAACTTAATTTCCTTCCTTTCCAAGGTACACGCTCTATTGTACTTTTGAGGGATCTGAAACTCGATGTTTAAGATAAAGCCGGTGTTTTTATGTGAGCCATTTCTATTTTTTATTTTTGATATTTTGGACATGCAGCTTAAGTTCCTATTAATAAGTTTTTATAATACTAGTTTATGTCATAAATTGTTGAAATATTTTAAAAGTAACATATTTTGGTAAGGTGAAATAAAACTGGTATTATAAAAACATATTAAAAAGAATTTACAAGAGTTATAAATTATATTTATATTCATAAGTTTAAACAAGCATAGTATGACTAAGTTCTGGATAGATGATTAGTTTCTTAGCTGGTCCAAAAAATCGGTATTTATGCTTAGTATGAGTTTTTTCAATCACGTTATTTTTGGGGCGTTTGTACATACTTGAATTTGCTTGTCAATAATAGTTCAGATTTGGGGTATTGCTGATTGATACTTAACATAATTGAGTGCAATGCCCTTGGTTTAAATAGATATAAAAGTACCTTTTTTGATAGATTCACCACAAAAAAAAGGGATTTTGTTGGTTTTTATTATTATTATTATTATTATCATTATTATTATTATTATTATTATCTAAGGGACACAAAATATTTGTATCAATGCGTCCAGACAAACCACAAACAACGAAATCATGCTGTTGCATCATATTTTTTAATTATTCAGCAAATCACCAATAATAGAGGACAACTAGAATAGTTACTAATTACATTTTTGGGATAAGGCTGTTTAAAAAAAAAATTGTTTAGTTTTACTTGTTTTTTTCTTTTTTTAAGAGGAGCTACATACTAGGTTTTACAAAGTTTCAATAGACAAGGAAATGAAAAGAGAGTAAACTGCATTTTGCTGAAATATAATTTGTCTTGTAACTTGACCGATTCAGTTAACTCATGACAGCAAAACTGCAAAAGAACTACAAAGTACAAACTAGTCTCTAGGAAAGTCTACTCCCATCTCGTCTGCTTATAGCAGTGACCTGGCAGAAGTCATTTTTGTTGAAAAAAGCTCAACATGGCAATCAGAGAAAAATCAAGTTTAGTAAGAAACAGAATAGAACATTCGTGAGTAGTGAAATAAAAAAAGCTCATGGAGTGGTACGAGACAGCCAATGAATATTTTTGTTTTGAGGTAGGAGTCCAGGGGTAAAAATGGATGGGGCTGGATTGGGCTTCGCCTAAGTCTAGTTTAACCTGTTTTATATTTTTATATTTCATGTCTAAACGTGTTATCTGATACGAACCTGTTTTTAGGCCTGGACTTGGCTTTTTGTATAAGCCTGATATACCCATTAGTCTATTTAAAAGTGAGTTTTATAGTAAGTGTAAAAAATACTTTTATTAAATAAAAAAAATATTTTATTAAAAATAATAGGATAATTTTAAATCACAAAATATGAGTAAAATTTGCGTGTAATATGTTACTAAAGTCTTTTGAGTTTCACCAAAAGTAAAGAGTCCATATCCTTGTTACCCATCTATGCTTATATGAATTAATTTATTTTAAATATTAATTAAAATGATTCAAATCATTAAATTATTAAAATAATTTTGTAATTTAAATAAAATAATTATAATATTAAATATATTAATAATAATAATTTTATTATAAAAATATTATTACTAAATAGGCCGACTCGTCAGACTTAATAGATTTTTCTTTAGACTCGTGACTTGACTTATTTAATTAAATAAATTTTTTAAAAAAATTGAGCTTAATTTTTTGCTAAATGAGTTGAGTCAGGCCAAACCAAACCTTAAATGATCCAAGCCATAGGTCCCCGACGGATGATTCGACTTACTTTCACCCTTAGATAGAACTATTTATTTATTTGAGAGGCAAGACAAGGGAATACAAAAACCTAGAGATGCCAAGTGAATATTAGCTTGTTGGTTCATACTCAACCTAACATTTGCATCAAATTGATGAACAAGAGGTCCCTCGCCTTCTCAAGCCTCACCTTAACATAACAATGTCCTTTAATCTCATATAGGCCAATTCATAAATTATCTCTTAAACGATTATGTTTCCTGCCTAACCTTCTACTTAGAGGTGGAAGTAGATTAGGCTGCTTGTTGGGAGCATATGATCTAAACCGTTTAAGGTTCGACTCATTTAATAATAAGGTCAGACTTAAACTTTTTTAATTTTTTTTTAATTATATATGTCAAGCCACATACCTTAAAAAAGTCAAATAAGCTTGAGATATTGATTTATTTAATAACAATATTTTTTAATAAAAATATTATTATTAATATGATACATAATATTATAATTGTTATAATGAAATTACAAAATTCTTTTAGTGGTTTAACGATTTAAATTATTTTAATATTTGAAATAAGTTAATTTCTATTATAAATATAGATGAATTTTGGTGGGACTTAAAAATCTGATAGTGTATCACTTGTAAGTTTTTGCCACGGTTTAAAATTTCCTTGTTATTTTTAATGAATAAAATCTTTGGCTTGATAAAGAAAAAAAATTATTTTTTATACTTCTTAATATAAAACATGCCTTTATAGGCTAACATACCAAACATACCTCTCCGTTTCCTGCATTAGATTGTGTAAATGTCCATTCAACAGTTAACCAAACACATAATTAATAATTTAACCATTCCAAGAAATGATTACGATTTTTATGATATTTCAGATAAGCAACGTAGCAAACTCCCTCTATGCAATGTAGACATTTTTTCTTGCATATGAGCTGACGTAAGGATATTTGGACTCTAGAGTTGACAGCCAACTTAAATTGAATTTTGTTGGTCTCCGCTTCTTTAAAAGGCGAGGGACGTTCATGACTCTGACACCAAATTAGCAATAGTGACCCATAACATAACATAGTCATAGGCTTTGTTTGATATTCATCAGTCTTAGTGTTGTGACTAATTAATGGCAACAGTTCAATTCATTTTCGCTAATAGTGGTTCGTGAGAAGCTAGCTACGCAAACAATTCTTCCTTTCAAGTGCTATTTTCTCTTTCTCTCTTGTCATATTATATATAATTATTTTGAACAATATCTTCATATGATATCTTGTGTGCCCGTGATAATTTTATTGCAATATTAATTCTTAATTTTTATTAGTCAAGAGAATCAAATTTGTGACTTTTTTCTTGTTTCATTTCCTCTGACCAATTTAATTCATCTTCTATTATGCTTCATGGTTGCTCCGTGTGCGTAAGTATATTTGTTTTTAATTTCATGCAGAGTAAGATGATATCAAAAGGGAAACCCATGCTGGAAGAAAGTATGATGACCCCGTATTGCAAATCTGTCCCAAGCTGTTTCAAAGTGGCCGTTTTAGGTTACTCTTCAGGACCAAATTCACTTCAGGTGGCGTACGATATTATTGATGACAAAAGTCGCTGCTTTAACCACGAGCCACCCACATCCCAAATTTACCTCAACGATCAATTTCAAAACGATTTCAACAACTAGAGAAGGGAGAGAAGTTTAGTCCATGTTTCATCAATGCAACGCCCGGAAGCTTTTATGGGAGACTCTTCCCTAGCAATTCCACCAGTCTTCATTGGCTCTCTCAGGTTAACTTCAATTTATAATACTGATACAATGTGACAAAATAATGCACATACAGCAGCATTTCAATATTTATTTTTCCATGTTTAATTTTGCAACAGGCTCCAAAGGGGTTGGCTAAGGGAACATGATTAGTTAACATAGGAAACATTTACTTCACAAACACGAGCCCATCCGAAGTGTACCAAGCATACCTTGACCAGTTTAGTCCATATTTCAATCTGTTTCTAAAATCACGCGCGGAGGAATTATTGCGTGGTGGTGGCATGGTTCTAAGATTTGTTGGTAGAGATGAAACTTTTGACATAATAACTCCTTGGGGGTTAATTGGTTTGGTTCTCATTGACATGGTTTCAGAGGTACACGAGTCAAGCTAAAACAAAATTCTGTCCTATTGTTTAATTTTTTTGTTTCTTATAATTTCCCAGGAATCATAATTTTATGGACAATTAGTGTTAATTATAGATAATGCAATGCAGAGTTTGATTGAAGAGGCTAAGTTGGAGTGTGTTAATATGCCAAGATATGGTCTTACTGCTAAGAAAGTTAAGCAATTGATTGGTGCAGAAGGGTCTTTCACTCTTGAGAAGTTGGAGACATTCAAGTCGCGTTGGGATGACGGTTTGAAGGAGAATGGTAATGGTGATTTCGTATTAGATACTAATGTCAGAGCCAAATTCATCGCCAAATATGTGAGAGCTACTACTGAACCTTTTATGACGGCACGGTTTGGAGAAGGAATAATTGATGAATTATTTCCTAAATACAGAAACAAGGTTGCGGAACTGTTGGAAGAAGTGATATTAGAGCATGCTTACCTGGTCATGTTTATGACAAAAAAATGATACAAATCACTCAAGTTAAAGAATTGTTTGTATTTTTTCTTCTAAATATGTTAATCTGGGTTAAAGATCTCTAATGGAGGTGCTTAACTTGTTTGTGCATAAAGATCTGATGCCTAATGAGACCGATGCATTGGAAAGAGTTTTTAATGAGTGTGAATGAAGCACCAAGTGCTCATATCAAGTTTTTCTTGCTTTGTTACTCAGGGAATGAAATTTAAGCTTAGTAAGATTCAGCTCACATTTTTACGCTCAACATACATATATCATAGTCTTTCAAGCATTGTTTTTGCTCAGCTGTATTGTTTACGTTGCTGGGAGTGCATACATATGTAATCAACAGAAATATATTTCTTTCGGGAGTATTTTTAACTAAACATCAAAAGGGTGCTTTTGTCATTTCAGTGGCGTTGGTGTTTAAATAATAAATTAGAGGGTGTCAATATCAATGTCTGTGCCAAAAAAGTTCTAACCCACCCCAAGGTCCATATATCAACCTAATATATATATATATATATATATATATATGTGTGTGTGTTTAGGGGTCTACCTACTGTAAAGAATGATGAGGATGAGGAAGAAGAATAATTTTTTAAAGTGAGTGAATTTATATATATCAAAATTGTTAATGATTATAAAAAAATAAGTAGGTATTGACATTAAAATGTTTTTATTATACAAATTAATATATGAATTGTTGTACTAATATCATTTTTTTTATCCAATTTCATAACAACCGTAAATAAAAAAAAAGATGAGAAGAGATATATAAAAGTAAATAAAAAGAATACAGTGAGTCTCACAAATTTTAAAATTACATCCATTCCCAAAAAATCTATTAAACAATTATAGTAGTATTATTTTCATCTCCCACCCTTTTTTCTGATTCTTTTTAACCAAACAAAAACATACATGATGAATCGAGAAGTGATATTTTACCCACGGAGGATGAAAATAAAGCATAAATGGCGTGGCTCCTACTTGCCACACTTGTTATTTGAATAGTTAAAAGCAAAAGCACTAGACAAAGGCAAAAATAAAAAAAAAATGAAAATCTATAGCCAGTGGCAGACAATATATGGTGGCATGTTGAGTTTGTGCCAGTTATAAAAGATCTTTCCTACCCTAGTATAGCTTTTGCTCTGTGGCAATGATGAATATGCTTTTTAAGTTTTCCAAATGGGACGGCAATAGTACCGTGGTTGGTAACAGGAATACTTTCTCGTTAAGTAGCTCATTTTCCCTGAAAATAAAATAAAATAAATGGGCATCCACAATATTATTTGATACTTAGTAAAAGAGGGGGAAAATATAAACATTATAATTTATAATGTAATAGAAAAAAATTAAAAATGTTGATTAAGTGTTTAAAATGATCAAATGTTTAAAATAAAAGTATTTAAGTATATTATTCTTTTCCCCCTTTGTGTATGGAACATAATAGCTATTTCCCCACTGAAATCAGCATTTCTTAAACACTTTCTTTTACCAAGAACATCCTAATCAATAGTAATTTTTTTTAGATATAAAGATTAATAAAATAAATTCATCTCTCTCAAAAAAATCTTTACTTATATAATCAAAATTAAACATTGACAACAAGAAACTTAACTTAATCTTGTTAGTAAAAAAAAAAAGTTCAGTGGCATAAGATACGAATTTTAGCCAAAAAATCGTCTTTTCTCAAACATTAAAATGCATACAGTTTGTCTCCCTCTGTCCACAGCAAGAAAACGGCATCTTCTGCGAAATAGAGAATTTCCTTAGCTGCAGACTCAATTTTCTAAGTGGTTTGGTTAAGGTATAAGACAAGAAATATAATCCATTTGGTTTGATCCAGTACTGATTAGATTTAATAAAACCTCACCTGAATTAGATTGGTCTGATTTGATCTGGTTAAATTTTTTTCTACTGTTCTCGTGATATGTTAAATTATTAATAATTAATTATTGAATAATATATAATATGTTTCTATAATATTATTTTTTACTTTAAATAAATATATAACAATTAATTAATTATTTTCATATTAATTATGGTATGATATGATTTAATATTTATATGTTTTAGATATTTTTATCTATGATCATTTGATGATTTTTTATTTAGTCTTAAAAAATAATAGTTTTTTAATTATTTAATGCTAATACTTTAAAAATAATTTATAATAATAAATGATTATATAATATTTATAATTTAATTATAATAATAAATTTAAAATTTAAAATATAAAAATATGAATTAATCATTTGTTAGATATTTTATATTTATTTTTTAATTTTTTTAAAATATATTGAGTCAACCGAATTAATAATTTATCGAACTTCTAATATTAATCCAAGTGTTTCGACTCGGTAAATGATCCGATCAGTTATCATAGCGGGTGCACGGTATAACATACCCTTTGCATGCGCAAGTGCGAGAATCAAATTACCAAGACTAACATGTCAACTGAATTGACAAACACAAAATATTAATAAAATTAGAAAGAAAAAACACGTTAAATAAACGCAACATATTTTAGGATCAATCAAAACATTAGTTTATAAACTCTTAAGTAAATTTTAGGATATTTATCGAACTCTCGAATTAATCTTTTACAAATTTATAAGTCTATTTAATATATGTAAGTTGATTTTTAAGTAAACTTTTTTTTTATAAACTCTTGCTAAATTTTATAAACTCGGTAGACTCTCCAGTTTATGATCGAGTCAACAAATTAAAAAAATTAAACCAAAATGTAAGTCATTTTGGATTATTTTTTTGTCTATTTAATATTCAACATTTAGTGTGTCTCAAATACAAAAATTCTCATATTTAATAACATCAAACTCTTATTCTCTAATAATATTATATTCTCGATGAAAATAATCTACATCTATAAATTATTATCTAGTAATAATGCATTACTAGACTTGGTTATTTAAATATTGTAAAATTTATTATTTACTATTTTTTTATTATATTATTGAAATGTTTAATTGTTATATTATTTATAGATATTTTATTATTATTTATTTTGTTATTTATATTAAGTCTATAAAACTCTGACCAATCTACTTAAATTCTTTAACTTTCATTTAAGCTCTACTTGCATATAATATCTATACATCACATAGTATTTTGTTTGTTTATTAATTAAACCGAAGCAATAACATTGCATGTATATATAGTTTTTTCCAGTTTGACCCCAATAGTAGAAGCAATAATATAGAGACATGAGTTTTTGACCAATACTCATAGTTCTAGCAATTAATTAATTAGAGAGTTGAGTAGTTCGTAGCCTCTGTTGGCGAGCAATGAAAGCCTCAACCTTGCGACGAAAGTCATCGTTGCTCATGCCATCTTCAGGGTACGAATTATTATTGTTAACCTGCACTTTCTGAGTCTCACACCTCTGCAACACGCGCGGAGGAAGCTTCTCAGTCTCCACGCGCTTTACAATAATATCCGATTGACACCTTCTATAATCCTTCTTGTTCATCTCCAAACTAGTCTCTGCAGTTTTGGTGGCATCAATTTCTTGACCCTTTATTATAACAGTCTCGGCCACTAGTCTCACACTTGGCTTTGGTTTGCGATTATTGTTGCTGAGATGGAGTTGAAGTTTCTGATGGATGGTGGTGTTTTGGAGGAACTCGAGATAGAGATCTGCAGGTTCCGGTGGGGCATGTTTGGCTGAAGATGAGTGATTAGATGAAAATTGTCCCGATTGTGCGAACAACGTTATGATTATGACGTTTCCGAGGAGAAAAACAAAGCGAGGGCTACCCATGAAGTTGCGGAAACACTCGGTTGTGTTTTTGAGAGTGGAGGGTAGGTTGATGGAGAGCCTCGAGACCAAGACCAGAACGACGCACACCTCTGCGTACCGCAACAAGCTTGCGATCTTTCGGAGCTGACGATGATGTTTCCTAGGTTTTGTGGGTTTCTTTGTTTGGAGCTTGTGGAAGTTGGTCGAGTACTCCATTTTGGTTAATGAAACGGGTTTAGGAGTTAATTAATTTGATTAGATGGGTCTCACTCGCACAAAAGGGGCTGGGAATTTGTCAGGAGCATGCATCTCACACTTGATGATAATAATAGAGAAAGTAGCGGTTTCTAGGATCGGAAGCATGGAAACAGAGTGAAGGAAGTGAATGTTGTAGTATTAATTATAGTATGATGCATTTGCTTTGGGAATCTATGGAGTGGCTCTGTTTGTTTTGGGTTCTCTTTGTTTCTTTTTCAAGATTGGCTGTTCTTCCTCTAATTTATAGAATCCACCAATCCAATTTTAAGTGCCTACAAAAATCAAAATTAAAAAAAGGAAAGAAAAAAAAGATGTTCAATAAAATAAAAGAAAATGCATCCGAATCTGTTCCTTTTACTTTTTTTTTTCTTTCTCGGTATTCCATTTTCTGCTTTCTTTTTTCTACTTTTTCCTCTGTGCATTAAACTAGATTAGTGGCATATAATACCAAGTGGTATTGCTAAAGCCAAGATGATTCGGGATTTAGTCCAAAACGGAAGACTTTGATCCTTTCTATGGCAGTGTAGTTTCCTCCTTTGAATTGTGGTTAATGACTTAATGCAGTCAAAAATAAGTTCTGAAAAAGTGTCTTAAGAAAGTTTTAAGAGAAAATAAGGATTTTTTTCATCCCAATAATACAAAAAAATTTAAAAATCACTTAAATAATACAATTCAAAAATGAAAAATAACAAATAAAGAAAGCATTTATTCCCCTTCTATATCTTACATCAATAATTTTTTGCATCTTTTTTACATCTAAGAAAAGTCTTGAATCTTGATTTATTAATTGGTGAAATATTAGACAATTCAATTTATTTACACAAATGATACAAATCACTATTTAAGGTGACAATCAATTTCTCACTTTTGTTTATTATTTTTTCATTTTTATGTTGTGTAAGAATTGATTTCACAACATGTTATTTTTTTTTGTATCATAGAATTTAGCGTCGGCTTGCAAAATACATATATTAGATTATAAAAGAAAAATAAAAAAACTACTTATTTTATTAAAAAACATAAGTTTGTTAATCTTTATTTCAATTTTTGTTAAGATTATAAAATATAAGTAAAAAAAGAAAAAGTATATTATAATTATGAAGCTTACAATCAAATTTAATTATATAATAAAAGGTTAAACAATAATTAAAATAAACAATGATATTTATAATTTTCTTTTATTTTGAGTCAACTGACATTAAATTGAATAAAAATGTGTTTGTTAATCTAATCATTAAAAAAATAACACATTAATTAAATTCTTATCTTAAATAGTGATTTGTATCATTTGTGTAAAAAAAAATTGGATCATGTTATCTGGATAATTTTTTTATTATTGGGTGAAAAAATCAAAAAATAAGGTGTCACAATGGTTTTGGCTTTAGAACTTAGAAGTAAAGGGAAATTTTCACTTTTGAAAATAAAATAAAATAAATTATAATGGATTTATTGAAGAATGACATGACATAACTTGTCAAATTATTATTATCATTTTTTGGAAAAAATACAATGAAATAATCATATTCACGGTACAATAATTGATCGAAATTAACTGCTTAATTAACTTTATAACAAATCCGTTAAACAAGAATTGGACAGTGGATAAGATAGAATATTATCGAAAGAAAGATTGAACATAAAATAAAAAATCATGTGTATGATTATATTTGAAGACATCTACTTACTATAAACCAATAACCTAAAAACAAATATCTAACCGTATACTACTTAATTAGCATACAACTGAGCTTTAAATATATAGATAAGGTATTTTACACTAAAAAAAATAATTATGAAACACAATTGTTAAAATGATACAAATTCGCGTAGGACGAGAAAAACAGTTTTATCATCGTCTTTGATTTCCATCAAAATCTTAGTTATTTCCATTTATTTTTTGACCAAAATATATTTACGAATGCAACTTCGTAGTTAGGTAAAAAAAAAAAATCTTGTAACATATAACAATTCTGATTAAGCTGGTTGGCAGTAGTTTATTGGAGAGAATGAGAGTTGGTTAACAAACACTAATGAATACTGGTCTGAGAGATTTGTGACCCATTTCTTAGTCGTTAAGAAAAAGCCATGCACTTTTGCTTTGTCTTTCTTAATTTCTTATTTATTTCCCTCAACACTCCAAACTCAAAAGCCTTCACTTCCACTTTCTCAGGGTCCCCATTTGTTCTCCAATTTACCCGCCCATAATAGAGGGAGATGCAACTTTTGGCTTCAGATGGGACGTGGCTAGTTGGCGTATTAGATCAACATTAATTGATCACATAAAGATTTCACTCACATTTTCATTTCATTGCGTTAATTCTAACTTTAGTCCCCCCAATCTAAACTTGATTAGTCATAAAGCAGGGTAAGTCTTCAGCAAATAAATAAGGGTGTTTTTATGTCATTTTTGTTTTTTAGTTTTTCAAATTTATTTTGTAATTCTGTCAAAAAAAGTTGTTTTTATAAAATATTTTTAAAAATTAGATTTTAGAGAATAAGAATTGACGAATAAGATGCGAGAGTTTAAAGAACATGAATAAATAAAAACTAAGTAAAAAATTAAAATAATTTAGAGATGTTTTAATTTTAAAAACTAAAAAATATATTACTTTTGAAAACAACTTTTTTTTTTATAAAAAAAATAATCTTACCAAATAGTATAATTTTTCATTTTTAAGAAAAAAAAAAACAAACCTTTCGGAAAACTTGTACTAGCTAATTTCGACCTAATAGAAAACCACCGTCACGTTAATGATTCATTTTTTTTTTTTGAGTTTTCTCATGAAAATGGTTCCAGAATAATCCAGATTCGATACCATTGAACATCATGTCCTTCACAGAGTTAATTACTTAAACGACAAGGAGCACTAGAAGTCGTATTTGGATTAAAGGGTCCACTAAAGATCTCTATGTAACTTCTTCTGTTTTAGTAGCCATCGAACTGGTGTCCCACAATGAAACCAGAAATTGTAGGTTTACGATCATTTTTGAACCATGAAATAAGCTATATACTATGAATTTTAATCCACTAATATTGGCACTAATAATCTGACCTCTGATACAACACTGCAAATTTAAAGACTATAGACTTAAATATTTTGTAATGTAGCAATCGGATTTGATTAATGCTGTGGTTAATCATGCACTGCCATAACGTGCATATAATAAAGTAGCTGTAGCATTTTGACCGTTTAAAATCAAGATATCCATCAACTTCATTCTCTTGAACTGTGCTTTTCTAAGTGCAACTATAAATACTACTATATGAGGATAAGAATCTCTCATGCCACGTGTTATTGCACAACAAAACACTAAACATTTTAGCAAATTGCTAAAGTTAGCTATTTCTAGGCCTCTTTCCTCTGCAATGTTAATTGGCTAATGGCCAGTTTCATATGTTGGTCCTTATTAAAAAGTATATATAATTTTGATCAGGCATAGAGTACAACCTTTCATATTAAAGTAACAACAATATTAAACAAATTAGGGAAGTAGTGGCTTGTCCTCTACGTACCTTTAGATTTAGAAATTAGATGGGATTGACTGATGCTACAAAGTACAAAGCTTTTACATGCAGTAGAATCGTTTCAGAAAACTTAAAACCAATCCAAAATGGAAGGGCGTTTGCTTATAGTAATAACGAGATGAAT
The DNA here is from genome assembly GCF_000004515.6 of Glycine max. Lineage (NCBI taxonomy): Eukaryota > Viridiplantae > Streptophyta > Magnoliopsida > Fabales > Fabaceae > Glycine > Glycine max. Next base: position 831,681 of record NC_038242.2, read on the forward strand.
TGGATTAAAAAAATATATTCATCAATATTGGTGTGAAGCATGTAAATATTGAAATGATATATAACTAAAGAATGAGAATCTTTTGGTATGTACAAAAAGAAAGGAGATAAGGAAAAAAGAAAACAAAAGAAAAAACGAGTGGAGGACTGTAAACGGAAATGAGCGGAGTGCCAAATAACATTTGTGGGGGCACGATCAGAAATTTTAATCCATTGAAACTGATTTCTTTTCTTTTTCTGAGGAGGAGGGGAATGGAAAAAAGAAATATGAGTAGCCAACAAAGAATCAAACTTGTCCCTTAAATTTTTTAGGGGATAATGCCATGACAGATTTAATTTTTCTATTTTTGTCATGAAATCCTTCACATCAATAATTGATGTATTATTTGAAATAATTGATAGATTAGGCCAAAAAAACATATTATTTGCACAGCTATGTGAAACCTAAACTGGGCCTTTATCTAACAAAAAAGCCCATTGGGCAATAAAGCCCTTTCTACTAAAATGAGATCCAGACTATAGATATGTTAAACGACGTAGTTTTAAGCGAATCGTTTGGCCTTTTTATTCCTCCTACTCTCAAATACCCTAATTAGGTTTGTGATTGTCTTTGCCTCACTTTGCTGCCGTACCTAATCGGAGAGCTCCCGCTGACTGCGATCGGATTTCATGGTAAGTTTCTCTGCAAATTTCATCAATTCTGTTTCCGTTAATATGTTCTAATTTCCGCGTTTCTGATTTGGTGGTACTTGCAGGCTCCTAAGAAAGACAAGGCTCCCCCACCTTCATCCAAGCCCGCCAAGTCTGGTGGTGGGAAGCAGAAGAAGAAGGTTCTTGGTTCTTGTTCTAGTTCTAATTTTTGTACCATTTTATTATCGTTTTGCCACGTGGGTAATGCTAGATATGTGTGATGGATAAGTATCTGATGTTAAAGATTGGATTTGTGTGGTAACAGAAGTGGAGCAAGGGAAAGCAAAAGGAGAAGGTGAATAACCAGGTGCTGTTCGATCAGGCTACCTATGACAAGCTCCTCTCCGAGGCACCCAAATACAAACTCATTACTCCTTCCATTCTCTCTGACCGTTTGAGGGTATCTTCTATCATCACTTTTTTTTATTATTATTCTTATGTTAAAGGATTATTCTTATTGATGGGAGCGTTTGTGTTGGTGATGTTTTGATTCATTTCATTTATTTTGTTGTTCTTAAAATTAAATTGTGAATTATAAGAGCTTTAATGTGGGTGAGGTCTCAGTTATAGCTATTCCTTAATTGGTAGTCGTCTATAAGATCTGCATTCCTAGACTGATTGATTGTATGGAGCATATGTTTGGTATTGTTATGTTCTTAATTGGGATTATCTAGACTGATTGGTTGGGTTCCAACTTCAATTGTTGCATATTTGAAACTTTGTATATTCTGTGTCATTTGAGATTCCGAATTGTATTACAAGCCATAAACCTAGGATTTATTGTTAGTTGCACTTATTTATGTGTCTATGCTTTGTCCTTTTGCTGCCTTTTGGGAAATAATTCTGGAAAATTGTTTTATGTTCTAACCATATGACAGTCTTCTTGGCACATGGCTATGCTCACATTTTTTTGTAATGGTTTCTTTGATATCATTCTAGAGTCTAGATTTACTAACTATTGTTTTTCCCTGCTATAGTAATTGCCCAGTAGTAAGTAGTGAAATATGACGGTACCTTTTCATAGGTAATACTTGTGTAATCTATTACCACATTATTTAGTTAGGATGGACACAAGCCTTGTGTACTGTGTTAACTCATTTGAAATTTGCAATGTATAAATGGGGAAGTGGTTGAAAATTAATTCTCTTTTGGCCATTTTCAGCACCATGACATTGTTCTACACTCAAAACACAATTGTTCTGCATGACTGTTATCTTTTCAATTAGTTTTTATGGATTATATTAAGATTCTCATAATTTTTCATGCACTTTACAGATTAATGGATCACTTGCAAGGAAGGCTATTAGGGAATTGATGGCCAGAGGTTCAATAAGGATGGTGTCTGCCCATGCTAGTCAGCAGATTTACACTAGAGCGACAAACACCTAGATGTACTGGTTATAATTTATGTAGTATTGATGCACCGCTGAAGTGAAATTTTGTTTTTTTCTGTTTGAGACATACCTCATGCTAGATTGCATCAGTTTGACGGTTGCTAAATTCATGGGTTATTTCCTTTTGCATCCTTGGTAATATATTTGACACAAGGCTTTCATATTTGTTGTTTTTGGCGTTATGCAAGCATGTTATTCCGTTAGGTGAAGCTAGCCTTCACAGATAGATTTGGATATTTTAACTGCATGTCTGGTAACCTATAATCCGTTTGAAACGTGATGTTCCGCTACAACACTGAAGATGCTCAGTATAGCTTGACGTGAAAATGTGTGTATACGGGAGTTGCAAGCACAACTCCAAACACTAATGAGAAGAGAGATCACGGCAATAATTTTTTTTTTTTTTTTATAATGGCTATGGATATATCAAATAACTATTTCATAATACAATTGCTGGCGATTTTTTTGTTTGTCAATCAACACGAAAAACTATTAATTTGTCAATGTGATTTTTGTGTTTGCTGGTGATTTAATTTTAGTTTTAGTGGCTGAAGCGAACTTCTTTTGCTGTATGTTTAGTTGGTTCTTACAAACTATTTAATCCCCAACTTTAACGAACTTCCTTAACTTAAGACCAAATGGTGTCAATTGACAATTGAACCGGATCGTTGAAGTTATTTAGAACTGCATGTGGTACAGAATAGTCTAGACTATTGATTCAATTACTAAAGGCTGGTATCTTTGAGGGCTATGGGTTACTCGTCATAAAAGAAATTACCTTCAAGTGCTTCTAGGATCATCTGTTGTTTCTTCAAAACTGCAGTTACTTCACCAAAGGGATTTACTTGGTTGAGCATTATGTATGAGTGTTATAAATTCTTTGGTACTGTATTTGATTCTTACAGATAAAAAAAAAAAAAAAACTGCTGTTACTTCATCCATTGGCAGCTTAACAAAAATTTATCCTAAATCATAATGGGTAAATTCAGGTTTAGAGTCAGAATATTCATTGGACCATAGAAGTTGCTGAAAAATTACTGAAAGCGCACAAGTAAAAATGCAGTAGAAGAGAACATGCAGTTGCAGAGTTTATACTTAAGGTAACCTAAGCCAAAAATATAAAAAAAATTCTATTGGTTCAGCTCCCACTATAATCTTCTCATAAAGTAATTTGTCATTGGTCAGGGGGTTTGTGGACAAGCTTCAAGTTTCAGCATGATAACGAGAGATTTTTCGTATAGCATGTGCCAATTAAAGGGGTGCAAGATGATTTTTGTTTTCCCACTTCTCTCTTCGGCTGAATCTCTTGGACCATAAGAAACCTGTTTTCAGTTGGGGAGTACACACAGAGAGATAGGGCCATGCATGGCGAGTTTCTTAGTTGAAAATTGGCATTGAGCTGGGAAGCCTGATATTCTACGCTAACTTTGTGACTATAAACATGAAGCCTCTCTGCACAATCGCTCCAATACCTCACCCTTTCATGTCAAAAATATGTGGAGTATTTTCACATATTGAAGGCTTTTGAAGCCTCCCTTCGATCATCATTGATCAATAAACCAAAGACTCAATGATTTTGAGAAAACCAATCATTGCCAGCCAAATAGCAAAACCTTGGCATGAGAACATGGGTTGACGAATTACTACAAGGATCTCTGAGCTGAGGCTCCTGGATATCTGTAGTGCTGCCAAACATGTCCTGCTACAATCAAGGAAGAATGTGAAGAAGGCAATTCAAAAAGCGTTTGAAAAATTGGAGTTTTGCATTCAGGTTTTAGAGGCAGGAATTGACCATCTTCAGAAATAAAAATCATTAGAACCAAAGTTTCCCTTCTCAATATCTGGAACTATTAAATTCACTTATTATAACTGTAACTAAATATTTGTTTGGCACTGATTATATATTACAGAGATTCAAATTCAGGTTCTTATTTTCATCCTTCCTTTTCCCACCAGATGTAATGTATATCTACCACATCACTTCTCTCTTTGGTCTTATTTCAAGTTCAGCTGCAAAATAAGTAAAAGAATAACAGAAATGAGGGAAGAAGTTTGAATGTTTGATGCTTTAATGTCTACTCTAAAAATAAAGGTTTAAAGTAGTTTCTGTAAAGTTCAGTAAACTTATTATACATTATTGGACGAGTCTTAACGCATTAACTATTTTCTCGAAGGTTCAATTTGGTAATAGTTATATGTTCTTATCTGAATAAGTGTTTATGATCTAATTCAAATCTTGGTGTTTCTAAGCATGTACGTTGTGTATCATGCTATATGGATCAATCACTCAAGTTTTGGAACAACATCATGCTGATCTCACGTTGCCTTTGCCCCCTTTGGTTGGTGGCTAGGTGGTTGATCAACTGCCCTCAATTATCATTCGTAGGCTCAAATATTACAAGTTCAATTCAATGAACGATGTGATGGCTGTCTTCCTATTATTATGAGGACAAAGCAAATCAATTTGCAATTTCCTTATGATATCTTTCTATATTATACGGACAGCAAAGCAAGGTCTATAATACACACCGTCACCACTAAAAATACATTTCAGTACTAACACTTTATCTAAATCAGGATATGGGCCTATATCTTGTTCATAAAATCAATCACTTTCATTTTTCACAACCCCTAATTTATGTAGACAATTTTTTATTTTTTGTTTCAAGAGGAGAGTTTTTTTTTTTTTTTGAATTTTTTTTATTTTGAATTAAACATTTAAACTGACAATGCTGCTAAAAAAAGAGGAAGAGGGGGGGGGGGGGGGGGGGTCAATTGTCATACTCGTCACAGAAAACAAATCAAGCAACTTGCATTTCTTGCATAGCATATTTTACATGAAATGCACAATAATACAGCTAAAAAGCAATGAAACTTTCAAGTCAATCACCGGCACATCCGAAAGTGTTAGTAGAGAAAGTGATAGAATTGAAATGATAGAATTATAAATGATTGTATATTTATTAGTACCAATTCAAGCTGATAACCAAGAGGTATGGAGCTTTCGTTTTACGAATTGAACTAGTCAACACGTGTATATGTTTACATCGATAAAATAATTCTTCACAAAAGACAAAAATATAATTGTATCTCTGTAGCAACGGCCAAAATAACGTCAATGTTCCTCGTGCAACTTATGATAAAGAAACAGTGTACCAAAAAGAAATATATGGATCAAAATCCAAGTGGGATTATAATGGTGTGGGAGAAACTAATAAAACAAAGGGGGTATGAGTTGTAAAGATTAGGCTGGGGGGACATTGCATTAACATTAACATATCTCTGATAATATTTAGATGAATCTAGATTGGTTTAGCAATTATTTGTATTAGTTTAAGATGAGAATCCTCGTGTCTCCATTATATATATATATATATATATTGATCAATAGCCAAGGAAGGATAGCAAAGTTGCCCATTCAATTCAATTGCAAATATATTCAACAACTTCCTCCTCTTGTCTAATTGAGGAAATTAAAATGTCAGCCTCTTCATGGAACAACAAATTCCACAACCATGCTCGTTCTAATAGTTTGCCCTCTAAGCCACACCCTCTCATCCTACAATGCAATGAACACTTAGCTAGATTAGGGGCCAACGATACCATCTCTTCTTCATTGTTAAGGCAAAATCTAAGTAGCCTTCTTGATTTGCAAGAGTGCATTGAAAAGTTGGTTCAACTACCCTTAACTCAAGAAGCACTTCTTCAAGAACGCCAAGAGAAATGGGTGGATGATCTCTTGGATGGATCTCTAAGGCTCCTTGATGCTTGTACCGCAACCAAAGATGCCTTACTTCACACCAAGGAGTGCACTCGTGAGCTTCAATCAACTATTAGAAGAAGAAGAGGTGGTGAAGTGGAACTCGCGGTAGAGGTTAAGAAATTCTTGACCTCAAGGAAGGTGGTGCGAAAGGCCATATTCAAAGCCTTGGAGAATCTGAAGGGTAATAATAATGCAAATAAGGGAAACCTTGCCATCACTAATTACAAAGACTACCAAACCATGGCATTGGTAAACTTGTTAAAAGAAGCTGAAGTGGTCACTTTTTCCATATTTGAGTCATTGCTGAATTTCTTTTCTGGGTCCACACAAGCAAAACGAATTAGCAGCTGGGCTTTGGTTTCAAAGCTGATGCACAACAAAAGGGTAGCTACAGGCTACGCACAAGGAGCAGATGAGAATGAGTTTGCAAAAGTGGATGCTGCATTGCAGTTATTTGCCTTTAACATGTCAACCAAGTCAAATGATGATATCAGTGATTTGCAAAAGAAGCTAGAGAACTTGGGGACTTGCATACAAGATCTTGAAGAAGGACTTGAGTCACTGTTTAGGCGTTTGATTAAAATCAGAGTTGCACTTCTCAACATCCTTAATCACTAGCTGAAGAATCTAAACTGGAGAGGTCAAATTTTTGTAATGGCATAGATATTATTGTCTTGGGTACAATTGTAGATATTAACGTACTTGTTATGTTCATGATTTGATAAATATATCACTCAATATATTGTTCATATATATTACACATCTGCTTGATTTCTTCCAGAGTTCATGACTTATTTGCATGGAATAAGTTTTCAAAAACTGATCCACTTTCTGTTAAGTTTTTGTTTTGGCTCCCATGTCCATAACTGAGAAGTAGAACCAAATCAAATCACAAACATATTAATTTTCTATTTTATCATCAAATAAATCCCTAACTTTATTATGAACATTAATTTGCATTTTTTTTAAGATTGAGATTACTTTTTATTTGTGATTTGTAATTTAGATCAAGTCATATGCATGATTAAGTTTAAAGTTTAAACACCTTTTTTTTTTATACATTTATGCATGATGAGATTTAAAGTTTAAACACCTTTTTTTTATACATTTATGCATTTGACTTTCTATATATTTATTAATTGTTGTCCCTTAAATGAAACATTAGCCATTAAAAGACTTTATGTATTGGTTTGTAACTCTACTCTTATTTTAGTCAGTGAAATTTTATTTGTTTATTGGCCAAACAAATAATGTTTTGCGACTTAAAAAAGACAAAAATCTAAATAACAATCCAATTCAAATCATAAAAAATAAAATTAGTTTGTTTCAAATTATTTTCGAACCAACTCAAACTAAATTGCTGTGTTTTCTATGATCATAGTTCAAACTTAATTTGAGTCACATTTTCAAAATTTCAAATTTTTTCGTTTTGTCATTAATCTTTAACGGGTATATTTGTGTAGCTTGTTTATTTTTTGGCGGGGTGAATTTGACTACTGACCTCTCCACGTGGTACTGCATATATACCTTCCTTAACGAATTTCCCCTCACTGTATTTCAAGTGTCCTCTTCTTCTGCTGTGTTGGCTCATATCTATCAACCCTGTAGGGTTGAAAACTAACTTGTAAGCATTTTAATTATTTTTTCTTACATTAATTATAAAAAAAAGGAAATTAGTTTCACGTGCATATGATTCATAAAACGGGATAAAAAATTATGCAACATATAAAAGACGAATACTTATTTCTCTCTAATGGTACAAAGTATAACACATGCATTTCAACAATTTACGTGATATGATCAGGGAACACTACACACAGCATACACATCCCCATCCAGATATGAACAATCTTTGATGTCTGAAGATGCATAGATACCCCCACCCCCATTCTCAAGCCATATACAATTAAACATGTTCTGTTTAATGCTATTTATAAATAGAGCTGTTTTTCCTCCTGCAGACACAAGATGCACTTCCAACGTTCAATCCAATCACCTTGCCCTCTTGGAGTTCACAATTTGAGTTTTTATATCTTGGACCTGAAATGATGGAGGAGACATAACTCATCTATGCAAGATATCATATTCATGTGATTCCCAACTTAAAATTGAAAATTGAGTTGAGCAAACAATGCTGTGACAGTTTTAAACAAAAATATTCATTTGCTATATATATCGACCAATGAACAGATATCAATTACAAAGTCCCGGAGTTCAGAACAAATTCTTTTTTCATTTCTAGCCACCTTCATTTTCTGTGAAGAGAAAATGGCACCAGTAGAAAGAAACATAAAAAGCTCTCGGCACAGTCGCAGTAACAGCTTGCACAGTGCACCACACCCCATTTTATCACAAGTTGAGGAGCATTTGCACAGATTAAAGGATTCTGAAGCCACCACTTCATTGTCATCAGCATCATCATCTTCAATAAGTCACAGACTCAATGACTTGAAGGATTTGCAAGAAAGTGCTGATAAGTTGCTCCAATTGACAATCTCCCAACAAGCATTGGCGCAAGAATGCAGCAGCAAACAGATTGATGAACTATTAGATGGGTCTCTGAGGCTCTTGGATATTTCTAGTACAGTTAAAGATTGTCTGCTGCAATCAAAGGAAAGCATGCGTAAACTCGTGTCAGATATTCGCAGGAGGAGAGATGCTGAAACTGGATTCACAATTGAGGGTGGAAAATACCTGACATGCAGGAAGAAGATGAAAAGGGCAATTGCGAAGGCCTTGAGAGACTTGAAAGAAATACAAAATGAGTTCAAAGTTTCTTCCTCAAACAAAGACAAGGAGACTTTTTCCATGCTCAACATCTTAAAAGAAGCAGAAAGGGTCACTATGAGCTCATTAGAATCTGTGTGTTAGGAAGTCCCACATTGTCTGTCTCAGTTCTTGAGGTACAGGTTATATATCTATTAGACAACTTCATTTAGTGTTTATTGGTTCTAAGTTGAACTATAACATGGTATCCTGTGGAGGCATGTTAGGAACCCACATCTAGGAAAAAAACTTGGTATCTAGGAAGAAGATGAAGAAAGGGAATAAGAAAAGCTTTTGAAAATTTGAAAGGAATGAGAAATGAGTTCATAGTTTCTTCCTCAGAAAGGCAATGATACTGTGCCACTCTTAGTGTCTTAAAAGAAGAAGCAGTCACTGAACTTGTTGGAATCTTTGTTGTTGTTTATTTGACCCGGGCTATCAAAGAAGAGCAGACGGTCAACAATCTCAAAGCTGCAGCTTAAAACAGTAGCTTGTGATTCTCAATAATCACATACAAATAAATTTGAAGGCAATACAATGTAAGAACACGTATATTACTTGCTGAGTTGAACCTATGGATCTGCCAATGGCATCCTGTGAATATATATTTTGTCTGTTGGAGCATAAGGAATCTCCTCCTAAACAAATATCAATGAGGCTAACTAATCAAGATTTGGATGTAGACATAATTACATAAATGTTAGAACAGTGTGTCTCCCAAGGAAACTATCCAACTCAGTATTTTGTCTCAACTTGCTCTCTCACTTGCATGATTATACGATTTTCAATGCAAATGCCTCACGTAAAACGTGCTTTAACCTTAAACAAATATCAATGAGGCTAACTAATCAAGATTTGGATGTAGACATAATTACATAAATGTTAGAACTGTGTTTCCCCCAAGGAAGCTATCCAACTCTCATTTTGTCTCAACTTGCACGATTATGACATTTTCAAATGCAAATGCCTCACCTAAAACGTGTTTCAATCTTAAATTTAACTTATCTGCACGTGTGGACTGCTGTATTAATGTTAAAACCACGTTTGCAGTGCCTCTCTTGGAGGAACAAGAATATCGTCGCATCACTCGTTCCATATGACATTTAACCTACATATTATTATTAATATAAGTTCAATCTCCTTGGGCAGCCGCCCCTGTTTTCTGTAATGAGTATATTTATATAATTTCTTACAAGAGTATGAAGATGCAATACCCGTGTACTTAATTGAAACAGATCACAATAAGTGAAGTCAAACCCAAGCTTGTTTTCGTACATTGTTTTCCTTTTTTTTCTTTATCTTTTTTTTTTTTGTTAGAAATATACAATTGATGGTGTGTTTCAGTTTCTGTAGGTTATTCATCTTAAAAGAGAGAGCATGCATAAAAATTGTTCACTGTAGATAAATAAGAGAGTATAAAAAGTGTTCGCGAGCTCCACCTCTCATGCCCATGGGACACACTGCCTAGCTTTTATGCATCGACTCACCCGTTGGAAAATTGAGGAGGGTAAACACTACGTTTGAGTTGGTCATCATGTCAAACCATCGATTATCTTACTCTCCTGATTTGGTTAGAATGTCAAACCATGGGTCATCTTACTGGTATGAGTTAGTCACATTTTAAATCATCTGTTCTAATACCAATGTTGCAAAACCAAGAGAATAAATACCAGAAAAGATTTTTACTAATGGACTATGAACAATCATACAAGTGAATTTAATAACACACTTTAGTTCAAAACCTTAAAACTTAAATTTATGAATTTTTCCTTCACTTATATGTGTTTAACTTTTTCATTCTGTGAGATTTCTTAATCTCACTTATACGTGTTCAACTTTAATCCAAAAAGTCACGAGGGTTTAAATTATTTTTTTGCAGTAAAAAAAAAAAGTCACCAGGATTATGTATTGGTGAGGGTCTTTGGTAGTTTACACTTTACATGAAGTTACAAGAGTTCATTAATCATTACTACCGGACTTCGGTAGTTTACATAAAGTCATAAGTTCATTACCATCACTGTACCAAAAATAAAAAAAGCAGATAAATTTGCGCCACTAACCCGTGCAAGAATTTTTTTTCTCTCATAATTTTATCTCTGTTACTAATTTACACATGGAGGGCGAACTCTTGTTGGTCATGGGTTCGAATCCGGAAACAGCCTCTTTGCATATGCAGGGGTAAGGCTGCGTACAACATCCCTCCCCCATACCTTTGAATAAGGAAGAGCCTCTGAGCAATAGGGTACGAAGTCTTTTTACTAATTTACACATGAAGTCTTTATATTTTTAGCTTGACAGCTGGGATACCTGTTCAAATTGACTTCGAATCACATGTGGGTTCAATGTTGATTTGCAAAGTTTTTTATTATTATTTAGTAATAATTTTCAGTTTTCTAGTCGTCAGACTTTACGCCTTCTCTCTGACCATTCATTTAATTTTCCTTCTTGTATAGATGATGAAGGCTGCTCAAATCGTTGTAGTTTTGAAATGAAAAAAGTTTGTTTAACCTTTTCTTTTCTTTCACTTATTTTAGAGGTTATTTTAGAGGTGAACATTTGAAAGAATAATAAAAGGAAACTGAGAGATGAGATTTGGAGTGTACTCGAGAATATGAAAAAAAGACAGATGATGAAATAACTATAATATGATCCTTAATTAACACGTTCTGCCGGATAAATAGAACTTCATTCACATTAATGTACAATTAGGATACATTATTTGTGATACCCTCAATCCTTCCACACATATAAACAAGTAAAACATATATAAAAATACACATAAATAAATAAATCCACATGGATAAAAGGTTCACATTCACTTCACTATTATCAAATAAAATTTATTAAAAGTATATTCGGCTCAGAACAAGGTCATCAAAGTTTACAAAAGAAATTTTATTAAATTAGTGAAGTAAAATAAAATAAAATAACATCATGCAATTAAAATAAAAACGTATCCTTAATGTCACATCCTATCAGAGCATTGTGTCACAGCGTCCTCTAACACAAAGTTCTTTAGAGTCATCCACTTAGTCATTTGCTCTCATGAATCATCACATGATCCAAACACAAACAAATAGCACACAAGAAGTGAGTTATCATATTTCTAAAAAAATACAAATAAATAAAAACATGATTAAAATAAATTATAGAAATATTTATAACATAACTCAACTTAATACAATTCACGTCACTTCACCACTTTATCATTTAAAATTTATTTTTCAATCACCAATTACATTACACATGAATCACACACTTAGGTCAAGACGTAATAACACTTATCAATTTCATAATAAACAATTAACAGACGTTATGCAACAATTATAATAAGACTCAAGCCTATATGTAATGTGGTATCATGTCAATAAAAAATCACATTGGGACGTTTAGGAGTACATAACAAGACACACCACACAATGAGTATGTCAGGTCACTCTCACTAAGTAAAATCATAAGGTGACCAGTCAGGATCACTCTATTTTGCAAGAATGTTCCAATCATATGGGATCAACATAGGTTTAAAGAAACACTCAAACCAAGTGTCTTTACCCCAAGGCCTAGATTCCAAAGAATTTGTTAGGGTCTTACCTTCCTGATTCAGGTTCAACCCCTAAAACAATTTTTGCACGCAGACACTGTTCATGAATTATACAATACCCACGACCTCACACTCATGTTTCAAACACGTTTAACACATTGCACTATAATTTAACACTTTAGGTTCCTAACCAGGAATCCTACACTTTCCTTTAACATTGCGCATAAACATTTTTCTCAAGGTAAACACCAGTCGGGTTATTGTATAATTCACAACTCACAACACAAGTATTGTTACATCAAGTATTAATCACACACTTATTCACAACCAAATTTCATGTCCACAATTTTGCATCTCACAATGTCACAATCCACCATCACATGATTACGTGTATCTCACAAATTAACACATATTCAAATTTGCACTTATACTCAATCTCAATAACAATGTTACAATCTCAAAGAAATATGTTATCTCACAATACAATTTCAATCACAATTTCATGATCCCAATATAATAATTTATCATGTTAATTTAGTAAATCTTATCCAAAACACAAACAAATTATACAAAAATGTTTCTCACAACATGGAGAGTAAAACTCATCAAACAATTTCACATAATCATACAGGAAGAATTACAATACAATAAACATCCCAAAATAAATCTCAATTCGATCCTCTAAGGATTCCTACACATGTTCATTCTAATCCCAATTACGATAAACTCATTCCTTACCTCTAACCACGTGTGTAGTTCGACAGTGATAACAATGTCTCTAGTGGCTCCATAAGATTACTCAAGTTTTTCCTCTAATTGTTCTGGTAGGATTTTCAAGCATTACAGAGAAGGAGAAGAGATTATAGCCTTCATTTCACTGTCAACGTGCAAGATTAATTTCTCTCTGCAAAAACATTATTTTGCAAATCCCAACAGTGAGACTGTGCGAAAAATGAGTTTCAAAGCCGGTGTCCAAATTTCACGATAATCTAACGGTTAATGAGTTTAGGATCATAGTTTTACTACGACAGGTTTGGGTGTATGCGGAAAAAGAAAAAGCTCAATGCGAGGGATATTTCTTTCACCAAAGACATTATCTCGAAAATCTCAATGGCAGGTGTGTGGGAAAATAAGTTCCGAACCTCGTGTTCAAATTTTGTGACGATCCAACGATTAACAAATCCAGGATCGTCGGTTTACTGAGACAGATGTGAGTGTATCCAGAAAAAAGAAAGGATTTTGAAAAAGAAAGAAGTAAAAATAGATTTGAGAGGAAGAGAGAATAAATACGTGTGATAAATGTAAAAAGTGTGACTCATTATGTCTTTGTTTATACATAAGGTACTTTGTATCTATTATTTACTCTATTTTTTATTTTATCATTTTATATAAAGAAAATCTATTTTACTCCTTGTTAAATAAAATATTTATTTTTTCTAAAGACATATATTTATTTTATTTACCTTAAATCTATTATTTTAATTAATAAAATTATTTTTATTATTTATTTAATTACAAAAAATTTATTATTTTCCTAAAATTTTATTTATTTTAAATAAAATCATTTTTAATTTATTTTATAAAAAATGAGATGTTACGGTCAAAATTGAGTTCACAAAAATCATAGAAATGTTCTATGATTAGTGGTTGAAGATGTTGAGAAGGGAAGCTATGTTCCTAATTAGTTTCCTTTAGAGGTGCTCAACTCCGATTTCTAGATCCTGAATGTACATCTCCAAATTTTCGACATGGCTTAGAAAACACTGAATAGATGAAAGGTTGTGACTGAGGAGAGACTGCAAAGCTGCATCCACCTTTTCAAACTCATATGTGAGTGATTCTTGAGTCACAACTCACAAGCCACTCTTTTAGCCTTGTACATGTATATATTACTTGCCGAATTTAGATTATTTTTTCAATTTTATATTTGATGTGTTAAAAATGTTGTCATGATGCAATTGATTTTCAAGTCAGGAAATTATAATCTGCTCAAGAAGATATGACAAAGAAAATTGAGAAAGATTTTCAGTTCATTATCACTAGACATATACATTTATGATTTCCATGCACAAGCGTATCTCTATCTATCACTACAAAAATTCTACCCCAGCTATGTTGGACTAGTGGTTAAGGATATTGAGAAGGGAAACTCTGATTTTAATCAGACGCCTAAATAGAAACTCAAGTCCTTCTTCAAAGTCTTGAATACACGACTCCATTTTCTCCAAGTGGTTTTGCAGATTGTTCGTGTCTTCAAATTTGCAAGTCTTACATACGAAGGACTGCAATGCTGCATCCAATTGGGCAAATTCACTTTCATCAGCAACTAGCGAGCAACCCACTCTTTTGGGCTGAATTAGCTTGGAAATTGAAAGCCAGTTGTTTGACTTTGATCGTGTTGATCCTGAGATAAATTGCAGCAGTGTCTGAAATGTTGAAAGTGTAACCACTTCCACGTCTTGTAATAAGCTAATCAAAGCCACTGTTCGGTGATCTTTGTCTGCGGTAGATGAGAAGTTGCAACTCTTTGAAATGCTGTTCAAATTTGCCAAGGCTTTGGAGATTGCCTTTTTCACTACCTTCCTAGATGTTAAGAATTTCTTAACCTCTGCTGTCAACTCCACTTCACCACCCCTCTTCCTTCTAATGATTGATTGAAGTTCACGTGTGCATTCTTTTGTGTGCAGTAAAGCTTCTTTGGCTGAAGTACACACATCTAAGAGCCTTAAGGATCCATCCAAAAGTTCATCCACCCAATTCTCTTGACACTCATGGAGAAAGACATCTTGAGTGAGAGGAAGCTGAATCAATTTTTCAACACACTCAATCAGATCTTGCAATCCTCCTACCTTATGTCTAAGATTTGATAAGGAAGAAGAGGTTTCATTGGAAGCCCTTAAGCTTTCCAAGTGTTCATTGCATTTGAGAATGAGAGGGTGTGGTCTAGAGGGCAAGCTATTTGAGCGACCATGGGAGCCAGATTTTGAGTTCAAAGGAGAGGATGCCATTTTTCCTTAAGAGAAGAAAAGAGAAGAGAAGACTTGATTTTGAATGTAGAATTGAGTCTATGGATCTGCCAATGGTCTCTTGTCAATATATACTATGGCTTTTGGAGACATAATGAATCTCCTCCTAAACAAATACCAATGAGGCTAACTAATCGAGATTTGGATCTAGACATAATTTCATAAATGTTAGAATAGTGTCTCTCCCAAGGAAACTATCCAACTCAGTATTTTGTCTCAACTTGCTCTCTCACTTGCATGATTATGACATTTCCAATGCAAATGGACCTAAAACGTGTTTTAACCTTAAATTCAACTCATCTGCACGTGTGGACTGCTGTATTAAGACTAAAACAACGACTGCAGTGCCTGTCTTGGAGGAACAAGAATCGCATCACATCACCCCGTTCCCATATAAAATTTAGCTTAAATCATTCTTTGCAACTTGCAAGAGTATAAAGACACAATACACGTGTACTTGTTTAAAACAGATCACGACAAGTGAAGTCAAACCCAAGTTTGTTCATGCACATTGTTTCCCGTCTCTTTCTCTGTTTCAAACTTACCATGGATGCTGTGTTTCTGTTGGTTATACCATATATTCACCCAAAAGAAAAAATCGTATAAGAGCATGTCTAAAGAATTGTTTACTATAGATAAAGAAGAGAGTATTAAAAGTCACAACTCACTAGGAGTAAGTTAATGGTGGATGACCTAGGTAGATTACATGAAGTCATAAGTGCATTACCATCACAGTACCAAATAGAAAAAAGAAATTTTTTTGCCACAGTCTAGCATAAGAACTTTTGTTTTTCACAATTCTATTTCTGTAAACTAATTTACAAATGAAGTCTTTGAGATTTATAACTTTAGTCATACTTAATGATAGATGGTCATATTTTTATGAAGCTTATATGTCTTGCATAATTTCATTTAGTGAGAAAAAAATTGGATTATATTTGTTGTAAATTGTAATTAAATAATATTAATGTGTTATTTATTTCCACTTCTCTGTTGTCAATCAAATTGTAATGATAAACAGCATATTAAAATAAGATACCAATTAGTTTGTCCTCATAACAGGAACCTAATCATATTCTTTTTCCCTCCATTAGCTTATAAAAATTGAGAGCTAATGTCAATTTTAAGCTTGACAGCTAGGATGGCTGTTCAAATTGACTTCGAAGAATATGTGGGTTCAATTACATAATAATTTCCAGTTTTCTAATCATCATGCTTTAGTCCTCCTCCTCCTCCTCCTTGATCACTCATTTCATTTTCCTTCTTGAGTTCTTGTACATGTGAAGAGGCTGATTACGGTTTTGAAATAAAAAAAATTGTTTAGCCTTTTCTTTTCTTTCCTTTCACTTATTTTAGAGGTGAAAATTTGAAAGAATAAAAGGGAATTGAAAGATAAGATAGAATATGGAAAAAGAGAGAAGATGAAAACTTAATTAACATTAATGTACAATTGGGAGACAGTACTCATTGGATCAAATTGAGTTCCAAAAACCATATAGATGTTCTACGATTAGTGGTTGAAGATGTTGAGAAGGGAAACTATGTTCCTAATTAGTTTTCTTGTGAGGTGCTCAACTCCTATTTCGAGATCCTGAATGCACATCTCCAAATTTTCAATTTGGTTTAGAAGATACTCAATAGGTGAAGGCTTGTGGCTGAGGAAAGAGTGCAAAGCTGCATCCACCTTGTCAAATTCATTTGTTTGTGATTCTTGAGAGTCACAAGCCAACTCTTTTAGGCTGCATGAGCTTCGAGATTGCTGATCATCTGCTCTGCTTTGGTTGCCCCTCGGGGTCACAAATAAACAACAACAAAGACTATAATGACCTTACTGTGACCTCTTATGTTTCTGTTAAGACACTTTGCATGGACAAAGTGTAAAACTCACTTTTGATGGTTTTCAAATTCCTCAAGGCCTTTCTGATTGCCTTCTTCAACTTGTTCCTTGAAGCCAAGTATTTTCCACCCTCAGTTGTAAATACGGTTTCATTAGCTTTCCTTCTTTTGATGACAGAGTGAAGTTCATGCAGGCTTTCCTTTGATATCTGTCGGCATTCTTTAGCTGTACTGCAGATATCCAAGAACCTCAAAGACCCTTCTAGAATGCCATCAACACACTTGTCACTGAACCATTATGCCAAGGCTTGTTGTTTGATTGGTAATTGTAGCAACTTATCAGCACAGTCATGCAAATCCAGAAAAGCATTAAGTTTGTGGCTTAATGAAGATGATGATATTGAAGAAGTGGCTTTAGAGTCCCTCAATCTATGCAGATGCTCCTCATTTTGTGATATGAGTGGGTGAGGTGTGGAGGGTAATCTGTTGGAATGAGTCTTGAGTTTTAGGGGTTAGCATCTACTCTATATAGCGAATGAATTATGGGAGACACAATAATTTTTTTAAATCTTTTCCCAATGTGTCACGTTGCATCCAATATATTACTTCATATTTATTAGGATATAAGCTTCCTCTTCATGGTGAGATTGAGATGGTTATAATTATATCACAAGGGAGACAAGAAGAATATCTTTCATTCTTTCCTCATATGTCTTGGCCTAGCCGTCTCGTCCCCCAATTTTTAACTATCCCAATTACATAGATTGCTGAAAAATGGCATCTTTGCAAGCTGCTACAATAAAATATCCAACTCTATGGAGCATGCATCATAATAGAAGCTCTTGTCTGGAAGAGGAGGCGAGGAGCTGTTTCAATTCATAAATAGAATTCAGATTATGAACTTGTCTGTCCAGAACAGAATATAACAGAAAAGAGAGAATCTTTATTTTCTGATATCAATATATTGATTCAACATTTTTTTAATGTATCAACTTGTGCTACTTTTTTGCAATTTGTTGTAGTCACTGAGTCATTAGTAAATGAGATTACTGGAACCAAATTGGTTAGGGAACATGAAGGGTGTGACTTGTGAGGGTGATACATCAAGCAATGCAGTACAGCGACAAGATGCTGGCAAACTTGTTTTT
The DNA here is from genome assembly GCF_000004515.6 of Glycine max. Classification (NCBI taxonomy): domain Eukaryota; kingdom Viridiplantae; phylum Streptophyta; class Magnoliopsida; order Fabales; family Fabaceae; genus Glycine; species Glycine max. The sequence continues at coordinate 849,844 of NC_038242.2, forward strand.
TTTTGTTTTGCGGGCAGTATGCAACACTATCATTACAGGGTGATTAAGCACACTTTAGTATTTGGTACCTTCCTTCTATTGAGGTTAGTTCAAAGTATATTGTGGTTTAGGGAGACAAGAAATCAAATCAAATACTATTATGAAAGACATCCATAAGGGAAATGTAACAGACTTAGAGTCAGATATACACAAAACCTCAGTAATGTTAATGCAATGTTTCTTACAGAGGGACACTCTTAAATACAAGCAACCATCTTGATTTGGATCTCACATCCATCATGCCATTGTTTCCTCAGTGCTTCCTACGCACCAGGATCCCCAGAAAGAAAATACATTTTAGAGGTTAAAAATCTATTTGTAATTAGGATAAAATAGAAAATCAACTGCTGAAGTTATAAACAATTTTATTTTTATCTTAAAAAATTTACCGTTTGATGTACCTGACCTTAGAGGATCCTAATCCACATGTAATTATCGAATTTGGAGACATAAGAAATCTCACCTTATCTGACTCACCCTAAGACTAACTGATTATGATTCAGATCTCAAAAATGTTAATATAATAATGTCATATCTTATGCACAGGAACACTCCAACTTTTTTTTGTTGTTGAAAAGGAACATTCCAACTCAAGACTCATATTTTTCTTTAACTCACACTTTCAAATTTAAGTGCAGCACGTGTGGACAAATAATCATTATTTGATTATAACTATTGAAGTCCGATTAAAGCCTTCTCATAATTTTTGGAAGCTAGGGTGATGGCATATGTATTTGGATAAAATTAATCATGATGCATTGGCTTGTCCTCTAATATATGTAGGACATTAAGCACGTTGTTTTCTGCATTGTAGCATATAAAATGCGAACCGATAACTCCCTGTGTGAGAACAATTAAATATAATGTCCACGATTTCATTCATATTGACTGGAAAGATTGAATCCCATGTGAACTAAAAGTTTGATGCCCAGTAATTGTCATTCTCCAGCCCCTCCTTCACTATATTCCTTCCGTTTTACCCTCACTTTATCTCTCTCTCTTGCATGTGCCAAAAAAAAATTGTTTTGTTTCTTTTTCATTTGGGGGCTAGAGTCACGATTTTTTTTCCTCATATTCAACGGTTTTAGGGGGTCATTCCAGACTCAAAAAGGGGGGAATATATATATTTCTTTAGAAAATAATAAAAACGAAAAAAATGGAGAACTGAGAATATGAAGGGTTACAAATATGGCATATGATAAAAAAAGTATGTATACTTTTCTTTAATCACATTGATGTATAAGTATGAGACGATCATGGAAAGGGTTTAGAAACATATTTTGGTTGACTAGTGGCTTAAAATGTTGAGTAAGGTAACTCTGGTTCTAATTAGTTGTCTTGAGAGGCGTTCAACTCCAACTTCAATATCTTCAATGCACAATTCTAAACTTTGCACATGGCTTTGAAAATTCTCAGTGGATGAAGGCTTTGAACTGATGAGAAGCTTCAACACTGTGTCAACCATTTCGAATAGATTAGTGTCGGACACTTCAGAATCACAAAGATATTCGCTTTGGCTGCACGAGATTGGAGATTACCGACCACCTGCTTAGCTTTAACTGACTTATGGGGCCAGTAATGAAACACAACACAGATTCCAATGAGCTCCTAGTGACCACTTCTGCTTCTTTTAAGAAGCTAAGCATGGAAAAAGTCTCCTTGTCTTTGTTTGAGGAAGAAACTTTGATCTCATTTTTTTATTGCTTTTAAGTCTCTAAAGGCTTTCGCAATTGCCTTTTAATGTTCTTCCTACATGCCAAGTATTTTCCACCCTCATTTGTGAATCCAGTTTCAGCATCTCTCTTCCTGCGAATAACTGACACAAGTTCGCGCATGTTATCCTTTGATTGCAGCAGACAATCTTTAACAGTGCCTCAAATATACAAGAGCCTCAGAAACCCACCTAATAGTTCATCAATCTGTTTGTTGCTGCATTCTTGTGCCAATGCTTGTTGGAAGATTCTCAACTGAAGCAACTTATCAGTGTTTTCTTGCAAATCCTGCAAGTCATTGAGTCTGTGACTTATTGAAGATGATGAAGAAGTGGTGGCTTCAGTACCTTCAACCTGTGCAATGCTCCTCGATTTGTGATAAAATGGGGTGGGGTGCATTGGGCAAGCTGTTACTGCGATTTTGCAGAGAGCTTTTCATGTTTGTTTCAGCAAGTGCCATTTTCTCTTCTAAGAAATAAAGGTGGCTAGAAATGAAAACACAATTTGTTCTGAACACCGGCTCTTAGTAGTTGATATCGGTTCAATATATAGCAAATGAATAGAGGAGACAAGAAGAATATTATTGTTTTCAAATGTCACCAATTGAGAATGCAACTACATTATCTTAATTCTGGTCTTACCATCCTAGTGCTGTCAGAGCATTGTATGCTCAGTGCTTTCCGTGAACCAAGCTTCCCAACTCATTTTTCAATTTTAAGTTGGGAATCACATGAATATGATATCTTGCGTAGATGAGATACCTTATCTATGACTTGCAGGTGATTGGATTGAACGTTGAAAGTGGATCTTGTGTCTGCGGGTAGAAAAGCAGCTCTAATTATAAATTCCATTAAACAGAGCATATTTAATAGTATATGGCTTGAAATCTGGGAAGCGGGTGAGGGTGTATCTTCATCAAAGATTATTCATATCTGGATGGCGATGTGTATGCAATGTTCCCAGGTCATACCAAGTAAATATTTTGTGTTTGATGAAGTAAATGCATGCATGTATTTATGCTCTATCCTGTATTAGAGAGAAATAAGTTGACAAAAAGTTGTGCAATTAGAAGCATTGCCAGGACATCTGTGGAAAGATAATCTTCTTGTCTCCCTTGTGATATAATGATAGCATGCTCACTGTGAATAGGAAGCTTACATCATAGGATAGAATATATTGTACACTCAATAAAGGAAACGATTAAAATAAACTTCTTGTCTCCCATAATTCATTCGCTATATATTGTGTAGATGCCAACCCCTAAAACTCAAAACTCCAGAGTTCAGAATATACAACACAATATCCCATACCCTCCTATCCTACCCCTCAGTTTTCTGAAAAAGGAAAATGGCAGTTACTGAAACAAGCACAAAAAGCTCTCTTCACACTCGATGCAACAGCTTGCCCTCCACACCTAACCCACTCATATCACAATGTGAGGAGCATATGCAAAGATTGCAGGACTCTGCAGCCATTTCTTCAATATCATCATCATCTTCACTAAGCCACAAACTTAACGGATTGTTGGATTTGCATGACTGCACTTATAAGTTGCTTCAAGTGCCAATTAAACAACAAGCCTTGGCACGAGAGTGCAGTGACAAGTGCGTTGATGACATTCTAGAAGTGTCTCTGAGGCTCTTGGATATCTGCAGTACAGCTAAGGAGTGCCAATTGATATCAAAGGAAAGCATGCAGGAACTTCACTCTGTCATCCAAAGAAGGAAAGGTGATGAAACTGTTTTCACAAAAGTGGGTGGAAAATACTTGGCTTCCAGGAACAAGTTGAAGAAGACAATGAAAGCCATAAAAAGTGAGTTTTACACTTTGTCCATGCTTAGTGTTTTAACCGAAGCAGAAGAGGTCACATTGAGGTCATTAGAATCTTTGTTGTTGTTTATCGGTGACCCCAAGGGACAACCAAAGCAGAGCAGATGGTCAGCAATCTCAAAACTGATGCAGCCTAAAAGAGTGGCTTGTGACTCTCAAGAATCACACACAAATGAATTTGACAAGGTGGATGAAGTTTTGTACTCTTTCCTCAGTCACAAGCCTTCATCTATTGAGTATCTTCTAAGCCGTATTGAAAATTTGGAGATGTGCATTCAGGATCTAGAAATAGGAGTTGAGCACCTCACAAGAAAACTAATTAGGAACAGAGTTTCCCTTCTCAACATATTCAATCACTAATCATAGAGCAACTCACAAGACATAGGAGTTGAGCACCTAACAAGAAAACTAATTAGGAACAGAGTTTTCCTTCTCAACATCTTCAATCACTAATCATAGAGCATCTCTATGATTTTTGTGAACTCAATTTTGACCCATGAGTATTGTCTCCCAATTGTACATTAATGTAAATTATTTTTTGTTCTTACTGCAGAACAATTACTTAATGATTAGATTACAGATATTTAATCTTTACTCTTTTTCCCTATTCTTGAGTATACCCCAAATCTCATCTTTCAATTCCCTTTATTCTTTTAAATGTCCACCTCTGAAATAAGTTAAGGAAAGAAAAAGGTTAAACAAACATTTTTTAATTTCAAAATTATAACAATTTGATCAACCTTCTTCATCTATACAAGAAGGAAAATGAAGTGAATGCTCAAAGAAAACAGGGAGTAAAGTATCCTCATGATTAGAAAACTGAAAATTATTACTAAAGAAGAGAGAAGAAACTGCAAATCAAGAATTGAACCAACATGTGATTCAAAGTCAGTTTGAACACGTATCCTAGCTGTCAAGCTTATGGATGTCATCAGGTTAATGATTAAATCAAAATTTAAATGCCTGCACTGCACATGTTGGGAGAAAAAGAAAAAGAAAAAGAAGATGATTGTGTTCCTGTTATGAGGACAAACTAATTGCTATGTTATCTTAATATACAGATTATTAATATTTTTTCTTCAATGTGAAAGACATATGAGATGTGAAAATAAATAACACATTAATACAATTCAATTACAACTAATATAATTCCATTTTTTCTCACTTAAAGGAGATAATGCTGACCCATAAGCTTCATTCAAATATGACCATCTATCATTATGTATGACTAAAAATATAAACCTCAAAGACTTCACGTGCAAGTTAGTAACAGACAGAATTAAGGAAAAATATAATTATTACGCTGGATTGTAGCGAAAAATTTTCCAGTTTTCTTTTTTGGTACAGCGGTAGTAATGAACTTATGACTTCATAAACTATCAAAATTCCTCACCACTAACTTAATGCTAGTGATTTTTCATACTCTTTTTTCTTTAGTGCACAAGTTTTCTTACATGCATATTTAAGATGAATATATGGTATAACCAACAGTAGCTTTATACCAATATATATGAATGTATGATTTTTTCTTAACTGATTCGATTCAATTAACAATTTCTAATTTTAAAACAGATCCTAACTAAATTAAATTAAATTGTAACACTTATACTAATATTTATATTATTTTAATATTTTATGTGTGTATCACTTAAATTTTGTAATAATTTTAGTGTTATATATATAAAATTTATGTAATACATATTATTTTCTTTTTTTATGATTTTTTAAGATATGTTTAATTTAAAATAAATGAAATTTTATAAATTTTTATTATAAAAGATTTAGTATATTAGTTGTTATTAATAATTTTTTAACGTAATTTTATTTAAAATATAAAAAATATATAGAAAAATTTAATAAAATAATACTTCACTAAAAATTACAAAAATCAGACTGATTCAAAAAGTTTTTTAAGTTTGATTTGGGTGAAAAATAGAACCAAAGCGAACATGCCTACCTACGACACTTCGATGACGACGTCGTTTTGAAGCGCAGAAGCTCCAAATCCATATCCGATGAAGCTGCTGGCTGCTGCCAAGGTTCGTGGAGCCCAACAACCGTAGTTGGCGGAGAAGGCTGGACGATCGACGAAGTTTGAGATCTGCTCGACATTCAGATCTGAATCCATGTCCCCTCAACACCACCAGCCTCCGTTCAAGAACCTCCTCGGACGACGCCACGCGCTGTCGTTACATCCTTCAAGCCATTCGTTATCTCCACCGCACCGGTTTCTTCTTCCCTTCTCCTGCTGGAACACTCTCCAATCTTCCATCAACCAATACCACATTCACTCCTCTCACGGAACCATCTTCGGGGGAACTCGTTGATTGCAAGGCTATTGCTTCTATTTATGCTGCTTCTAAACATGTCTATGTTTTTTTTCAAATAAAATTCTTCTTGGCTATTTCTAAATTACATCTGTTGATTTGTTAATTGAAGATTGAATCTTAAGGATGAACAATCATTTTTAAAAAATTAATTAAAAATTTGTGGGAGTTAAATATCACTACAATATTTAAATAATTATATTTATAATAAGATAATAAAATCAAATATTATGGGGGTTTTAATCGTCACTGTAATAAATTAATTATTTTTAAATTTAAATATTAACAAAAGATTAATGTTTTCAAATGAAAAATTATAAAATTATTAAAATAATATATTTTAAAATGTATAGGATTAAAATAAAACCTCTAAAATTTAATATATTAAAATATACTAATTATAAAATATAATGGATGAAAAATAATATTAAATTTTTAATATTTAAATAGTATTAAAAATAAAAACTTCTCAGCCCTTACTTTTTAATTATTATGAAGTAAAAAGCAATTCCCTTGGAACGTCATTTTCATCACCCAAAACATAATAAAATTGTCAACACACGCAATAAAAAACGACTTTCACATTTCCATATTGTACTCGTTTTTCTTAGAAGTATACCAAATTACCAGTTGAGTTTATCCCAAACGTGAAAGGCATTTAAAAAGAAATGGAAAGAAAACCACGTACAGACATCCGCTAAGAAGATTTTGTGTGTGCTTGAGTGAACCTTTGTGAAATTGACTCAATCTGATTTTATAAAATTGATTATTTTGAAATAATGTAATTTTATTTTAATGTATTTCTTTTAATTTTATTTTAATGTTTAATGTAAAAGTTTTTTAAATTTATTTTAACTTAGTTCTAAACATCAAATTAAATTTTTAACATAAAATTAAATATGTGAGTATATATTTAAAATTATATTAATTACTCTTTTTTGTTTTATTATAATTTTTTTAAGTTGTTTTACATTAAAAAATTAATAAATAAATGAGAGAAAATAATAATTTTATAAAATTAATCTTATCATTCTTGATTTATTTTTAACTTTTGTTACCTATCATAAATATAAATAAAATAGTAATTAATCTTATATTAAAAAATTAAAATAATATTTATTTTAATTTTTTTTATATTATGATTATTATGAGACAGTGCAAGTAATATTCTAACATAATTGTGAATAATCTAAAGTAAAATTAAACATGCACTTAAATGTCTCATTCTATCTTGCAAAATTTGATCACCCTTTCCTGTATCATTCTAAGATTTTTTTAATATGTTTCGAACTTTCTTTATTTATCTTTATATGAACTGGATAGACTATAGTATTTAGTCTCTTATTGTTACGAGAGACTTTACATTTTACACAGTAAAGATTGATGTAGATAGAAGTAGAGGAATGAATATAGGAGGAGAAAGAAATAATAGACATAAAAAGAGAGTTTTCCCTAGTTAAGATGCTAACTTTGATGTATTCATGAGATAACTTTGAGTGTCTGTGTGTCTGTGTCTTTCTCCTCTTATTCTTTTTATATGTCTAAGGTAATTTAAGATTCACGCAACATTACGTTAAGCAAGTATGGCGGTGATAACCCGCTTAATGCGGGATTCGCACTAAACATGCCTTTGGACTTCTTCTTGGTTCTTCTTCGAGGAGGTACACTGTGCAAGTCTTGTGTGTTAACAAGTGTCTTAGTCTTCAACTTTTCTTCAAGATTTTTTTTCCATATTTTTGTTTCAATTTTCATTCAAAGTACTTGTAATTTTCTTTCTTTGAATTCTGCTTGTCAAAATTGATATCATATTAAAAATTTTATTATTTCATTAAAAAATAACAATAAGATAAATAAATTCTAATGATTTTTAGTCAAAATTGATTATCAATTAAACTCAAATTTCACAGTTATTAACATCGAAAATGAAATCACACATAAATTATAATAAAGAAATAAAAATTGATATTAAACCAAAATAAGAATAAAAAGACACCCATCTGAGTGATCTCAATCAGTGTATTTGTATTGGTGTTAATCAATTTGCCAGGGCAGCGCATGCCACATGAATTTTGTCACTTTGTAAGTTGTTTTGCTCTTGCACGGACAATCACCGGGTTTGGTATCAGATTTTTGGTTTTATTCATTCCCATCACTTTAAATATTAGAAGAAGATATTGAATTTAGTTAAAAACAACACTAATAAGAAGCATGAACAACACTAATAATATTCATAATATTTAGTGTATTTTAATTTCATCCTAAAAAATAAATACTAATAATTATTTAAAAAATAAGTCAAAATTAAAAAATATGTACATATTGATAAATTATTTATTATTAAATTGTAGAGAAATCATTCTCGCACTCATTTTTCTATTTTTAAAGGATTAATCTAATATTAATTTAAAATTTTCATAATAAAATGCAACGTTTAAACAAGATTGTCATAAAACTTATATTTTTGCCATAAATATATTTGCGGTTCATGCTAAATTAATGAATTTTGTTTTTGAAAAATATTCGATATGACTAATAAAAAATAATCTACATATTTTAGAGGTAAAAATAAAAATATATACTAAATAAAATTTACTAAGGAGAAATTCAAAATATATTTAAACATATATCATTCAAGAACTAAATAGACATTTAAAGTATATTTGAATAAGATTAATTTTAGAGAAGCAATTATTTTAAAAAATATTTATTTTAGATAAAGTAATGAAAATACGACTAAAGGGTTCAGACTTCAGAGCTGCTGCTGTCATGTCTGAATTCTGATGATGCTCAGAATTGTGTCCCCACCACACCACTTTAACGGTAGAGATCAAGCGAACTGATATCATTCGAAATCAAACAAAACAATCAAAGTGGATACAAAAACTTTTTCTGATGAGATTTTCTAGACAAGTGAACGGTGGAGGTAATGGGAGGACTCAAATAATTAGTATGTTAGTAGCATCATGCGCTTATTTGTTTCTTAATTCAAGTTAAAAGCCCTCTCACATGTATTGTGGGCCTCCAACTTCTGATCAACGGTCCTCATGTTCATCCCCACACATTCATTGTCTTTTGTTATTATTGAAGATTTATATAGATAGATAGATAGAAGATGGCTACACTCTCTCAAATCTAAATAGGAACAGTCACCAAACTCAATGATGAACATTTACTGACAAACTTATATTTTCCTCGTTTAAAAATAAATAAATGGAGACTGGAACTTGTAATTTGTTAAATTTAAGACTTTATCTTACTCTACTCAACTAAACATCCAAGAGTGTTTTGTTCAACTAAATAAACTATTTGATAAACAATCGTATCAATTAGTAAACTTATAATATTATTTGAATAATTTATAAGTATATTTTAACATATTTTTCGCATTTAAATGAATGTAGTGATTTTTTTATTGTTGGTCTTTATATTATCAAGTACTTAATTGACACATGAGCAACGCATGTCATGGGAAAGGCATGGGTGAGTCGCAAGAGATCAGGAGCGACAAACAGAGATACTTATGGTGGGCCCACTGTGTATGGGCCCAGCTGCGTCTATGAGAACCGTCCATGCACGCGGCCTGGTGTATTTTGGACGAGCCTCTGGCTAATCGAGCTGATCCGTTAGTTACATCCAAAAAATAAAATAAAATAAGAATTAGAAAATTGAAAAAACCTTATACTTGTACATACTCTCCTCCATCTCATTTTGTTGCTGATTCAAATTATTTGTTACTTTACCGTCATTGTTTAGTTCTCATATCTATAGTTAAATAGTAAATAGTACATGCAATATAATGTCAAGAGTTTTTATGTTGCCATTGTTTTTTATTATTACAACATTGATATATAATATTTATTAGCTTTCTTGATAACTAAATTTTAAATAAAAATATATTTTATCACTTTTTATAGAATCTCTCCTAAAATTATTTTTTATTCACAAACTTAAGATTTTATTTAAAGGGATAAGCTCACTACTATTCGAACTAAGAACTTATTATTAAAAAAAATTAATAATAATTTATATTTTGTTTTGGGTGATTTTATGCATGAGAAAAAAATCATCTAGTTTTTTTTTTATCATTTATAAATGTATGAAATAATTAGATAGTGAAATGGCAATTGCTAGCATGGAAGTGCTTTTATCATTTATCAAACTCAACCAAGAACAAAGAAATTTTGGAGCATGTGTTGCATGGCTCCAAGGCTCACGATCATGTCAGATTTGAGCAGGCTCTCTTTGGTACTGCAATATAGTACATTTCAAGCAAATAACAACCGTAAAAATTCACATCAATTTTTTTTTTTTTTTGAACGAATCTAGATATTAATTAGTATTATTTTTCTTCGATTTCATGTACGGACAGGGCCCGTAATTGACATGTGTTTTGTTCCTTAATGCCTTTCCCACGTGGAACAGACACCTAGAAACTTGGACTAATTAAGGAATTGAGGGCCATGGATTATAGTGCCTAACAATTAACAAACATTATTATATATATATGCTATTATTTTCTATAGTTTTTGGAAATTAATACCTATCAAAACCATAAGATTTTTCTCGTGAGGGGTCTGGCTCACAAGCCAATAAAGGCAACCTCTAGAACCTTCATCACCACTCGATCGCATTACAAGTCTAATAATTGACCTTTAAAAATCAAAACCAGTGTCATTGCTTCACCAGATTTCCACTTTATTGCATCATTTACAAAATTAGTTAATTCGATCCTCTTCAGCTTCACCTTCCTTGGGGGCAGGGTAAGGCTTTCTTTATGTTAATTAATAATTAATTACAGTTTCTCATGATCTTTGTGTAATGCACACTTGACTTCACGGTTTGTAAGTGAAACTTACTGTGGTATTTGCAGTTTTCAAGGACTCTGAACATTTGATCCATCACCATCTCTTCTTAGCAGTGAGGTGAGGTGAGGTCACTACAATGGCTTCTGCTTGTGTGACCCTGAAAGCCAATACCCATTTAGCAAACTCTGAGAAAGGCTTTCTTGGAGAAAGAATAAAAGGTGGCTTCAACAACAGTGCCTTGGTGATGAATCAGTTGGCTATACGTTCTAGAAGCCACAAGAGGGTGAAACATGGTGTTGGTGTTGTATCTTCTGTTCTCACATCAAACAATGCCAAAGAATCACTGGTAAGCTGAACTTGATTCTGGGATCCACCTTCTACTTCTTGGTCTTTTACTTTGTGTGGTTGCATTTTTATTTTTTTTCATTTGGTGTGGTTTTCAGACCTTGCAAGTGCCTTCCTTTCTGAGAAGAAGAGCTGATCCAAAAAATGTTGTTTCCATCATATTGGGAGGCGGACCTGGGACACAACTCTTTCCTCTCACCAAACGTGCTGCCACACCTGCCGTTAGTGAATCATGGTTTTTGTCTGAAATCTGAATCCTAAGTTGTTGTTGTTGTTGTTGTTGTGATGGTGTGGCATGCAATGTGTTTTCAGGTTCCTGTGGGTGGATGCTACAGGCTTATAGACATCCCTATGAGCAACTGTCTCAACAGTGGCATCAACAAAATATTTGTGCTGACCCAGTTCAACTCTGCATCCCTCAACCGCCACATCGCCCGCACCTATTTTGGAAATGGCATTAACTTTGGGGATGGGATTGTGGAGGTATGTGCATCACCATCACTATGTGCCCCATTTGGTTACTGTGATTGATAGGGAAATATAAGACACTAGGGAGGTTCTTGTTGACCACTTTCAAGTAAGTTTGCTTTTTTATTTTTTTAATGATTCATGGCGGTGACTAATTATGCCAATCAAAGCGCAAAACAGGTTCTGGCGGCTACTCAAACACCAGGAGAGGCTGGAAAGAATTGGTTCCAAGGAACTGCAGATGCTGTGAGGCAATTCACTTGGGTATTTGAGGTGGGCGTGTAATTCTTTTTATATGCTGCTTCATCTTTTTCTTTTTTGTTTGTCACTATCACTTTTTGAGCTTCCCAAGAAGTAATGGGGCATTGTTGTAGGATGCCAAGAATACAAATGTTGAGAATGTGTTGATCTTGGCTGGAGATCATCTATATCGAATGGATTACATGGACCTTGTGCAGGTATATGGTGTAGTATTGTTTTATAGAATGTATAATTTCTTCATTTCATTTTCAAAAAAATCCTGATTTAGTTTTGGTTACAAAATGAACAGAGTCACGTGGATAGAAATGCTGATATTACAGTTTCATGTGCTGCCGTGGGTGACAGGTGTGTTCTCTAAGATGTGTTTCTTTTTGCTGCTGAGTCAATATTTAGGCTTAATTTCTTTCTAGGGGGAGTGAATAGAAACAACTAACTTCCTGAAGACAAAATATTTACAAATTTAATTGCCTGTTTTTCAGCCGTGCATCAGATTATGGATTGGTTAAAGTAGATGACAGAGGCCGCATCATTCAATTTTCAGAAAAACCTAAGGGTGATGATCTGAAAGCAATGGTAATTCACAAGCTAACTTATTGATGCATCTTCTTTCTGTTTTCATGTTGTCTGGTAATTCTACTGTGGTGTTTCACTAGCAGAAAGAAAAAATAAATTACCATCCTTAATTTCAAGAGTGTTTCCTCACCCTTCTAAGAGTGAACATCTTAGCTCTATAGCATTTTGACATCGTTAAATCTAGTATGACTTATAGTACATCAAAGGACAACAAATATTTGATAAGCTGAACATGTAAAAAATATGCAGACTTAGATTTACAAGGTACAAACTATAAAGGCTGGATTTGCAAACTTCCCTACAAAAGAAAGCCCTGAATCCTTATGTTTCATCCTTTTTCTTTTTGCCATAGTTATTTAATTTTTCTTTAAAACTAGTTGCCACCATAAATAATATGTTCATAATATATTTTTCGTTGTTATTCTCTGCAGCAAGCAGATACCTCTCTTCTTGGGTTGTCATCCCAAGATGCATTAGAGTCACCATATATTGCATCTATGGGGGTTTATGTATTCAAGACAGATGTTTTACTCAATCTTCTGAAATGGAGATATCCTACCTCAAATGACTTCGGATCTGAAATCATCCCTGCAGCTGTGAGGGATCACAATGTCCAAGTTAGACAAAATTCCATGAATATATATTTTTTCAAATGTTTTTATACACTTTAGAGGGTTATGTGTCATTCTAAACCTCTTCATTTAAGAGAAAATTCCATGAATATATATTTTTTCATATGTTTGTTTTTTTGCAGTCATATTTTTTTGGAGACTATTGGGAAGACATTGGAACAATAAAATCCTTTTACAATGCTAACTTGGCTCTTACTGAAGAGGTGTGTTCAATATATTAATGACTATCATTTTTCAAATTTAATGGTTACCCCATTCTGAGTGTAAGAATTATGCATTAGCCACAAACCACAAAAACCAAAGATACACTACTAGCCCTTGTTTTGCATCCAGTATAGGCCGTATTGTCTGAGAACAGAGGCCAGTAGGAAATGGCAAATTGTACCATACTAAACCGGAGGAGGCATGAATCAGTTTAGTATTAACTATAATAAGCAATAGTACCTTTATTATGGCACATGGCTCAGTGGCCTAATTAGTAGTTACAGTGAAACTCAGCTCAATTACTTGCTAGAATGTTGCAAATTGTCAGTGTCATTGCTCAGTTGATTGAAACTAATACTTATCTGCTTTATGGCACTCTCTTGCAGAGTCACAAGTTCGAATTTTATGACCCCAAGATTCCCATTTACACATCTCCAGGATTCTTACCACCAACAAAGATTGACAAATGCCGGGTATGATAATATTTACAATAATTTATCTTTTAATATGTTGGTAACATCATGAAATATCTTACTCATTCTGTTTGAGTTTCTTTGGTAGATTGTGGATGCTATTATCTCCCATGGATGTTTCCTGCGGGAATGCACAGTTCAACACTCCATTGTGGGTGAACGTTCACGCTTGGATTATGGCGTTGAGGTCCTGGTAAACTACTACACATTCTAGACCTCTGATGCTAAACCTCTTCATTTAAGATTCCTCCTCCTAACCAAAACCACCTTTTATAGGACACTGTAATGATGGGAGCAGACTATTACCAAACTGAATCCGAAATTGCTTCTCTGCTGGCAGAGGGGAAGGTCCCAATTGGTATTGGAAGGAATACCAAAATTAGGTAATTTTAACCCAGTTAACTGAAACTAGATTATTTAAATCATTTTATGGGTCTAGAAAGTTAAAAGTAAATATAGATATTGAATGAGTATCATGATAAAGAATAAGCTTTGTCATGTAGCAACTCTATTTATTATTGCCAACTAATAGTCATGAAATTGTTACATAATTTGTTATCTTTGTTGAAGGAACTGTATTATTGACAAGAATGCAAAGATCGGGAAAGATGTCATCATCGCAAACAAAGATGTAAGCAATGCTCATATGTCATACCATTGATCCTGTTTGTTTAATTCCTGTATATGCAAGACCTATCATAAGCCAACCTATTAATGTCTTGCCAACTCGAATGCTTTCTCTGTAGGGCGTTCAAGAAGCAGATAGACCAGAAGATGGATTCTACATCCGATCAGGAATCACCATCATAATGGAGAAGGCAACCATAGAAGATGGCACTGTCATATAAATGGATAGGGCTCATTTCTGGGCTGATTACCCAAATGCGCTGGAAGAGGAATGCTCCCATCTTTGGACAGAAGGGTAGCTGTTTGCAATGCTGTGTTACAATGCAGAAAGCAGCAGAACACCCCATGTGCTATATGATATGTAAAATAGTAGCTCCCCCCCACCAATACATGTAAAAATAGAATGAATAAAACCACGAAAATCAAGATGCATGAGAGTATATAAATTGAAGGGCTGAGCCCGAGGTAGCTAGCTACAAAGTTGCTTGAACCCCTTGTAAAAGACACTTTCTAAATTATTTGTATCGCTAAGGTATCAGTGTATGGCTAAATGGATTCGTTGGCATCATCTTTCTGTTTGCTATTATACGTGAATTGAAGCCCCTACGTAATCTTAAATTTAGTATCTGATGAAAATAGTAGTGATAGTAAAAATGAACACCAAATCGCTAATAGTCTGAAAGCGTTGCGTTAGGATGCATGAATGCACGCGGTAAATGGCAATGCCCAATGCCACGTGGCAAGATCAGGTAAGTTATTACCAAGAGTTTGACACGTGGAACTTGTGGCTTTGTGGACAAGTCAAAGTCCTATGTTGATGGTGAAGGGCACAGGTGGTGAGTGTAAGAGAGATGGAAAAGTTAAGAGTTAAGCTAAATTAAATGCATGGAGTTTGGTGAATCGGAAACAAAAAACGAAGACAATGCAATCTCGGAAAATTGCGGACGTGTTGAACGTCTCGGATGGTGGTCGTGGGTTAGAAAACAAGGAAAAGAACCTCAGTTCAAACCTCCACAATGATCATGATAACCAAAACCAACACGTGCAGATTGATTCTGGCTCTGCCCTCCAACAATTTCTTGATCACATACCCATTAGTGCAATAGCTGGCATAAAAAATTCACCTGGTACTTTTATAGTTGTTGGCAACTTTGTTTTGTTTAAGAATCAATATGCCCACATGAACATTAAATATTCATGATTCTTATATCATTCAATGCATGTCCTCCTGTCCCTTCTATCCTAAGTTTTGGAATTGAAAGCTGGAGACAGTATAAGGGATGCAATTCATGCGTTGTACAAAAAGGATATATTTTCTGCAGCAATTGTGGATACGTCAGACTCCCATGCGGGCAGCATAAGGTTTTCAGATCGTTATATTGGTCTCATTGATTTTACAAGCATGGTTCTTTGGTGCCTTGAGGTATTACCCCCACTAAGTTACACTTAGACACCTTCTATTTATCTATTCTTCCCCCCACCCAAATATGGCACGGCATTCTCATTTCTTACGTGGTATTTTCAAGGAATTTGATAAGATAAAAAATGATACCATGGAAAATCATCTCATGGATTTAGAGAACGATGGCCTTTTCTCCATCCTGGATCAGGTTCCTCAGATTGGGCTAACCAAGGTTTCTCGTATTTTCTTTTTGTGACCTTTCTTTACTTAGTCATAATTCCTAGCAAACCATAACAAAAATTTGTGTTTGAATTTTGCATTGATGTAGGATATTAGGAATGAGTCTCATTATAAAGCATGCTGATGCAAAACTGTCCAGTTGAACACATTGCTAATTTTGAGTTACTACTACAATATTACCAGGTTAGCGAGTTGGCCAAGTCATTCCTCTGGGAACCATTTTTCCCAGTAAACATGGATGACACGGTTTTGCATGCTTTGCTACTTCTCTCTAAGCATCGGGTGCACGTTTTGCCGGTCATACAGGAACCTCAAGCTGGACTCATCGGTTATGTTACACAGGTATCTGCTGAGTTAAGCACAGGTTTTGAACAATGAATTGAAACAAATGTATCTTGTTTTAATATGCTTAGTCTTTCTGCTAGAATGCAGTAGTCCAGCACCTTCTTCAATCAAGTGAACTAGAGTGGTTTGATAGCATTGCAGATAAGAACATATCAGATTTCCGGTATTCAACTCTCACACTCCTTATTGTGCATACATGATACATCCATCTGCCACTTATTCAAAGTGAATTGGCAATCTTGTGTGTTGCTTTTTCACCCCTTTCTTATCCTTCCACAGATTTGAAAGCCAAGAAAATCCTAGTTGTGTATATGGGGACCAAACTGTTGCAAATGCTTTAGATTTGCTCTGGCAAAACCAAACTTGTGCAGTTGCTGTTGTAGATCGACAAACTAAGAAGCTCGTGGGTAATGTAAGGAACGGCGACGTTTATAATCTTGTAAAGAATAATGACCTCCTAAGAAATAGATCGTAAGTTCAAAACATGTCCTCTCTTTGCCTTTCGCCTTTAGAAAATAAGCTAACGGGCCAATGTAGGCAACAGTATTGATGTAACCAATATGACAAAATTGCTTGTTTCTATGCCATAGCAGGATTTTAACTGTGAAAGAATTCATTCACATAGAGACTGACAAAGTAGTAACTGAACAAGCCATTGAACATGACCATGGGGCTTTACTCACAGCAGGAAGTCTCCGTCTGAAAAACAGCTTCATACCCAGAATGGACTTGCCCGTTGCCAACAAGGAAACTGAAACGCTCAAGCAAATAATGGAGCATACGACTGAGACTAATAGCAGTTTCAGCTTTCTGATCAATGATAATGAGCAAGTTACAGGGTTGCTCACACTAAGAGATATAATTCTGCAGTTTGCACCACCAAATATGAATTCTAGCATTAATGGAGGTGGGTTTTTCGAATTTGCCTTGGAGCAAAGTGGATGTCAGGTGAAAAATGGAACTATGGTTCGTAATCATTGATATGATATATAGCAGTGTTTGAAGGTTTTTGGCTCATAAAGTCGTACTAATTAAAGCAATTTTTGGGAAGATGCAACATGATTATATGACTCCAGAGATGTGAGAATGTAATTTATACAGTTTGCCTCACCTTAATATTGTTTCTGCATGACCTATCATTTTGGGTTCCAAATTCTTGGTTCATATTTCATAATTTTGCTCAAGTCTTGTGATGATATTCAAATTCAATTCTTTCACTTTTGGCACCGTGAGAAGATCGGCCTAATTAATAGTCACTTAATCCGTCTGTTTCTTTTTACTTCTTCCAAAGAACAATTACCAGAGATACCGATTTTTGACTTTGCATCTTTATCTGCGTGACATAGGAAACTATGTACGGATGCAAGAACAATGAGTCAAAAACGAGTATTTATTAGCAAGAAAAAGAACAAAAAAGAAAAAGAAGTGATTATTAGCATTAGAATACAAGGACAAAAGCAATCTACCTAAAGTTAAACCTTGATAATCATACGTTGGTGGAACATCGCCCTCATGCATTGTCCTGACATGTTTGCGCAATGATACCATGGGGCATGATTATGATGCAGATACGTACAGAAATTCTAACAAAAACCTGGGGATCACCATGAAAGGTGAATCCTAAAGTACTTCATGCAAACATCATTACTGAATCCTCGAATATATATTGGACCAACCACCTATGTCTTGCAATCACCCACCAATATATATACGTACAATATAATATACTGTTATAGGTGGGATGCCAGAAGGGAGGAAGAGGAGTCTTCGATGTCTTTCCCTATGATCCTGTGTTTATATAAAAATATATATATTATTATTGATTAAATCTTACTATTCCAAGGGTGATAATTGTTGAATACTTTTTTCAGAGAATATAATCAATATATGTGTTTTTTTTTTTACTTTTCAATATTATCTTAAAATTATATTTTTAATTATCTATTTTTTTATAAATTTATTCTTTTATTTTTTTAAATTATTTTTTATATTTTAATTAAAATTAGTCATTATTTTTTTTAGTTTTAAAGATTAATTTTTTAATTAACTTTCTTTATATCTACTTACTATAAATTACTGCATAATCTAAAGATTACCCTTTTCGAAATGTAAAGGGGTGCCATGCATGAGATTTATGGGGTGCAAGAAAAACAAAAAATTACTTCCTGTAACTCTAATCCTGCACCTATTTTAGAAAGTAAAATTACATTTCGGAAAATTCTTTTTAAAATGTAAAAAATTTACATTTTATAAAGACTTTGTCGGATGTAATTTACATGTTGGAAGCTAAAAATAAGTGCAAGAAGCAACATTCAAAGTGCATGAAACAACTAGGAGAAAAACAACCAAGGCGAGGTCGTCACACCCATGTTCTATTGGGCTTGTCTAAAGCATTTGTTCTCAATTTTATTGGCGTCCTGCAAAAACAAAAACAAAAAAAAAAATTATTATTACTACTTTTTAGGTTTAAATGTTTTTTTTTTCATCAAATTAATATTTTTCTCATTGAAAATTTATTTTTTTATTTAGTTCTTGCAAAAATATGTTTGTTTTATTTTTTTTATTCTTATAAGTATTTTGGACAACACTTTTTAGAGACAGATAAAAGATAAATTTTGTAAGGATTAAAATAAATTTTGTAAGGACTAAAATATTTTTTTTTTGCAAGAACACAAATGATTAAATTACAAGGATAAAAAATGTATTTAACATTGATAGGAAGTATCTATTCATTAGTCACATATAATAAGATCTTCCTTTTTCAATTATATTTTTTTATAAAAATAAACTCAAGCCTAAAATTTTAGTTAAGGATAATAAACTCAATTCTGGTTATGGAGACGAAATCCCATTTCACATGGATTAGATTGGTAAGATAAGATTATTTTGGAAAAAAATTCAAAAACATTAATGAGTTTTTAAATAATAACACTTAAAAAATAACCATTTAAATCTAATAAATTTAGTTTTGGGAAGGGTATAGATGGTAACTAAGAAGGTGGTGAGGCTGACCTCAGAGCAGTAGATGGCTTCCACTTCCATAGTTCCATTCCAGCTCTTAACAATTACATGAGACAGAGAAAGGGTTGACGGACAGAGAACCCACCTTTTGTTGTATTGCAGATCCATCCGCTCTGCCACCAGGTCAGCTTCCATTCTTCGTTTTCCACTTTCATTGTTTCGAGTTTCTTTTTCCCTCTCCCCTTTCCCACCGTCTTAGGGTTTCTTCTTTCCTCCTTATCCAAAATCTCATTTCCCCTATTCTTTTGGTTTGTTGGTATTTCAATCTTAAAACCCTAATCTCAGACTGTTACTTGTTTGTCGCTGGCACCAGGTGAATGGAAGGAAGTGGCGGTGGCGGTGCTTCACCGTCTGCACCGGTGAAGCAGTATTTGCACGATTTCTCGAAGCTGTTTCAGTACTATCTGGATAAATCCACTCCACATTCCACGTACAGATGGATTGGGACTTTCGTGATAGCATCCATCTACGTTTTGCGCGTTGTTTATGTGCAGGGTTTTTACATTGTCTCTTATGGACTCGGAATCTACCTTCTGAATCTCTTGATTGGTTTTCTCTCCCCTTTGGTTGATCCTGAGCTCGATCCCTCCGACTCCCCTTTGCTTCCAACCAAAGGCTCCGATGAGTTCAAACCCTTCATTCGCCGCCTTCCGGAGTTCAAGTTCTGGTAATTTTAAGTTTAATGTGGATAAACTGTTTAGATAAACCTTTTCATAAGGATTTACAGGAAGATAAGATGAAAATATTAAATGATTTAGACTCTGATTGGATAAACTGAGTTTCTCTCATAGCCCTTGATTAAGTTTAATATTTAATCATTTTAATGTATAAAAAATAGAAAACCATGTATATTGAATGGTAAGATTTATAAATTGCACACTCTCCAGTTTTTTCTCAAGAGTAGCACTAGCTTCTCTAAAAGCTGACTTAACTAGTTAACTTATGCATAATCTAATTTTTAACTAATATGAGTATAAACACTTGTAGGAGAAGAAAATTGGAAGGCAAAATGAATTGAGCTTCTCTTATGAACTAAAATCAACTTATGCATCTCAACTTTTGGAGAAATTAAATGCAAGAGTTTCTATATAAGCTAAGTGTATAAGTTGATTTTAACTTGTGAGAGAAACTCAAATCATTTTACCTTTCTTTATTTCTTCTATTATAATTGTTTATGGAACTTGTGGAGAAGTTTATTCAAATAGGGCTTAATTCATTTTTATTTTTACCCTTTATTTTCTCATAAGTGTGTTTCTCATGAGTCATACCATGAAATTATGGGAAAGAGTGATCGAACGGAGATTAAGAAAGGAGACTCAAGTTACTGAGAATCAATTTGGTTTCATGCCGGGAAGGTCGACCATGGAAGCGATTTATTTATTACGGCGGGTGATGGAGCAATATCGCATGGCCCAACAAGACTTGCACTTGATTTTTATTGACTTGGAGAAAGCGTATGATAGAGTGCCTAGAGAGATTTTGTGGAAAGCTCTAGATAAGAAAGGGGTTAGGGTTGCATATATTCGAGCTATCCAAGATATGTATGATAGGGTATCGACTAGTGTTAGGACACAGGGTGGAGAGTCAGACGATTTTCCCATCACAATTGGTTTGCATCAAGGGTCAACCCTTAGCCCCTACCTTTTTACCTTAATTCTGGATGTCCTCACGGAACAAATCCAAGAGATAGCGCCGAGATGCATGCTTTTTGCAGATGACATAGTCCTCCTTGGAGAGTCGAGGGAGGAGTTGAATGAGAGGTTGGAAACTTGGAGACGAGCTCTAGAAACACATGGCTTTCGCCTAAGCAGAAGCAAATCGGAGTATATGGAATGTAAGTTCAACAAAAGAAGGAGGGTTTCTAACTCAGAGGTGAAAATAGGAGACCATATTATCCCTCAAGTCACACGGTTTAAATATCTTGGGTCTGTAATACAGGATGATGGGGAAATTGAAGGGGATGTGAATCATCGCATTCAAGCAGGATGGATGAAATGGAGAAAAGCATCGGGGGTGTTATGTGATGCAAAGGTACCGATCAAGCTAAAGGAAAAGTTTTATCGGACTGCGGTAAGACCGGCGATTTTGTACGGAACAGAATGTTGGGCGGTCAAGAGTCAACATGAGAATAAAGTAGGTGTAACGGAGATGAGGATGTTGCGGTGGATGTGTGGTAAGACTCGACAGGATAAAATTAGAAACGAAGCTATTAGAGAGAGGGTTGGAGTAGCGCCTATTGTAGAGAAGATGGTGGAAAATAGACTTAGGTGGTTTGGGCATGTAGAGAGAAGACCGGTAGACTCTGTAGTGAGGAGAGTAGACCAAATGGAGAGAAGACAAACAATTCGAGGCAGAGGAAGACCCAAAAAGACTATAAGAGAGGTTATAAAAAAGGATCTCGAACTTAATGATTTGGATAGAAATATGGTACTTGATAGAACATTATGGCGGAAGTTGATCCATGTAGCCGACCCCACCTAGTGGGATAAGGCGTTGTTGTTGTTGTTGTTGTGTTTGTTTAGATTTTAAGTCAAATAGGACCCTAAACTTCCCTCATAAATTAAAATCAACCTATTTAGTGATAGTGATTTTCAGTGGTGTGAGTTCATTTGTATGTGTAATTTATTTATTTAAAGTGGTTGCTGCTATTCATGTGCGTGAATTTTTATAATGGGCGCAGGTATTCTTTCACCAAGGCTCTCTGCATAGCGTTTGTGATGACCTTTTTTTCCCTGTTTGATGTTCCTGTCTTTTGGCCTATATTACTCTGTTACTGGTTTGTTCTCTTTGTCCTTACAATGAGGCGCCAAGTTGCTCACATGATCAAATACAAATATATCCCCTTCAACTTGGGGAAGCAGGTTGATTTTCTTATGCTTAAATTGCCCTTCCATCATATACCTTGATTTTCTTTCTGCCTGAAATATAACACACTTTTTCTCTTAATATTTGCAGAAGTATAGCGGTAATAAATCTTCTGCAAGGAGCAGTAGCTCTCGTGCAGACTGAAACTTGTCTCTCATGATTGGAAGATCTACTTAGTTAGGTTTTCTGAACATTCAGGCTAGTCAATGCCCCCCTTTTCTATGAAAGAATTTGTATTCATGGTATTATGGATGTCAGTATGCATTATGCTGTTACGGAAAATCTTAATGTCCACTCGTTTTATTATACATGAAGACGTGCTAATATTGATAGTGAATCTCATTGTCAGTGCACGTTATTGATTGGACTTTTCTTGTAAATCTCAGCTTGTATTGTGAATTTGTGATGCTGTAATTTTTCCATGCTTGGTGGCTTCTACCTCAATATTAAGGCAAAGTTCATCTATCGCTTTTGCTTTCTGTCTGCCTCAACTACATCGTTCAGATTAGATAGGGTTTTGAACACCATCGCCGAAAGTTGAGATATTGGATAGGTTCACGTCAAAATTTGGGCCCAGTAGGATGCTGTTGATTGCAGGTGTGCTTCTAAGCTGTTCAGACAGTGTCCATTCGGTTTGTGAGTATTGGATGTTATGCATATACCAACCAGCTATTTTTTCACTGGGACTTTTGCAAATGACGGTGGGTGTCGCTATTTTAAGGGAAAGGACTTGATCCATTTCATAAATGAGTTATTTTTTAATTATTCTATTTCTTTTTTTACAGCGATTATTATATTTCTACTTGTTAAAAGGCTGATCAAATTCGCCTCTAAACATACAAGTCCAAGCTTAAAGTTAAACATTTTGTTCAAATAAGTCATGCAAGTAATAATTTGTAAAAAAGAAAAAAAAACCTTCATGCAAGAATTCATTATATTTTAAAACAAGTGTCGTTTTATTAAATTCCTTAATGGAGTAGATTGTTTGGTTTTGGACAAATCATGATTATTAATGTGACTTATTTAGTAAATATATTTAAATTACTAAGTTAACAAAAAAAGAATTATTTAAATAATGGAAATAAGTAAAAAAAACAATTAGTGACTTGTATGACATGGTAAAAAAATCCCTCCGGTCAAACAATTTTTCTGTCAATTATAAACAAATATCAATTACTTAAACGTCCTTAACTGACAGTAAGCAGAAAGTGGGACAGGCTTTGATAGAATCGATGAGATCTATTGGCTGGTTTGAGAATTTTGAAGCAGTTGGAATAACAAGGGTGGAGGCTATTGGGCCGATTAGCCCATTTCAGCGAAGCTTTGTAATATTAAAAGAAGTGAAACTCAAGCGAACATGTATTGTAGATTGTAGATCCATCCACTCCCTCGCACAGGCATCAGGTCAGCTCTCATTCTTGATATGTTTCCTTTTCCACCATCTTAGGGGTTCTGCTTTCCTCCTTATCCACCCAGATCTCATTACTCATTTCCCCTTATTTTAATAATATCCGTTTATTTTGCACCAAAACAAAACCCTAATATTGGGATCACAGGTGAGTTTGTTGTGATTTGAATGGAGGGAAGTGGAGGTGGCGGTGGCAGTGGCGGTGGTTCACCTTCTGCACCTGTGAAGCAATACTTGCAGGAATTCTCGAAGCTTTTTCAGTACTATCTGGATAAATCCACTCCCCATGCCCTCTACAGATGGATTGGGACTTTCGTGATTGCATCCATCTACGTTCTGCGTGTTGTTTATTTGCAGGGGTTTTACATTGTCTCCTACGGCCTCGGAATCTACCTTCTCAATCTCTTGATTGGCTTTCTCTCCCCTTTGGTTGATCCAGAGCTCGATCCCTCCAACGCCCCTATGCTTCCAACCAAAGGCTCCGATGAGTTCAAACCCTTCATTCGCCGCCTCCCTGAGTTCAAGTTCTGGTAATTTCCCATTCTCTCTTTCCTCAATTTTAACTTCTTTTGTATCACTGTAATTATATTCGCATCATAAACAATAATTTATGTCCATAGTCCTGTTTGGATAAACCTTTTCATAAGCATTTACAGCAAGAGAAGATAAAATGATTTAGACTCTGATTGGATAAACTGTCAAAATTAATTCAGTTTCTCCCATTAGTTAAAATTAGCTTATTCATAAGTTGATTTATAGAAATTCTCTCATATAGGTAAAAAAAATCTCTCCAGTTTTCTCTAAACTGGATACTATCTTCGCCCTTGATAATATTTAATCATATCATTTTAATATATAAAAAATAGAAAGTATGTATTGAATGGCAAGATTTGTAAATTGCTCACTCTCCCGTTGAGAAAAACTGGAGAGGATCCGTGCAGTGTTGTCAACAGCAGAGCGTGGTGGAAAGCCCAACATCCACCATATACAATTATACATATGGCGGACCAATATGTGTGTGAGTGTGAGTGTGTGTGTGTGAGAACAGTAGATATAAATAAATAAGGTTAAATTACTCATCTATAGTTTCGCGATTCTTACCTTTTTGGTCCCTATAGTTTGAAAGCATTTTTTTTAGTCCCTATAGTTTACATTTTAATTGTCTTTTAGTCCCTATAGTTTTGAAAGTGATTTTTTTAGTCCTTATAATTTGTATTTTAATTCTCTTTTAGTCCTTATAGTTTAAAAGTGGTCTTTTTAGTCCATATACTTTATATTTTAATTCCCTTTTAGTCTTTACCATCAAAATATGAGTAATATTATCAATTACAATTAACTACAAAAATATTAGTAAGTAATTCGTAACTAATTTATCATAAGATAATTTGTAATAAAAAAATAATTGATAATTTATAACTAATTTGTAGCTAATTATTTTTATATATATTTTTTTAATAAGGACTAAAAGGTAATTAAAGTATAAATTATAAGAACTAAAAATATTACTTTCAAACTATAAGGACTAAAATGAACACTTTTAAACTATAGGGACTAAAAGAGAATTAAAATATAAACGATAGGGACCAAAAAAATCTTTTTCAAACTATAGGAACTAAAAAGGTAAGAATCATGAAACTATAGGGATCAAATGAGTAATTTAACCAATAAATAAAAAAACTAAAAACACAGCAGATATAGATACTAAAAAACAGCAATACCAATAACAATGGATTGCATTCCTAGCAACCATTACAAATTTTATGAGTTCACAATAACCATTAACCAATGCCTAACAAACTCATTTAGGGTGTGTTTGGTTCAGAGGAGAGAAATAGAAGATAAATTTTTAAATTAGAGTGTAAGAGGTGTGCATCCCACGGAAAAGTACAAAATTTCTTTGCTATATTATTTCTCTCCTTCATACCAAACACAGCCTCAAGAGTCTCTAATCCTCTTCCTCAACTCTGACATAATGCTCTTCGTTGTTATCATCAAGTAATGACGCATATCCCTCTCCCTCTTCTTCATCGGACTCCTCAAAAGTAATCATGACCTCTTCTTCTTTGGATTCCACATCCTTGTCATTTTTTTGGACTGCTACTTGTTTCTTTTTGAAGATGTGGCCACTGCCTGTGTTTTTAGATGTTTGGGCAGCACTAAGAGTAACACCATCACTTGCTGGTTCCTTTCTTTTCTTTGTTTTGTTCCCAATAGGCCAATATATATTCTAGGCCCTCCAACTCCCGAGGCCTCATACATAGTTGCCCAATTTAGTGCATCGTCATTTTCAAATACCAACTCATTACCAGTACCATTATCTTGATCATCCATCTCTCTTACTAGCCATTTGTAACATCAATCTCATTGAGAGAAATTGGATCAATTTAATTTCTAGCATTATATCTTGGTTTGAGTTGTTGGCTGTATTTTACAAACACCAAATCATGCAACTTCTTGTGCTCAAGCCTATCTCTTTTTTGGAATGAATATGCAACATAAATAAAACTTGCTCAAAATCTCAAATATCTCTCCAATCAAAAACTTGACCATCAAAATAAAATGAAAAGCTTAGTTATGAGCCTTAACCCTGTTTTCTAACAAAGGCAATTACTTGCTCAAATACACTCCAATTTGTTTCACATCCTGAAGCACTGCAGGTCTGGCTCAAAATTTTGATAGCTAGCCTTTGCAAATATGGAGCTTGGGATGCATACATTTGCCACCCAATAAGCTACAAAACCAAGTGCATCACTTAGAATTCTGAATTGTAACTTTAAAAAATTTCAAAAAATCAATTATTAGTAGTTTCTTTCTAGGATGATGGGTTTTCCTGTGTCATGGAAAAATCATAACCTAAGTGTTCAGCTCCAAACTTGTAAAGATGCAACTCAGTTAAAATCTTCTGTTGCATATCAGATTGTGGGACCAACTTCCTAATGCAATGATACAATCTAATTCCAAATCTATGTTGTCATTGAAGAACTCCGGGTCTAAGAAGTGGGCAGCCACATGCAATGGCCTATGAGGCTGACAATTCCAAATCTGTGTTAAAGTGCTTCACTTTGTGGATGGTGAAAAGCCATGGCCATTTCTTTTCATCATCCACAAAGTGAAGCACTTTAACAACTAGAGCCATGACTTTAACAAGCGAAGCTTCGCTCAAGATAAAGCCTTCTCTGTTGGGGTTCTCTTAAGGGTTTAAAAGCCTTTATTTCAATTGGGTTGGATCGGGTTACAGTACCCCTTTTTTTTGTCTTTATAATTAAGAAAATACGCTTTTTCCGCCATTGGCACCAAGCTTCTGCCAGCTACCATGGTGCTGCCATATGAAGCCTGCAATGCCACTGCCATACAATGGTGTTTTATAAAAAAAACTGCTCCGCCATAACTGCTATTTCATAACACTGGATTGGTGCTCTGGATAAGAAAACTGGAAGGCAAAATGAATTGAGCTTCTCTTATAAACTAAAATCAACTTATGCATCTCAACTTTTGGAGAAATTAAATGCAAGACTTTCTACTAAATTAAGTGTATAGTTTGATTTTAACTTGTAGGAGCAACTCAATTTTTTTTACCTTTTTATTTCTTCTTCTAATGGAGAAGTTTATCCAAGCATGGCTTAATTCGTTTTACCCTTTATTTTCTCCTCTTTATAGTGTTTATTGATATTTTTAGTCTAATGGGACCTTAAACTTCTCCCAGAAATTAAAATCAACTTAAACTTATGTAGTAAGTAGTGATTTTCAGTGGTGTGAGTTCACTTATATGTGCAATTTATTTATTTGAAGTGGTTGCTGCTATTCATGTGCGTGAATTTTTGTAATGGGCGCAGGTATTCTTTCACTAAGGCTCTCTGCATAGCGTTTGTGATGACCTTTTTTTCCATGTTTGATGTTCCTGTCTTTTGGCCTATATTACTCTGTTACTGGGTTGTTCTCTTTGTCCTTACAATGAGGCGTCAAGTTGCACACATGATGAAATACAAATATATCCCCTTCAACTTGGGGAAGCAGGTTTGTTTTCTTATGCTTAAATTGTCATTCTATCATTTATTTTGTGCAACTGTTATTTCTTTGTACCTCGTATCCTCCACAAGTAAGATTTGCTTTGTTTTTGTGTCCTTTCTGCCTGAAATATAACGCTATTTCTTTTAATATTTGGCAGAAGTATAGTGGTAAGAAATCTTCTGCAAGTAGCAGTGGCTCTCGTGCAGACTGAAACTTGGTTCTTATGATTTGAAGATCTACTAAGTTAGGTTTTGTGAACATTCAGGCTAGTTAATTTTCCCCCTTTTTTTAATGAAAGAATTTGTATTCTGGGTATTATGGATGCCAGTATGCAGTTACAGAAAATCTTAATGGTCCACTGTTCATGTTATACACGAATACGTGCTAATATTGGTAGAATTTCGTTGTCGGTACACGTATTGATTGGATTTTTCTTGTAAATCTTAGCTTGTATTGTGAATTTGTGATGCTGTAATTTTTCCATGCCTGGTGGCTTCTACCTCAATATTAAGGCAAAGTTCATCTATTGCTTTTGCTTTCTGTCTGCCTCAACTACATCGTTCAGATTAGATAGGGTTTTGAACACCATCACCGAAAGTTGAGAGATTGGATAGGTTCAGGTTCAGTGTAATTTGTCTCTTAAAAGTACGTCAAATTTTGGGCCCATTGCTTAGGATGCTGTTGATAGCTAATATGCTTCTTAGCTGTTTAGGCATTGACACCATTTGATTTGTGAGTATTGGTCGTTCTGCATTTTTCGATCGGTTACACAGATAATTCCGCCGTTTCACAAATGAGAGCTATCTTTTAATTATTCGCTACTAAATATACTACTCCAAGCTCAAAGTTGAACTTTTTTGTTTAAATAAGTCAAGTTTAAGTTTAAAGTTGACTTTAATAATTTTGCAAAACAAAAGAAATCCTTTATGCAAGTATTTCTTACATTTTACATTTTAAAAGTAGGGTCGTAGTAAGATCCCCGCCCCTCAAATATATGCTTTTTTACAGCATCAAGAAGTATTTTTTCCTATAAAAAAATATTTGTCATTTAAGAGATGAAAATACTAAGGAAAAAAAAAATCAACATGATAACTTAATTTCATGGTTTTTATTATTTTAGGATTTGAGGAAAACGTATTTTTGAAACACTTTAATGGATGGAGTGTTATAATTTTAAATATGTTTTTAATCCCTCAAATTTAAATTTATATTTTTTTAGCTCTTTAATTTTGAACAATTTTTTTAGTCTCCATAAAAAAAATCCCAATCACCCCAAAATCAATGTAAGAGAAAAGAATTTGTGGAGAGCAACTAAAGAGTAATTTTTGAAATTAAAGAGACTAAAAAAATAAGTTTAAATTTGAGGTTCCACAAATAATATATCTAAAGTCTTTTTGGGACACTATAGTTAAAAAGTCTTAAGAAGTCAAAAGAGTATGAAAATGTCATCCTATATTAATATATTTCTACTGTTGATGTTTTAAACATCCCTTCAGGCATTTAATAAAATGTTTTTTATTTATTATATTTTATCTAATTAATTATAATTTTATTTATTATTATTCAATAAAAAAAATACTTATTATTAACATATTTTTAAAGAGTCCTTTTTAAATAAGTGTTCATCAACTTCCTTTAATAAAATTTTGTTACTTCTATCATAATATATTTCATCATTTAATTTAATTTAAAGTTATTTTATAAATATAAAATATTTTAGTTTTACCTAATTTTATATGTAAATACTAAATTGATAGGGTTGAAAAAAATCCGAGCAAAGATTTGATAAAATAAAAAATAACAAGGGCATAAAATAAATTTAACCATATTTCATATTTTAAACAAGTTTTAATAAATGGTCAACACGGAATATTTTTTTTCACTAGTAAAAGTTTACTTTTCTAATATTTTGTTCAGCTTGATCCGACACATTAATGACATTATGTAGCGTAATTACTCCACCAATGATTCGTGTGGTAGAACTTAAATAAAATTAAATTCGTTGACGCCAACATGCAGGTAATAAAATTATCATAGCATATAGGGTATAGCATACAATAGCATAGCATAGCATAGCATAGGTTTCTCCATACATTGTTCTTTTTGAGGAGCATAAGATTCTCTTTATTTAGAAAACAAAGTTTCACAAACATATCAACTAGGCTTTGCATCTTAGACGAACTGATTAAGGTACTCATCCACAGTGGTGTATTTCACATCAGGATATAGAGCTGAAGCCTCCACTCCAAATGAAGACTCAATTTCAAAGTTAGTCTGATCCCCCTTTACATAAGAAGAGTGATTAATTGACAGGATCACATTCACGGGTGGTGCGGACTCTGAAAAAAAAGAGAAGGAAATAAGTTATTATCACTGTTGAATCCAGGAACATAACCTGAACAATGATCACTTAATAACCTTCAATTTGCTTCAGGAGTTGTTCCTCTGGAACATAAATTCTTTCAAGTGTTTTACCAATCTTTCCCTCCCAGAGAGTAACAAGCTCGTTAAATGACAAGGTATTAGCTGGTGGTCTAATGTAGAGAATTTTGTTCAAGGTTCTTGGATCATCCACAGAATTGATTGTATAAGTTCCAATATCCTCTTCCTTGTTAAAAACAGCTGTTAATGAATCAAAAGTAATTAGGAAAAAGGTGACAAGTAAATTCATAGTAATTTCTAATCAATGTTGACACAATACTATATCATAGATACTATACTACCTTTGGGATTTCCATCTCCTAGGATAATAACTCTGTCTCTGGGGGCAGCTGTAGCTCCAGGCTGCGACAAGTTGGGTAGGAAGTAACCAGCAAAGAAGTTGCTTGACACATAAGTGAAGGGAATTTCTTGAGCCTCAATAGCTCTGCGAACATTGGCCTTTGTTGCAAATGCAGATTTGGCTGGTTCCACTGCATGAGTCCGGTCCACATCATTTCCAAACTCAGATGGATAGAACTTCTGTAAAACAGAAAAGTGTTAAGTGTTAGAGCAAACAGTATGATAATTTTGGGACCAAGCAGTCACCACAGTTTCAATCTTAATGATAATTTTTTCAATAAATCTTCAATCTCCAATCAGGCCAGCCTTGGTTTTGGTTATGAAGTAATATCAGCATCTATCTTTTGAGGCTGCGTACAAATTGGGCAAATAATCATACCCACATACACATGAAAAGGAGGTATCTTTTGACGCTGTTTGTGAATTTACATCAGTTCTACACAATTGAATAACATTTTATTCGAAAGCTTTCTTATGATTAAAATCCAGAGTCGGATTATGTGACTGACATATGTAAATCATACTAAAAATATCTCACACTTATCTGAAATAGTTTTACAAACCATAAACGTATCTCAAGAATAAAATAATATATTCTTTTTAAAAAATAAAAGAAAATTTGGACTATTTTGTTTTACACCTTTATTGTTGCCAATTATTTTATTTAAAACATCGACAAACAAAATGAACATCACAATCACAGCTAATAGCAACAGAGTATCACTACAAGTGTTCCACTGCAAAATTTAAAAGTATACACACATCAAAAGGTAAGAAAAAAAAAAGTATACCCTAACATTTCCTTAATTGCAGAAATGATCTTGTCTTGATCAGCTAGCTGCAAGTGTCCTAAAGTAGAAATGACTACATCGACCTGCTTTATGGCACTCACCAAACTTTGGTGATCGTATAGATCTCCCTGCATAGAATTGTAATCCGTTTAATTAACAGTCTGATACATGAGAAAGCCATAGAGGATTTAATTTATTTATTTAACTTACGAAAACAAAATTGACACCGAGGATGAGGGATGATTTTGCGGGGTTGGAGAGAGAGGACTCCCTCACCAAAACGAAAGTTGGGTGGCCAGCTTTGGCGCTGGCTTCCACGATGAATTTTCCGATGTAACCAGTTCCTCCGATGAACAGAATCTTGCTCTTGCTGTCCCCTGCCATTTCTCAAGATTCCTCTTCTTACAACAATAAAATGTTTTTTCTCTAGTCCCACACTGACCAGGCCTCGCTCCTACTGTCCTTTTATAATCACTCGTTTGCTTTCTTCACATAACGCAATGTATTTCAACACATAACAGGCCTCCATTCATTGCTAGTCAGAAATAAGGTTGGTGGAACCTAAGGAAGTGTTGAACCATACTTTCATTTTTTTTAAAAAAGGAAAATCCTAAATATTGCAAAATTATTATTTTTATGAAACTCATAAATGATGTATGGAGCCTGATTTTCATCCCTTGTTCATCTTTTTTTTTCTCTAATTTATTTGTAGTTAATTACTAACATAGAACTCGTGGACTTGTACTTGATTAGTCAAAAAGAAAATTAATATTCATCGGCTAAAATTTGTATAATATTAAATATTCATCTTAATGTATTTGACAGATAAAGAATCCTGATCACAGTCATAATTTGTGGTTGCCTACTAACATGAAAAAATGTTTTTTTTTTTCATAAGAAAAAAAATTTTAACAGTATATTTTACCGATTAATTATCATTAATTTATGAATTTTATCATCTAACCTTTTCAGGCATTTTATCATCATACTTTTAATTTTTACGCATCTCATAAAAATGGCATCATTTTGTTATCAACATGATAAAAACATATGTAAAAATAAAAAATTTGGATGATAAAATAAGAAAAAAAATTAAGTGATAAAATTCACAAATAATAATAGCTGATAAGAAAGAAGAAAAAAAACTTAAACAAACATGCCCAAATTTGGGTCAATTTGTAAAAAAAAAAACATTTTTAAAAAAGAGTTTTGGTAATTGGAAAAAAAAATAAAAATAAAGGAACCTCGGACAACATGTCAGCAACGTAGTCAAAGTTATAGTAAAATAGGTCACACTTTGCAAGATTAAATAGGTATTAATTTAAAAGACCAAGGTTAATTTGCCAACGCAAAATGGTCACAATATTGAATCTAACAAATAACAACAGGAAAACAACATGCAATTTTGTATCGTCAAAGTGAGCACTCATGGTCAGATGTACATGCTACGTAATAAATTCACCCCTTCTATTCCATCAAATCAAAATGAATGATAAATATACTATCTATCAAGCATTACGACTTGTGGGACACCAACGGACCTCAAGCATGCATGATTTTTTATTTGTTTTTTACTAAATTGTAATTTTGATTTTTTAATTTCATAAATTCATGATTTTAATTTTTAATTATAACATTTAATTCTTTAGTTTTATTTTTTGTTTGAAGGTTGTCTAGTTTTATAAATTGAAAATTTTGATTTTTTTATAGATTATTAGTAAATAATTATTATTAATAAAATTATTAATTTAATTATAAATTAATTAAAAAAATTATTTATCATTAAAACTTTAATAAAAATTTATTAATCCTAATCTTCTATAGTATTGTGCTTCTTCTTTCCTCTGCAAACACATCTTTCACCTACTGTTACACGCCACTTCAATGGAAACACCATCATCTTGTTAATAAGGTGGATAGAGCCCAATCGAACGCATGCATATATTTGTTACTTTGAAATATGAATGACTTGTTATGTAGAGTTACCTATCCTAAATTAGATATTTATAATATTTAAGTATTTCTTTAACAGTCCCCACACGGTGAATTGAGGGTAGTGGAAAGGCCATCCATTTGTTTCGAATGATATTTTTTGAATATGCTATTCTAAACTTTATCCTTAGTCATTATTAATATCTTGGGAGAGAAATTAGCGTATAAATAATAGTAGAAATGAAGATTAGGACACGACTGTTTAGGCGGCTATGGAAAGCAGAAATATAGTTTAAAAAAAGAAAAAAGAAGCAGTTACTAATGCTATTGCTAATCTTTCTTTAATTTCTATTGTAATAATTGGCACCTGAAATTGAAGTAGTAGTTGATCTGAATGGAAGATGAAGAATACAACTTTCTATGATAGCGGTGGTTGCGGAGCCCGAGCTAGAGAGAGAGAGAAACAGGGGAAGGGAACATACTAATAGCAAACATGTCTTGTGATCACAATTGATGATCAAACCTGCAGCTGTGGTTATGGGGACCCGAGGCAGAAGCTTGATTCAAAGGTTTGATTTGAGAAATTGACCCTCCACCTAAATCCTGCTGTTATCATGTTACTGAAGCATCTTCTTGTGATTTTCTTCGGTGTGCTACAGGGAAGTATTGCTTTCACCACTGTTGTTATTGTTCCAGGAAAAGGTGTGCCTTCGTTGCCTTAGTCATTCTCTTCAACATTTTCTTACAGCTCAATTTTGATTTTTGAAGGACTTTCATTTCTTTGATTCACAGATGATGGAGATGCGTCAATCGTCTAGTGGAATTGTGTTGTAAAAGACACTGTTTTATCGTGTATCTAACTTCAAATACTAGTGTCAAGATTGTTTCTAATTGATTAGAACAGGAAAAAAAGAGCATCATATGCTGTGGTTTGTCTTGTGATTTTACATATTCATTTCTGCAGAGTAACAATTGATTGGTTGCCTATGTTCCCATTTTTAAAAATCTAATTGTAACTATTAACTCCACCACCATGGCTTCTGTCTCAGTTTGCATTTACGAGTATATTTTCCATTGGTATAAAGGAGTCAAGGAGATGACATCTCCAATCTTATTCGACTAGGCTTTTACGAGCATATTGAAGGCCTTTATCCAACCGTCTGGAATTGTTTGTATACCTAGACATAGAGCTCAACATAAAAAAAATTAATGTATCATGTTAACTAACATATATAGTTACAGTTATTATTTATTATAACTCATCAGTGACTCTTCCTATATTTTATGTTTAGACTTTCTTGGTTGTATAATTGATTTTAAGTTTTTGAACTGCTTATTTCAGCTGCACAAATACCATGGGCGCCTTTCTCCAATTAAAAGTTAATTTGGGTTTCCTGTGTTTTTTGTTTTTTTGTTTTTTAAAATATGAGTCCTGAGTTGGATAGCTTCAGTTGTCGTGTCTTTCTCAGTTAGTAGTTTAAAGCCCAATTTTGTTTGGGTTTTAAAATAGTTACCACAATAATCGAAGCCTACTTGATATAATAAAATTGGGACTCATACAACTAGTAGTTAAGTAATAAATAGGCTACGCTAAAATATAATTTTGCTAAATATTTATTTTGATTCTTTAATTTTTACATTTGAATTAATGTTTTCCTTTCTCGATAGTGATTATTTTTCATTTTAAGACACAATTTTGATTTTTTTTATATTAAGTTAAGACTTAAACTTTTTTTTTATTAGAAGACGTGAAACTTGTTCAGTTACTATTTAATTTTTCTCATTTTTCATTAAGGTTGATATTTTACTAGACAAAAATGTCACATAAAGAAATTTAAACCTATATATGATATCTAATATAAGAAATTATTTTTCTGATGTTTCACCAATAAGCATGGAAGCATATCTTTTCTGAAAAATTATTTTACAATAATGAATATATAGGGCAAATGGTTCCACTTCCATTCCTTAGAACCTGATCCAGCATGGGTATGTGGTTAAGATTTAGAATTTTTGGAAGAAGAAGGAGACACAAACATGAAACATGGAAGATATATATGTTGATTTAGGGTTTTAAAGTTTTAATAATAAAAATATGTATTGATGGCGCTACGCTAGGAAGGGAATCTTTGTGGGTTTTGCTTAGCCTTTCTAAGGTAGGAAGTGGTGAACGGCGCCCCATGTGAAGCAAAGGGCAGAGAGCGAGACATATGAAGAGAAACAGTGAAGAGGGGCCAGTGAAAGCAATTTCCAATATCATCTCTCCCTATCCGCAGGAACAACGAATCAACAAAATCTTTGGTATGAATGAGACAGGTCCACCATTGTCACCGTTGTACATCCCTCCCTTGAAAGTGAAGTTTAGCTTAGGCACTAGTCCCTCCAAGATAAATTAAATTCACCCTTGATGCAACCAAACATTGAAATGTTCCTTTCATGCATATTAAGACATGAATGAATCTACTCCCAATATTTATGTCTGTTAATTATTTGGAAGGGCGTAATATCAATATTGAATCAACTTCCTAGATATTAACTATGAAGATGATTGACTTATCCAATTTGACGTATTTAATCATGTCATGAACTTCTTTTGAACTATAGAAACAGGAGCACAACATCATTGAACTAGGAGATTTGGCTTTTGGTTCCCATGACTACATGTCCCCAAGTGTAAGCTATTGAAGAATTCAAAATGAACAATGCTAACAATAACCTCTTTTCCCTTTCGTGGGAGTGTCCTTTGTCAATACTATTCTAAACATTTGAAAAACAGGGGTGACCATTTGTATCCTTTTAACCATGGACACGTGAGTAGAAATGGGGTTTTTGATTGAAGTGAGTCACAATTGTTTAGGGTACTTGAGAGACAAAAGATCATTCTAATAAATTGAAGTGTCTGCCCATCCCCCCTCTTCTCCACCCCATATTTAGAGCTATGTATTCATAATTCCGTGGCCTAGCTATCACTGTCCCAATCAAGAGGCCCCTTATTCTGTCCCCAAACGGGCAAAGACTGCTTTGTGAAGGTCCACTATCAACCTCATGTCTTCCGTTTTTGTGTTTTCTTTCTGCTTCGCCTAACTAAATGGGATGGGTAAGTGAGACTTAACTCAATCATGGATCCTGGGTTCATTTAGTTCCTTAAAGATTAATATCTTAGTTTAACACCTTATTCTGTAATCATTTGGATTTGAAGGGAATAAATATAGATACACTGAAAAAAAAAAGGTATCTCCAAGGTACTTTCAGTCAATTTCGTTTTGAACATGATTTGCAGGTAATGTCTGCCAAATTAGCTTTAATAGGAATATATATAAGGGATAGAGTGTATTTTATGTTTGGTTTCAATGGTAGGAATCATAAGAATTGATTTTTTTGACTTGTTAAACTTGGTTTTGGAAAAATGTAGAGTATATTTTGATTTGAGAACATAAAATACTTTTACTTCTGAAACAATTTTTTAAACGGTGTGTTTGGAAATCCTTTCTAAACCTCTTAAAAGTAAGTTCAGTTCAAAAGTAGTAATAAAGGAGTGCCTATAAATGCATATTCAAGTCTCAGTAATAAAGGAGGAGGAATATTAGTGTCATTCTTTCCAACATTCTCTTTCAAACACATTTTTTCAAGACTGAATGAAATTTACAGGAAATCATCAATTTTATAAAATAGAATTTGAACTTATGCTTTGGGACATATGGAAGTATTTTTCCAATTTTTATTATCCAAATGGTTGTCCAAACACTAATATCTTCTGGCACTGACATAACTGGCTGCACACACCATACACGCTCTTGTAAGTTTGTGGATATAAGGCTTGTGTAATCAACTAAGTATTAGTTAATGCTTTATACTTTTTTTTGCTTCGGATTTATGCTTTACACTTTAATATGAAATGCGTCTCCAGTTCATGTTGATTTCTGCTTTACCTAAATTTCGTAATACAGAGAGATAGTAATGACCAGAGACTAACGCCCTTATGTAAACTGATTGGTTTTTCGGTCCCACATTAGGCTGCTGATCGTTATCAACCTTTCTTTTTTCTTTCATTAGCAATATTATAATTTGAACGTCCAAAAGAAGGTGACTGAAGTTAACTGGTATTAATAAATTTTATTTATATTATGGAGCAGTTACAAACAATTTATATATGCTATGTACTTGAAAACAAAACAAAAAGAATCTTGATAAGTTGCAGAAGGAAATAGAAGCTCTAGTCTACATCTCCATCTTTAGATTGCCAGCTTCAACCAGACCTGCAGAGATGTCAAACAACTTTTTTTAGCATTTATATTGAGTACTCAAGTATAACTACTTTCCGAAGTGGGTAATTATTTTGAGTGGTCTTAAAAAGAAAGATTGTGAAATGACAAACAGAAACAGGTCCAATTTCCAACCCCCTATGCCAAGATGTCTTCAAGAAAACGATTGATCCCGGTCCTGCCTATTCATCCTACTTGCCCAAGAACTTAATTGCTTGCTTCCTCTTTAATATTATCCATTTTATTTCACAAAATACAACTAACTTGCTAAATAGTGGGGAGTTAAAAATAGTGAAGAAGGGAAAGAAAACAAAACAAAAAATAAAACTAGTTGTATAATTGAATGATATAACAGATCCATATTAAAACTTATCATTATTTTGATTAATAAAAAAGGTCTCAGCATTTGTATGCTCTTATCAACATCAGTGGGGCTTAACGTCTCTATCATGTATTAAAGGTCTCAGCTTTCTGCTTTCTGCTTTCTGCTTTTAAGATAGCAAGCTAAGGAAAAAAGTGGTCCGACACGGCACAGATTTATAGTTACCTGATAACAGCTGAGAAGGGAAAGATGTAGCCCGTGCTTGATCAAAATCAAAATTGCAAAGGTTTTGGAAATCACCTTCCCATGTTGAGGAGGGTAGCATTTGCTGCAAACACATATAAATAAGATCAAATTGAGGAAAAAAAATGACCAATATAACAAACAAGGAGTAGAAAGAGAGAGAGAGAGAGAGAGAGAACCTACTGTGAAACAGGACGATTGAAGATATGTTTCAGGCATTGATACAGGAGCACTTATGGTCCTTCTGAGCCCCATATCGGATGGGTCTAATCCATCATATGAAAAAATTTGTTGTGGGGAATTAAACTGAAGATAGGCAGGGTTAGAAATGTCTGATGTTGATGAAATTCCTATGTTTGGAAAATTTGTAGCACAAGTAGAAAAAACCTGTTCAGATCAAATATGTCAGAATCTGAGAACACAATTGAGCTAGTTAAAAGAAAAAGAAAAAGAAATTAACTGCGTAATAAGATCCCTTACATCTTTGTCAAATAGATCATCAATACTCAAGTCAAGCCTTGGGTTCACAGCAGCTAATTTCATTGAGAGAAACTGCATACGAAGTTAGGTTTACATGAATTTTGAATAGATCAATGTGAAAGGCAAAGAGGAAATAATGAACCTAACTCTTACCTCAACTTGTCGTTGAAGAGATTGAACATAGTTGATGATTTCATCAAGCATTCCAGCTTTTCCCGTGACTTTGTTGCAACCGGGCACTAAATCTTGCAAATACTTCATTCTCTCACTAATTTTTTCCCTTCTAACCTACATGAAAATCGAAATAAAATGCTTACATTAAAATCCTAGAAGCAAAATCTAGAGAGAGAAATGCATTGAAGAGAAAAAGAAAAACGTTACTACTCACTCTTTCGGCTAAGCTATGACTATCGGTGGCTTGGCCACGACGTGCTCGGACATGAATGTAATCAGGCTTTTCGGAGGCCTTGGAATTTGAAGTCTCTGCGCAAGTTTCTTTGTTGTTGTTGGTATTTGTGTTTGTTGTGTTACTCTTGGTGATTTTGGATTCTCCATCATCAGAGCCGAATTTGATCCTCTTGTCTTTGTTATCATTTTCTGCAACAACCTAAACAAAAAATTCACATGTGTTAGTTTAGCCAATTCTAACAAAGAAACACAGCATGTTCTCTTTTTTTCTCTATTCAAAATTGCACGCACACACACACACACCTTCGGATGGTGAGGCTTGTCAGGTTTCCTCTTCTTGAAACCGTCTTTCCCAACAGAGGAGTCGGTGGGCTTGGGCTTGGGCTTGGACTCGGACTCGGGCTCCACCAGAGCAGGTGGACAACTAAAAGTCCTTGAAATTGAAGAAGAATTGGTTGAGCGAGCCTGGGCCTGAGCCACGACCTCAGCGAGTGCACAACCGGAGTCAGCAGCCACCATAATGGAATCATGAACGTGCAGAGAAGAAGAAGAAAAAACACCGTTGAAGCTGTTGCCAGAAAAGTACCCTTGCTCTTCTTGCCACTTCATCCTCGCCCTCTGTCTTTCCAACACTGTCATGTCCCCAGCCACAGCCAGATTCCCCGACGTGTTGGCGCAGTGCAACATGTTTTACGTTAATTATAGTAATTATCAGTGAATAACTAGCAACAATTATAGTTGTAGGCTTATAGCTTCGTGTTCAAACAGAGGAATACTTTAGAGAAAAGGAAAGTAGGACCAATACACCGTCATGCCCAACACACGAAGCTTTTAGGAAATGAAGGAGAATTAGGATTTAGGAGTAGTGGGAGTGAAATGTTGTTAAGCCTCAAGTGGAAAAGGGACGGGGTATATATAAAGTGGTGAAATATTAAAAAAAAAAGGAAAATTAATATGTAATGACAAGAATAAAAAATGAAACAGGGTGAGTGTGAATTAATTGAAGAGAGACAAGGAGTGGATTAGATTAGAAGTTGAGAAAAAGAGAGATGTGTCCATAAAACGTGCCTGTGGACCCCATTGACATGACTGCCACGTGGGCCTGTCTCACTCTCACCCCTCCCAAAACGCCCATGCCCTTTCACTCCGTAATGCACCACTTCTTAACACTAATCATCATTCATCACTCATCAACCAAACCATCCTTTTTGTTAGTTGAAAATGTATCAAGTCAAGTCAATTGTCACCACCCAGAATCTTTGATTAACGAAACAAAGCATGAGTGTCTAAATTAAAAATGAAGAAACCTTTTAATTGCAAGATTGTGGGATTAATTTATTATGATTACGCTATCGTTGTGTTAGCTATTATTGAGACGAATGAGTGCATTTGTGTGGGATGTCTTTGCCCACGTGGTGATTCGACGAGCTTCGGATATGACATGTCACGTGACGTGGAGAAACCAAGAAACAGTCCTCTCTTGATTGGCATCTGTTAACTTACCCGCCAATTTGCAGAACTCCCCCCACAAAGACACGCGGCGCGTCTGTTACACCCTCCTAACATAGAGAGCGTGCAGGCCACGCGTGTTGATAAGGTACAAAGCACAGTACCTTGATGATTAGCAAATAGCAATAGCAGGTGAAGATTCTTTTACGTTAGTCCGTTCCAAAAATAGAAGCTTGGCAACTTGATCTGGATTCAGCCATTGGTACTAATATGGTTAGTGAGTAAAATGTGAGATTATGTGGGTAGTGTGCAACCACTTGAAATGAAGAGTCCATAGTCTAAATCATGCTTTGGTAGCAACATTGGAAGGTAAAGGGTACGTGAGGAAATATATATAATATGAGAATGGCAGTAGTCAAGTCTGAAAAAAGGATGAGGACAACCTCAATTATCACTTAATGGGCCTCTCTCCACCTTTATCATGCTTCAAGTCACTGTCCCAGCCTTTCTTTATACAAGTACTGCCACCACCTTGTAATTTAATTGGATCAGCAAAATAAAAATATGCTGTCATGAGAAAGCAGAGAACCTATTTCCATTCTAGTCGCAGCCAACTCACTAGTTCCTCCTCCGCCTCCTACCGATGACAACTTCAATTCGCCGACCAAGAGAATCATTTCCACTGTACTCTTCCATTTCTAGTTTCTACCAATGTTTAATGCTATTTAACTTCTTTTTTTCTTCACAATTGTCTTTCTCCGGAGGAATTCTTGTTCCTGAATCCTGATATTATAGGGGATACCTCTTCTAAACAAAATTTGGACCTAATTGGTCACATTGTAGGAGAGTAGCTCCTTCTCCTAGACCCAATTCATATAGGGTATTTAATTTTTTAGTGTGTATTTAGATAGTCTCCAAAATGATGATAGATGATGGTGAGGTGGATTAACCTTGATTTTGACAAAATTTTATATGTTTTGATTGATTTCAAAATCATGCTATAATCAATTACAATCCAAAAAAATCATGCTAGAATTGAAGCAAGTAAGAATAATTTTAAATTTTACCAAAATTAATTATACAATCATCAATTTTGTAAAACAATTTCATTCTAAATCAATTTTGTCACCATCAATCCAAACATACTTAATATAAGAAAAAAGTAAATGGTGTATTTTAAAAGATAAATTATAGTTGAAAGAGTTAATTAGAAAATTAATTATGATAATATATAAAATATAAACTATAAAATTATTAAAATTCCGATCGTTAGTTTTATTTCATCAACTTGTGTCCAACACTCCTTACTGTTTAGGCATTATTATATCTGTCTCTTCTTGCTTCATTCTTAGACAAGTGGAATTTGAGTTTATAACACCTTTGAGTTGGATAACGATTTCTTCGAGAGTTCATTTATTTATTTTATAACTAGTATATTAGTATATCTACTATACATAATTGTAATTATAGTTTATAAAATTAATAATTTATATTATAACAAATTTATAACAAGATAAATATTTTAAATATGTGTTATTTATTGTATTATAATGTTTATTTCTGTTATTTTTAACATTGTACTTTAAAGCATTTTAATCGTCACACTTATTAACATATTATTATACATAATAAAAGTATTATGTCTAATTTTATTTTTTAAGCCATATATGTATACTTAAAAGTATTTTCTTCACTTTACTTTAAGTTTGATTAAATAATATTTTAAGATATAATATAAATAAATAGAAAAATACACTATATGAAGAAAAATTGTCATTTTTATGAATAGTAAAATTAAAAAATATTATTAATAATAAAATTAATTATAAAATATACCTTTATTAATCAATTAAAATTTATATAAAATATCGTACAAACATATTTATTTCTCTCATTTTTTTTTCATTTATCAACTGATTGCACATATCATTTTATCACATAATTATGACGAAGACTAAGGTGTGAAGGTGAAACTCTTTTCGCACCCAACGTAAGTTTCGAAAAAAATTAGAATCAACCTCGTTCGTCTGATTTGACAATAAAAAAATTAAATGGACGAGATTTCTTCGAGACAACCGGGTGAATATGTAATAGGAGAGAAGGACGGCAACATCTTGCGGGTTGCTAAAGTTGACATAATCATAACCGAGCGATCTCCTACTGGTCAAGTCCCTGCAAACCCTAACGGATACGACTTGTCCCAATTGGTTGACCAAATCATACAGCTGGGCGTCCATGACGTTTGGGTCGAGATCTCTGACATAAAGCGACGTCATGACGAACTGATTTCCAGCAACATCACCACCGTTGGGGTCGGGAATCGCATTCTGAGGCAGAACTTGAACCCGAGTCATCTCAACCAAAACAACAGCTACAACAACAACAACTTAGATTTCTCTTTTTTCCCCAAAAAAAATCCCAAATTTTTCCTTGTTTTTTTTCTTCTTTTTGTTTGTTTCTCTTCCTCCTCCTCTTGTTATTGGATACAATAAAAACACCCTAGGAAGAACAGAATATCTAACTCAGGGAACGATAATGATAA
The DNA here is from genome assembly GCF_000004515.6 of Glycine max. NCBI lineage: Eukaryota > Viridiplantae > Streptophyta > Magnoliopsida > Fabales > Fabaceae > Glycine > Glycine max. The sequence continues at coordinate 892,639 of NC_038242.2, forward strand.
CACGATCTTCAAAGAAATTTTTAATTTTTTTAGAGAAAAGCAAGGAGAGGGAAGCGAGATGGATGCGCGGCGGATAGGGAGTGGCCACCGGTGGAAACCACGATGGCGCGTGAAAGAGAAGGGAAATTGAGAGAGAGTAGTGGAAATAAGAGAGGACTCTTCTCTCCTATTACATATTCATCTGGTTGCCCTGAAGAAATCTTGTTCATTTAATTTGTTTTATTACATCGAACAGACGCAATTGATTCTAACATTTTTTCAAAACTTACGTTAGATGCGAAAGGAGTTTCACCTTCACACCCTAGTCTTCATCCATAATTATAATATAATAAATTAACTTAACATTTTTTGGCCACGGACTATCAATTTTTAACTATCAACTAGTTAAAACTAGAACTATCAAACTAGACAAGTTTGGTCCAGCGTTTCCCCAACCTATCTTATAATTAGGCTGATCCAACTCGACTCACTCACTGCATGGTGAGTCTTAAAATTTTTTGCCTAAATCGGTCAATCAAGGGCGGATGTATTAAACTGATTGGTCCACCTAAATTTAAAAAAAATCAACAGAAAATCATTTTTTTAAGCAAAATAAAATTCAACAAAATAAAATACAATAATGATTGCAGTTTTCTTATAACTTCTGATTGTTTGACAATTTCAATTTCAAATAAATCAATTTATTTGAAGGAAAAAAAGAACCATTACAAATCTAAGAAGTCAAATAATTAATTCTATCATACAATAATTTTATAATCACAGAGTAAGTCTAACAAAGCAATAAATAATTATACACAAAATAATAATAATTTTTTTAGGTGGGTCAATTCAATATAAATCCATCATGTGTTCATCCCGGGTGGATAGGACCGTAGGTAGACCGGGATCAATTTCTTAGGCAATTGTGATTTCTGTCGCTGGTTTTGCATGCAGTAGGAGATGAGCTTAAAACTAAAAGCACATCAGCAGGTAAATGGGTCCTCCTCTCCACCATGTCATCTTTATCTTTGTTGTCTTCATCGACACAAAACTAGTGTTCCGTTCCTTGCTCTTGCTATTATTCCGTCTTATGTCATACGTACCTCTTTGACAACCTCCTTTCCTTCTTACTGTACAATCCAATTATCCTCAGTCAAAGGGTAGGCAAGGCTTTATTTTTTTGGAACCTAACACCCTTAATAAACACCGGATATACTTTTTTTTATTTTATTTTGTTATCGTGCTAACTAATTAGGCACGTTCCATATTCTTCCCGGGCCGTTGTCTCAGAGTAGCGTACATCATATATCACACACCTCCAAAAAATTAGTACGTATAGGTTTAATTAGTATATCAAAACTGATTAACATCAAATAAGCATTATTATTACAGAAGTTTGAATGTTAATCTTCATTTAGACGGTTTAGTTAATTACTCTAGAAGTAATAAATCTAAGTAGCAAGAAACAAAGTATTGATGAAAACGTGACGACTTTAATTGGAGGATATATATTTCATCCAACGATAATGCCCTGCTGCGCTGCGAGATCAGTGTTTCAGAGTTTCAGAGTTTCAGGTCTCTTGTTTTCAATTCTCTTTTCGATTTTCCATATTGTAGTGTCGGTAGAGAATATGATGTTCGGACCAAAGATAAATGGGAGGAACCGAGGAAGGTCTTCTGCTCTTCTTACCTTATCGGATTGGCGGATGTGGCATGTGGCAACGCAGAAGAGCTGCAGATCCAATGTATCGGGAATTAATCATAGTAATTAACTGACAAATATACATACAATATTTTAGTAGCCACAGAAAGGAACAAGTCGGAGACTGAATTCTGTTATTTAACAATTCTTCATTTAATTGTTTCTTTTTTTAATAAACAATCAATAAGTATAACTTTGCCAAAAAAAAATTAATATAAAAAGTTTCTGAGAATGTTTATAAATATGTGTGCCCTTAACATCTTAATTCTTTAATGAGGAACTTTGCCATTAACTAAGCATAATCCATTTTCTTGGTACTTGGAAGCGCATGTTATTATCCATATATACGTTTTAAAACAGTAAGATTTGGTTCAAAAAAGAAATAAACATATGAATTTTAAGTATTTGCCTAACAAAGAAAACACGTACCTAAAGCATATATGCTAAAATAACAGAAAACAAATGTGATGGACAAGAATTGTGAATCACAAGTGCATGTTGAGTCCTGGCTTCATTCTCTGCAAGCCAATCAGTACAAGAGTTCCTTTCTCTAAACATGTGTAAAAAATTATAGTGTCTCATATGTTAAGATGATTGTTGATTTTTATTATAATCATTTAAAGTCATATTTTGGGTATTTTAATAAATTACCAGTGTAAAAAAAATTTACACTAACCTTATTTAAAAAAACTTTAATTATTATACAATTATATTTTAAGTAATAAATGCTTTTAATAAAATCTTAATACTTTTAAAATGTCTAAACTCAACCTTGAAAATGAAGATTCAAAGTAAGATATTTTTTAAAACACTTTTAATTATTGTTTAAAATATATTAAAAATTATAAAATGTGATTGAGACTCATCAAATAGGAAGTAAAGTCTTCAAAATTTTGTTTTTTAATAAATTTTAATTAATAATACAGAAGAATATATTAAATAGCATTTCTCTTATTCTTAATCTATACGTAGGTGTACGCTCACAACCACAAAAAATTGTGTTCAAGTGTTACCAACCAAACATCTGAGTGTGTCTTTGGAAACAAATCTTCAACACGCGCATGCAAGTCTATTATCTTTTCATGTTAGATTTGAAAGAAAAAAAACATAAAAGTTACTCCAAGTACCAAGAAGTACTCTTTGTAGCTTCAACTTTCACACAGATTCAATGAAAGTAAACGTGTTTCCAAGCATGTAGTGAAATGGTTAATTGGGCACGGGAACCTGAACCACCTGATATTAGAAACTCAGATCTTTCCTAGCTCCGTATTATGTACACTAGGAAAAATCGAAAGTTATTCCAGTAATGTTTGAGGACTCTTCATGAGAAACCTAATCAGTAAATACTTCATATGCATAATTAAGTGAAAGCAATAATTTGTCAGAGGTAATTTTATGCCTGCTTATCCTTTTTTAAGAAAAAAATATTTTTAATTTAATTGAAATGTGTTTAAAATTTTTCAATCACTTCTTAATACAGTATATTCAGAAAATAAGTATTTTCTTATAAATTATTTTTAAAAGGTATATCATAATTTTAATATAAAAAATTATTCATACACGTTCATTAATCCAAAAAATTGACATTTAATAAATGAAGAAAAAAGAAAGATTGACTCTCTTTTCAAGTTCCAACCAATTGACGTTCGAACCTCTAAGGAGAGACCGAGAGAGAGGAGTGAGTATGCAGAGAGAGGAGTGAGTGCTGATATGGAGAGAGAGGTGAACAAAGAAACGAGTGAGTGCTGTTACGGAGAGGGATTCATGTGGTGAAGCAGAAGAGAATTTTAAATTCTTTTCGAAGAAATTTGAATTTCTGTATTTTAAGTTAACTAAAATATTTCGTTAAAATACTTGAATTTTAAATGCTTTCTAAATGTTTTGTCCAAAGAAAGAAATTTACCACATAGCATTTCAATTTCTTTAAAAAAATGAATTACTTGATTCAATTTCCACATCCAAATCCAAATCCACATATAAGTTTGCACCGAAAGTTTCCCCTACTTATCATGCATGTGAATATTATGATATATTCTACTTTCATTTCATGGCGGTAGAATAGTGTTTTTTTGTCTTCTGTACGTTCTATATGTCTATGACTATATGCAACAGCAACAAACTTGTAAGTTAAAATTTGAAACACGATATTCTCCTCTAACATTTACATCGCTGGAAAGATATCGTGAAGGATGCTCCTGTGAGTGTGACAAACCAAACTTATACATTGTTGAAAGGGAAATAAAGAAAAAATAATAATAATAATTAAAAGATGAACAGTACTGATACTCATACTAAGTTACAATTCAAAGATCTCCCATCATTCAAAGACGCTACTGGTATAAAGACTAAATAAACAATTAAGCATCTTCCAAAATTAATCCCAAAAATCTTCCATAAAGACAACATTTCTTCACGTCGTCTTTACTAGCTTCATGGAGGATACTGAACTCTTTTTTTTAATTGAAAAATGTGGCAGATGATATCTCTGAAATGGATGTCGCCATCGGTTGATAAAATATTTCTTAACCGTAATTGGTTATGAGTTGTATTGCATTAAATGTGAAACTTGTGATAGAGAAAATGTAGCTCACTTAGTTAATAGGTGTGTGAGAATTATTATAAACATTTTGATTCCTATCTTCAATTTTTATGGATCAAAGAAAAAATGCAAAACTTGTGGTTGATAGTGAACTAAAGCACTTATTCTCTCTTTGAAAATTCATTTGATCTTAAAAATTCTCGTGATATTTTTTTATGAAATTTTGTTATGATATCTATACTAATCTCCAGTTATGATATCTATAATAATCTCCAGTTTAAATAGACATAGAAGCAGTTTAGAAGAATCTAGAATAGACAGGCAACAAGCTAGTGCTAACATAATTTTACTCTTACGTGTACCTAATTTTCAATCAGAGGATCTTGAATAACATAATTATCACATTTATTATTTCTCTGAGAAAATTTATAACACTTGTCCGGATGTATAATATTTGTTTAGAAATTATTACTAGTATTTTTCTCTTTTTTAACTTCTTTTACTTGGTGTCTTTGATGGTATAAAAAATCCTTTCAACTTGATTTTGGTCTTTTCTATGTTCTTCACTTTTCTTTTCATGAAAAAACAAATGTCTCATAATGTGTGTTAAAGAGATAGAGAAGTTATCTTTTCTGATTACTTTCATAACCTCTTTTTTTTAAATTCACTTTTGATAAAATTAACCTTAATAAAGTAAAAAAAAAAAGACTTATTTTAATAACTTAAAAATAGCCTTCAATAACTTTAATATAATTTAAGTTTAACAACCATCATATTAAATATCTTTTTATTAAAGTTATTACATAATTATATGAGTCAATATTGCTAGCATGCATATGCACAATTTCTCTCGAGCTCTCCACATTTCATCTCAATATAATCCTTTTGTTTTGATTTTCATCCCCTTCAAACATGTTATACATATGTTGGATCTATCCATGACTTATGTACTGGGGATGGTTTATATTTAAAATAATTTTAAAAGAGAAAATTCCTAAAAAAAAATGAAAAATCAAATGCATGCTATCTGTTCCATTGAGGCCAAAATATCCTAGAAGGAAGCCCGCATGACGTACTAAAGTCATTTCATGGTTATATATATTCTCTAGCCTTGTCTTGTGCTGATTTCATCGCTCTGCAATGGCAATTCTGTTTCTGTTTCAAGAAAACACACACTATGTTCTATATTGGACCACAGATTGATGCTTACATGCACCTGGCTACATGGTTTGGGTACGTACATTCATGCACCTTGAACTTTACCATTATTAAAGGTTTGACCGGTTTGACCGCTGCTTTTTTTTTCTTTATACATAATAGAATGAAAGGATCCTTCGATATATATATTCTCACAATCAAAAAAATTTAGTTTAGTTAATCAACAGAATACGAATACGTGATTATTGTAATTTTTCTGGTACATATTTTTTATTTCTAAAGATAAAAAAATATATACACCCTCACTCCAAGGGTGCGCATGTTAGATGGAGTCTGTACCACATTCAAGCTATACTTTGCGTGCTCATTGCCGACCCTAGCATGCCATTAAGCCTACTTCTGACAACATATATAATTCTTAATTTTGTTGTCTATTGCAGCCTCAATAATTCTCAAATGTGGACGAAATACAGTTTATTATAGTTTTTTGACTGTAATGGAAAATATGCATAACTGATTAATGATAAAAATTCACAACATGAGCGGTGGAAATTAAACATGCCAAACTTACAATTGCTGAGCAGTACCACTGGAGCTGCAGCGTGATATATCTGGTCCCATGTTAGCTATCTGAGAGAAGGTGAAGCTGAACAAAACTCACAAGAAGAAATAATAAAATAAATTTCTTCTATAAGTTAAAAATAACTTATACATAACTTAAAATAAGTTTTTTAAAAAGTTAAAAACAATTATCTTCTCTAAAAAGCTGTTTTTAACTTATATATAAGCTATTTTTAGCTTAGAGAACCAATTTATTTAATTTTATTTCTTTTTTTTAAATACTTTTTGAAAAATTTATTCGGGTCCTTAAAAATTAAAAGCGTGACCAGTCTACTTTTGTTCATAAAAGATTCAATGTACAAATGCATGTATGAGAAGATACTGACGTACACACATTTAATGGCATGACAGTGACAACTTGCAACATCGAGTCTCACATGTTTTTACTTTTTTAAGAGCTTTTGATCATTTTACCCAAGTCCGGTGCACATTTAAATTTCTTAATTGAACTAGTGTTTTGGACAAACACACTCGAGCAATTTTTTCAATCCTTTTAACTGATGCCTATATAACTCTTTTATATAGGGATAAGATGCACTTGTACGTATTGTAACGACTAATCGCACAAAAAGGAATAACCGAGGAATATATTTATCTTATAAGTTATAACACATTCATCTCCCTGTTAGATTACAATTATTCCAAATAACTAGAGAAATTTTGCCAAATACTAGCTAATTCCTTAATTAACAAATGGCAGTTCTCATATCTCAAGCTCCTTCAAATTCGTCATTCATGTAGGTTTCTGCATATTGTTCACCAACAACTCTGATATTTAATTTTGGTGCTCCCAGAATTTCATACATGAAAGAAGGAAGCCCATATATAGCTTGAAAACGTAACTAGAGAAAAATAAGATGTGAATGGATAAAGAGGGGCAATATCACATGATGGTTTTGGAACAATCACTAAGAACAAAGACACAAAAGCCTTAGACAATACCATTTAATTTGCTTGAAAAAGACAGAATTTTCAATTCGGCGAAGTAAGCTAGGGAGCGACTATTGAGAAGATTATGGACTACAGACAAATGTGACTCGGAAGGGAGAGACCATGAGATCTCAATCAGTGTTTAGAGTATCCATATATGATGCACTTAATTCACAAAGCATATGGGTTTGTTCCTGTTTCTTACAGGCACTAAACTACCTCATGTCATTGTATTCTCAAGTTGTTTTATGTGCAACAATTTAGTATTTATTTGTGTTCCCCTCCAAATCCCTTGTAAACCTACTAAAGATAATTGTTGTCTATATATACCAGACCCTCTTTTCTCTCCCCTAATACACACACATCAATTATCAATTCTGTTTGATCATTATCTACTTTATTAGCAAGTAGCAATATAAATTGTCCAGTGTGGATTAAATAAATGTCAAGTAGCAGAAATATATTTTTGTTTTTTAATATTCTAGTGTTCGAAAGGGGGGAAAAGTGGCCTAGATGTGCCAGGCAGCACCCATAAGAAAATCAAAATAAAACAAAAACATAAACAAACAAACAGGTCAAGAGAGATGCAACGCCATCAAGATTCATATATACTGCAAACTGGTCAACTATCATAATCGAATAGAAATTTTTCTTAAGCATATTTCTCTCTCTTGAAATCATTCTTTGTTAGATCAAGAGAGATGCAACGCCATCAAGATTTCTTAATTTTCCCACGCTAAGTTCGTTGTTAGATCACACAGCTCCCCTCCCCAACAAAGATATATATATATATGTGTGTGTGTGTGTGTGATGTTCTCAGAATACCATTTTCTGGACAATGTACCTTAAGTAACTTCACTATAGATAAATAACAGACTTAAATATATATTCAGTATACATACGAGTAAAATTAATTAGTTTTAACCCTCTAAAAAATTTGTTGGTTTTCAATTCATCCTTAAAAAATTGTAACTTTTAAAAATAATCTTTGTCGTCATTTAATCGCGACATGTAATCACATATCGTTCATATTATGTTACATGCATTTTTCATCCTCAAAAGCATACTTCTAGCCCACGATTTGTAAGTTAACGTAGAATTCTATTGAGGAAAAAATTATTTGGGCCAGGGAGGGGTGGGGAGACTGTTGAGGAAGAAAAGGTACGGTATATGTGCAATTGAAAATACGTGAACTTTTGACTTTGATAATAAAGGGTGATGGGGATGAGCAAGTCCTTCATTGGTATGATTATGCTCTATTAATTCGTATAAGCAAAGTCAATATTATTTTCTGATGGCCAGTTGTAACCCGTGATATCTATAAAATAACACATCTGTATGTCACTCCATTGGTAGAAATACATCAGATATTGTCAGTATTAATTATATATGGTTCATTTCTGAAGAAGAAGAAATGTAATCTGAATGTGTATTTATCCTTTCAGGGTGATACTGCTCATCAAAGTCTTACATAGCCTGCAGATAGATTTCTACTTTGACATTTTGATAATCACGTAGTACTTCCGGTACTTCGAACTGCAGGTAATCGTAAACTACCATAACTCTATGTTAGGAAAGCAAAATGAGAAGCCCATCAAGAAATTAAAGGCACATGGCTATGAAAGAATTACATTAAACTTTTTCATAAGCATTTATAAGAAAATAAAATAAAATAAAAAAATATTTTTTATATAAACTAAAATTAACTTTATACATGAATTAATATTAATTTATGGGAAAAAATCATTTTTTCTTGTTTTTTTAGTTACCATTTTTATTTTTTTCTCGTGTAAGTATTTGTGGTAAAATTTCCCAAATAAAGGTCTCACTCTTTTCTTTCAATGATTCTAGTTGGTAAGAATTACATCATTACAAACGTATGTTGGCTCTGCTTCATACACGATTGACTCTCTTGTAGCAAACGATGGCATAGCTTGCTGTTTATTTTAACAACTATCTACTGGAATTGACATAAATTTCCTCACAGGTCAAATTTTAATATTCTAGGAGAATTTATATTTAAAATTTTGTTTGATATAATTCACTAATTCTCATTTTTCTTTTTTATCGACTACAAAATTATTAGTCAAAGTTTTATAATCAAACATTTCTAACATGCTCTTCTCAATATTAAACAACATTTGAGTAAATTTAACTTTAAAAAATGGCCCATGAATTAAGTATAGGCTCAACGTAAGTCCAGGCCCAGCTTGCTTCACGCCGTTAAGACACTTTACTAAGATCCCACATTTTGTAAGGCCTCAATATATTTTTTAACGCAATAAAGTTTGAAAAGATATTGTTAATTTAAATAATTAAATAATAGTTTTTATTAAAATAATAAGTATTATATCATATTAAAATATTAAATTCTGTTTTGAATACATGCATCATTATAGATATAGGTATTTTCTTATCAGCATTGATATAGATATTATTAATAATATTTGTTTCTTTTACCAAATAATTATTTTTTGTTATTATCATTGTAAGATTTTTTTTTAAATTAAAACCACTTAAAATTTCATGTGACGTTAATTATTTACAAAATAAAATACACAATTAATCATATTAGTCATCCTATTTCATAAATTTTGATAAAGCTTTTTATCTTTTTATTTATATATAAAAAATTAAATATGAAACAAAGAGAATTTTAAAAAAATTGGGGTCTAAACCCAACATAGCTCCGCCCCTGTCAATATAAGCTCCTGACAAGAAAGTTCTCGAGTGATGAAGAGAATTGGATTGAAGTGGGGAAGCTTAAGTTTTAGGTTTAATAATTTTTTAGTCAACATGTTTGTTTTGTTTAATTATATAAGTTGAAGTGGGCATAATAATGATATAGAACAAAAATATTTTTTATTAATTTGAGATTCATGTACAATTTCACTAATGATTTCAATCTTATCACTATTTAATAAAATTCATGTATTATTTAATGAAATTCTCAAAAAAAATATTGTATTAAAAGAAGTACGTTAAAAAAAGTGTATCATTAATATTTTGCTATCATGTAAAGTATTGATACCTTTGTGATATTCAAACCAAGTATAATGCAGCAGCAGATGCTGCAGGAACTATTTTCCTTCGTTTGTAGTTTGTTCTATTTTCAGAATGATAAAAAAAAAATACTCAAACCAAGTAAGATGATTTGGAATTCATTTGTTTATTTATTTTTTATATCCTTCAGACTCCTTTTCCCAAGTAAAACTTCATCCACCTCCATATTTTACTTCCTACACCTCATTGTATTACGAAAAAGTCAATCCATGATATAATTTTCTGTATCTCATTGCATTACAAAGTCAGTCCGTAATATAAAATTATATTACAGAGTTTTCGTAATATAATAAGGTGCAAATAAAAAAATATGGAGATGCAGGAAATGCGGGAAGCAACTGTCCCTTCTCTGTGTAAGAGCGCTAGACTTATATAGATCACGGCCCAAATCGCACCCCCTTTTGAACAGAATCTACGAAAGTTATTAGTTAATGTGATTTTTTTAAGTAATTTTATTCTCAATTTTTTTTTTACATTATGAAAAACTGAAAAAGATATAAAAAGAAAGAAAAGAAGCATGATATGAAAGAAAGAAATAGAAATGAAATCAAGGGTATCTTTTAATCTATTGAGATAGAGACCATTGTGAGCATAGCTGAATCTTGCACTACTGGATCAACCTATCACTTAGAAATGAATTTTTTTAGAATAAAGTTAAAATTAATAAGGTTTAATTATTCATTTCATTCTTATATTTATTCAAATTTTTATTTTAGTTTTTATAACTTAAAACGCTGCTAAAATATTTTTATACGAGTACTTTTCTTTTATGAATTATTCTATGTCATCGGTTACCAGATAACTCTCTAATTTTTGTGGTGAGGCAGAGTAAATTATTCCATGAACCCTTCTTGTAAACTTAATTACCAATTCAACAGATGGCGCCAACGCTGACTGATGACCAGCCCTTTTAGATATTTGATTGATACTTATCTGTGGCACCTCATCCTCTAATTTGCTATATCCTGTCATGTACCACATACAATTCATATAGTTGCATTGCATGCTATTTTATTTTTATACAAAAATTTATGTTAATGGATTCATTATGTACCAATACGAGGCTAAATAAACAATAATTTATAAGGTTGTTATCGGCGTTCATCTTCCCCTATCCTATCCGTAAAGATAAAGTTTGCCCTACCTACATTCAGGGGGGGAAAGAATCACTTTCACCTCACTTTGAGGAGTTAGAAATTTTATGAAATATTCTGCCTAACATTACGAATTCGGAAGCAGCTTTTTATAGTAAATATAGCATAAAATCCCAGCAAGTGAATTGACCAATATGAATATACTCTTATTCAGCTCGTTAATTTGTTCTACATGCTCCTTTCTATAGTTCTTTTGTTTTCTTCCGTTCATTCATCTTAATTAATTGCAGATATTTACGATTTCTTTCTTTTTCAACTTCAGAGCAAAAACGATGGCCCTCCTTGATACTATGTACTATGTAGAATAAATGAATAATGTGACGATGCTATCAAGATATATAGAACATAACTATCAAGAGGAACAACTTTATTCAGAATCAGAAAGAAAAGAAAGCTGAAGAACATGGGAAAAGATTAAAGATATGAAATCCGGAACCAGATTCATTTGAAACCGATTCCCCTCTTTGCCTGTCTTTGGCTTGTAGCTGTACCTTGTCCTTGTTCATTTCGTGGTTCCAAAGCAGAAACTTTTGGCAACTCGGATTCGCTTGAGTTATGAGTGAGATACAACCCACTAATTAATCCTCATGCCTCAAGTCATTTTATTGATTTATAGGTGAAGGACCACAGCATTTTGATGCTCAAGCTATCCCTTCCAACTTGTTTCTTCCTAATGGGCTCAAGCACTTTGAGCAAACAAAAGCCTTATGATCCGTGCTGGACCCCAAAACAGAACAAGGTGTTTGAAAATGCACTTGCAATTTGCAAAGTATGATAAGGATACCCCTGAGCGCTGGTACAATGTAGCCAAAGCAGTTGGTGGTAAATCAGAAGATGATGTTAAGAGACACTGTCAGATACTCTTGGAGGATCTCAGGCACATTGAGTCCGGCCATGTTCCCATTCCCATTTACAAATCAACACCAACTACCTTTCCTCTTTCAACAACACGTACAGGTTATCACAACTGTTTTTTCTCTTGTCTCTACCAGAAATTATTAGGTCATCCAAATTATTGTGTCAAGTTCTTCACTGGGGTAGAAAATGTTTAGAGGGAATAATCTGAGAAGGTCCACCTCTAACCACTTCGCTCCTTTTGACGATAACTCATGTAAGTACTCATCTTAAACATTTTCTATTGACATTTTCTGTTTTCACCTTTACTTACAAAAAATTTGCCACCTTAATTTTAATTCTTCTTTTTTATTTTTTAATAATACTTTCTTCGTTTCTGATATAAATATTTAAAAACAGAAATTCATTGAAAACATGGTAATAATTTTGAAATTAAAAGTGAAAATGGAAATGAATATAAAAAAAACGTTTTTTATTCAAATTCTCAAAGATTTATTCATGATCTATAAAAAAAAATTAAAAAATTATATAAAATGCACTTGTTATTTAAAAATTCGTAAATCAGGAAGGTTGTAAGAAGTGTGTAGAAATTGTGTTTATACTAACCATTGACTCGTATGTGTTAGAGATTGTATAACTTTTTAAACTAACCAAATTGAGTTATAAGAGAAATAAACTGTTCGCGACGACAAACCTCAATAAAGAGTATATTTTATTGGTATTAACAAAGAATGGAAGCTCTATTAAGCATCCTCGATTCATGAGTGTCATTGTATTCTTATGGACTTTCGTTTGATCAGTTCATTCTGTTGCTTGCTTTATAAGTTGCAAGCTGTAGAGTTTTGATTGGTCTGCAAAAGCTAAGAAAGAAAGGAAATTAGATCGAAGCACTAGTAAACAGGCAATATAATATTGACCCGCTTGGTGGTGGTTGAATATATTGCCAGTACTTAAACATGGCATTGTACAAGCTATTGTTTTCTCCAATAGCGTCGTCCATATCTGCCGAAGTATACTCCTAACACGGTATTAGAAGCTTAAGTTAATCAATGCGTGCTCACTGCCCATTGCCCAATTAGGTCAAGATTAAAAACTTGCCTGATCAATTCTATTTGTACCGGAACGGAAAAAAATATATATCAATATCAAAGACATTCGGAAATGCATCTTTATTAGAGGGTGCTCTTTGACTTTACTGGTAACCAAAATTACGTACCTTTTCCGAAATACTAATACATATTTTAGTCTTCTAATTCATCTTCCTTTATAACGAAAAAATTAAAGCATTAGTAGTCATTTGATTTGAGAAATTTTTTTGTTTTTATTTATAAAAATATTGCATTATTTTTCCATTTTTAAAATATTTATATATAAAATAGTAAACAATATTATACTATCTAGTTATTTTTTATACAATTTTTGTGAATAGAAAACAAGATAAAAGTGTTGAGATGTTTATACTTAAAACAAAAATAGTTTACTACAAAACATGACCTCCTATAATTAAATTATAGGTTATGTCTTCGTACATTTACTTGTATAGAATTTTGGTCCTCTTAAAATATTTCAACAACTTTCTCTTTGAAATTGAAATTTTAATCCATTTGAGTTATGAGTAGTGAACTCTCTGAATGGAATAAAATTGCTCGGAATCAAAAATAGAAAAACACATTTTTAGAGAAATATATCCCGCTTGTTAAAAATAATTATGAATAAGCGGGGCAAAAGTCCAACTTATTTGTTAAAAAAAAATAAAAAAAACTTGTGTGTATTTAAATTATTTTTTTTGCCAACTTTTAGTTGGACGCTGAAAATGAACAGAGTGAAAGAGGGTGAAAACGTGACGCCATGTTAAACACGCGCTTAGAAAAGGATGGGTGTCTCCCTCTCGCTAACAAGAGGCTGAAGTTAGTTAAACAACTGTTAGTGGGAGTGGGAGTGGGAGGGGGGTCAACGAGGAATATTTTATTCAAGAGAAACATGCATTGGGTGAGTACCAGAAACACACCATGTGTCAGGACAGAAAATGAGCTGGAATATTAGCAATGTTTGTTTGCATAGGAAACACATTCTGTTTCTTTGCCCCCACCCTGTTAGACTCATTTTCCATCTATATTAATGGTTTGTGTTTTTTTGGTACATTTTAAACTTACGAATTTACCATGCGAGTGAAAGAAGGAAGAGATACAGAGCGAAGTTAAAATGGCACGATTCTTTTGAATATTTGCAAAGACATCTTTTTTGTAAAAAAAAAAAATACTAATAAATAAACCAAGATGCACATAATTAAAGTGCTCGGTTAAACTTTTAAGTTTTAACCTAAAATAAAAGATGCGGCGTGCAACGCGGCTGACCATGTGCCATTTCACACAGCAAACATTTTAAAACTGGAATGCATCAGAGACTCATTAAATACACGCATTAAGAATAAGATACTCCGTTAGTACTTTCTTTATGCCCTCCTTGCTTTCCATATGCTTAATTGGTACTACAAATGTTGTATTCAGTTTGAAGACTTATTCTTTGCACACTTAATGCGCTGCTTTATGCACAACAAAAAGCTAATTTCTCGGGGTAACAAAGTTCCAACAAATGTCTAGCCAAATCTAAATGGTTACACGAGAGCTAATCTGGCTACATTGTTTGAACCCAGAAACAAAATTGCACACCAAAAAAAAAAAAAATTAACACTAATCCGAAGAATTTGAATGAAAAAAAAATGATGTAATCAAATCACAAATTCACAATACAGTCATGTCCAAAGCTCAAGTGACCGACGAAAACAGAATGAATAATTGACTCTGATTTTCTAAAGAGGTTCCCTGACTGACCCAATTAATTCAATTAAAGAAACGGCGATGAATTAGAGATGAATGGAAGTCTCTTGAAAGCGATAGTGGTAATTATTATGTATGAATGTGAACGGGGTACCTATGAATGCAGTTTTCCCATGGAGTGTTGGGTGAAGGGTTTACATGTCTAAGCGCCTCCCACACCGCACTGTTACACTTAAACCCACTCCCAAACGCAATCTGCCAAACCCTGTGCCCCTTTCTGATCCTCCCCTTTGCCTCCGTGTAAGCCAACTCGTACCAAATCGAACTCGAAGAAGTGTTCCCGAACCTATGCAGCGTCATCCTCGAAGCCTCCACGTGCTCCGGCCGAAGCTGCAGATTCTTCTCCAGCTCATCGATCACAGCCCTCCCACCAGCGTGAATGCAGAAATGGTCAAAGGCGAGCTTGAAATCAGGGATATAAGGCTTCATCTTGGCATTGAAAAGCTTCTTCACCACAAGTGTGAGAAAGAACAGAAATTGCTCACTTATAGGCAAGACAAGGGGACCCAACGTGGTTATGTTAGTCATAAGAGCCCCACCAGCAATAGCCATGAGATCCTTGGACAAAGAAACACCGGTTTTTCCGACCTCGTCTTGTTCCTGGTACACGCACCTAAACGCCTTGTCATCTGCCCCCTTGTGAGTCCTAACCACATGCACCAGCTTGTATTTGGCTCTTGCTCTGTCGGAGCTTTTGTTGGAGAGAAGAATCGCGGCCCCACCAACGCGGAAAAGGCAATTGGGTATGAGCATGGCCTTGTTGTTTCCGAAGTACCAATTCTGGGTTATGTTCTCGGTGCTGACGACGACGGCGTAGGTGTTGGGGTGAACCTGAAGCATGTCTTTTGCGAGATCAACGGCGATGACGCCGGCGCTGCAGCCCATGCCGCCAAGGTTGAAGCTTTTGACGTTCCCGCGGAGCTTGTACTTGTTGACGATCATGGAGGAGAGGGAAGGGGTGGGGTTGAAGAGGCTGCAGTTGACGACAAGGATGCCGATGTCTTTGGGGTTGACGTTGGTGTCGGAGAAGAGGGTGTCGAGGGAGCCGAACATGACCTGCTCGGCTTCTAACCTTGCGGCGGAAATGGAGGGGCGAGGGGGGATGGAGTGCATGGCTTGGGGGACGTAGGTTTCCTCGCCGAGGCCGGAGCGGAGGAGAATCTTGCGCTGGAAGTGGAGGGAGGAGGGGAGGAAGTCGCCGGTGAGGGTGGAGTGGTCCATGAACTGGTTGAAGCGAACGCGGAGGTGCTGAGGGGGGAGATAGCAGGAGTAGTCCAGGAGGAAGATGGAAGTGGGTCGGGTCATGATGTAGAGAGTGGATCCCAAGAAGATGATAGCGGAGAAAGCGATGAGGCTCATGAGGTTGTATTGGACCTGGATCATCATCAGAGGGACAATCATTTTTCGGACATCACTTCTCTTCACTCACTTCATTATCCTTAAATACTCCTTAGAAATATTACTTTACAAATCTCTCAACTACAAGCTAATGCTTCACTAAAATTACTTTACTCTTAAACTCACTTATAATGAGTTTAAATCTTTATTTCTTTTAACACTTTACCATTTTCTTCGTTTGCCTTAAATTTACCCTTTCCAAAATTCTTATAATTCGAATTATATAGCTTAAATCAATTCAATTTAGCTCCTAAAAACAAAGATTGGCAAAATCTAAGGTTGCGTTGCTTCAAAGTATCACAAATTATCTTAGAAGGTAAACACGAGAATATCACATTCTCGTATTTATTATAATTTTTTTAAAAAAAATAGATTTCCACAAGAATATAAGTTACTTCCTGTAATAATTACTCATTTCCACTATCTTCTTTCTCAATTATTCTTTTGTTGTGTTTTTTATTTTTTTATTAAATAATTTTCTAAAATTATCAAATATCAATCAAACATGTTTATGGAAATAATATTTATTTTTCGACAGAGTATTGTAAAGAATGTTATTTCCATACACGTAATATCAAACATTGAAACAAACGTCACTGAGAAATTCAAAAGTTGTGTTTTTTTTATAAGGACAAAAGTTATGCTTTTAACACTTAAAAAAAAAAATTGTTCATGTGCACACACATATATGTATTGGTGGTTGATGTTGATTTCAAAGTGGGTAATTATCACAATAGAAGACTTCAGCGGCAGCACTCATGATTTTATCACAAAGGGTAAATGCCTTTTTTTTTATCAAGCCAAATAGCCATAGTTTTTAAAATGTTTGTATAGAGATTTGACCCTTAAATCTTTATTTTACGATCTCTTTTCTTGTTCTCCTTTTAATTTTAAAATATTTATTTTTAATAATTAAATTAATTTTATAATTGTAAATAATTGATTCTTTTAATCTTTAAACCTGTAAATCGATGATTATTTAATTTATAAAAAATAATATTTTTTATTTAGTTCCTAACAAAAAATTTGTCATAATTACATTTTAATTTATAATTTAATAATAAATTAATTTCTGAACTTTATGATAAATAAAATAATCACGCCAAAGTTAACAGCATCACGTAATTATTAAGTTTTATATATAGTCAATAAGCAAATTAAAATTTTTGTTCTTTTAAAAACTAAATTGTTACTGATTTAAATATTTTAGACCAAAATCATCATCTTTCTCTAAAAAAAAAAATACCAAAATCATCATTTATCCGTTATCATAATGTTAAACTTTTAATTCAGAAAAAAAAATTAATGTTAAACTTTTTCCTCCCTTTTGCCCAAATAATTTTAATTGATCACATGTAAATCTGGCATAAACTGAATGATTGCGATTAATTAGCCCCACCAAACAAAGTTCATAAATAGGAGTGTGCTTAAGTCTTATAGAATTTTTGTAAAATTATATTTTTGGTCCTCGGTCTATCTTTAATTTTGGATTTGGTTCCCCACTAATTTAATTCACAAATTAGGTTCTCCTATTTTATAAAATTGTGCGAGGTTGGTCCTCGAGACCACGATTGGACGTGAACCGTTAGCCAATCACGTTGATTGTCACGTGTCACGTTCTTATTGAATGATTGCTACGTGTCATGTTCTGATTGGATGTCAACTCCATAAAATATGAAATGCATTATTATTTTCATTGACCAATCAAAACATGACACGTGATAATCATCATCTAATAAGAACGTGACACGTGACACTCAACATTTTTTTGTAACGCAAGTGTGGTCTGGGAAATCAATATTGCACGATTTTATAAAATAGGAAGACTCAATTTGTGAATTAAATTATTGGAGGATCAAATCCAAAACTAGATGACCAAATTTACAATTTTAGCTGAAATTTTATATATGCACTTATTTTTTCACTATAATACTTTTTTTTACCTCTTCTCAATTCAATACTAACGCTACTATTATTCTTTATTATATTAATATTTTTTAATGTTTTAGATTACAAATTATTTTTCAATATAAATCTATTTTTTTTATATTTATTTATTATTTCCACT
Organism: Glycine max; assembly: GCF_000004515.6. Lineage (NCBI taxonomy): Eukaryota > Viridiplantae > Streptophyta > Magnoliopsida > Fabales > Fabaceae > Glycine > Glycine max. The sequence goes on from NC_038242.2 coordinate 910,943, forward strand.
TAGATTTAAGTTATCTAGATTTTCATTTTAGTTAAGAATACTTATTACTATTGTCCAAGATTTATTCTTATTAATAATTATTAACTTGTTATCGAGTGATGTGAAAATATTAAAGTGAAAAAACATTTTACAGTGTTGGAAATAAAAAAATACTAATTACTTAGATAAATAATAACAAAATTAACTACTTTATAAAAATTATAATCATAAAAAATAATCAATTCATTTTATATGCTGTTTTGTACTAAAGAATAAATGAAGTAATTATTTTAATAGTTAATTAAATTTAAAATTAATATAAGAATATTTACACCCAAAATATATGAAAATTAAACTAACTGAAATAATTATTTTATCAGTTAGTTTACACTTTCCGTGGTGAAGCTTTAGAATAATTGCACGTCATGAGGGATGCATGAGGTAGCTTGTTTGATTATTTTTTTGGGCTTTCGCCCATTCTCAGAAAAAAAAATATTTAAACCTCTTTTATCAATTTCTTTCATTTTTTTTAATTTTATTCGCCGGCTCCTGCCAGCCAATTATGTACTTTAGGTCATACCACTCAAGATGCCTTTTTTCCTTGTTTTGATATATTACAATATCATTTGTTTTATTGTTTTTCACTAGCTCAAGTAATTAAAAAAACTATATTTTTAAAAATCGCACTATGTTTCTGAAATAATAATAATTCACATGTCACTTTATTATTTATAAAGCATTTATTTCACGAAATCTTATTAAATTATGAGGAATATAAATATGAGAATATTTTTTTCATGTTTATTAGAAGATAATAAAAAAAATAACATAAGACATAATTTATTCTCACGAATTCATATTATACATGCTTTTTTATCTTATAATTCTCGTGTTAAGAAATGTGAATCTTACCTACTCGCGAGAATGTTTAAAATATTTTTTTACTTTTTTATTCAATTTTATTTATTTAATTAACATTTTTATTTTTAAATTAAATTAAATTTAAATTTTTTTCTCACGAATTAAGAATATTATTTCTGAAAATATTATCAAATTCATGAACAAATACTTCTTATAATTTAGAATGTTATTGCAATTTAGATAATATATGTGCTCTCAGAATATAGTCTTCCACGACTGTCAGAAATCAAAATTAAACTTGCACAATCAATACTATGCAAGAAGTTTAGAATGACTTACAAATACAGCTTCACTTTAGCTTAAATACAATAAGAAATTAGTCATGTTATCAAAGACTCTAATGGAAGTCCAAATTTAAAGTTAGTAAAATTGGGGTTATGCAAAGCAATAGGCACAATCACATAATTAATATGTTGATTGAGTACTTATAATATTGTTAGGATGAGTTTATAAAAATATGGTATCCGTGATTCATGAGATCTTATGACTTATGAGTCTATTTTCATAAGTTGTCGAATGTTGCTTATGGGCAACAACTTGTGCGGCCCTTTATAAAATACACACACAGGTTCCTTGCGCCTTTTCCACCGCTCACATCGCTGTATTGTGGTCGGTGCTCGAATCATAGCCCAAATGGAACCGATAAGAACAGTGACCAGAGAGGAAGAATATAAAGCAAAAGTAAAGAGAATAAAAAGAGAGGTGGAGATTAGAGACCCTATTCAACGTTGCTGTTTGAGTGGGTTAAGGACTTAAGGTGGTGGTGATGGAGTTGGTGTGGTTGGTGAAGGATAGTGTTGGAGCGTCGGCGTTGGATCAGGGGCCAAAGCCGAGTATCAAGGGGAGAGTGAAGAAAAAAAAAAATCATATATCATAATTTATTTTGTTTGATAAATAATAATAATAATAAATATAAGGTAAAATTACACTTTTTATTCTTGTTTTCAATTTTAATTTTTAGTCTCCCTTTAAATTTATTTATGAATTTATTTCTTTCAATATCATAATTCTTTAAGTTCAACTTTAATGTTAACTATTAAAAAAGAACGTTATTTATAATGTGTCATGAGATTTGACATAATTGAAGGATATTGAAATTAAAAATAATTAGAAGAATAAAAATATAATTTTACCTAAATATAATAACGTTTAAAGAATATCATTATTTGTAAATAAATAATCTCTAAAATTCACATTTCTAACAACATGAACTTATTAATATATGTTATTTTAAAAATTTTGAAAACTAAATTAAATCTTTTAAAATAATTTAGGAAATAAATTAATAATTAATTCTTTTTAAAAACATTGGTAAGTATCTGTGTACTTTTATCACTTTTCCAATATATAGAATCCCCAATTTTTTCATATTTTCACTTAAATAATTGGTCATTTAGGATAATTTAAGGTTATAAAATTATTCTTAAACAAAAAAGTTATACAATGATCGTAAAGGTTCATGTTAAAAAGTTCATCAAATTTAAACATTTAAATGAGACGTGAAAGTAAGAGAAAATTAGTTTTTTTATTTTACTTTTTATGAGATAAAATGGGTCAATTTGTTACAATTTTTTTTTTTGCAAGAGAATAAGTTCTTAAAAAAAAGCAACTTCGGTTAGTTTTTCAGGTGTTTATTATAGGTTTTCAAAACAAATAAAAGATGAAAAAAATCTGAAATATTATATATACAAATAGATCTAGCAGCTCAGTTAATTGAATAAAATTGATGAATTACATCAAAATTACACGTACTAATCAAAATATAAGTAAATTAGTAATTTTATTCTTGTTAACAATCATTAATTAACGTGTAATAAATGATATGAAATATTAAAAACTGAAGACATTTTGTATCACTGTGCTTCTAGATACTTAGAGTATTTAATAATGTTAAATAATGAAAAAATAAATACTTTATAGAAATTATAAATTTTTTTATAAAATAAATAAATAAATATTTTTTTATATTAAGGACTAGAGAAATTAATTATTTTGATAATAATTTTAAATTAAAAAATAATATAAAATATTTACACCCAAAATATATCAAAATTAAGCTCACTAAAAAGTAAAAATTCGCTTGCAAGATATGAGTCTTATCAGTTAGTTTACACTTTCCTTGGTAAAGCTGTAAAATATTTGCACGTCTTTTTATCAATTTCTTTCATTTTTTTATTATAATCAATTTCATTTATTTTCTTCGCCGGCTCCTGCCAGCCAATTATGTACTAGTAGGTCATAACATTCAAGATTTTTTTCCCCCTTGTTTTGATGTATTACAATATTATTTGTTTGATTTAAATATCTTTTTAGGTAGGCTAATTTAGTCCTTGTAAAATTATTTTGTAAGGAAAAAAACAAAAAATACTAAATTATAATAATTAAAAAGAC